>NC_142009.1:265759909-266080623 GCF_049901735.1 Notechis scutatus | reverse complement strand
CATGGAGATCCGCTTTAGTGTTACATAAACAGCACTGCACAATTGCATTTTAAGGCAAATATTATGCCTTTAGGGTTCCGCTAAGGGGAAGGGTCTCCTTAGAATCTCATTAAGAGTTACAAGTCATTTCCTAGAAAGGAAACAGAACAGTACATTTTAAAGGAAACAATTTTCTTAGCTGGTTCTGCTGGTTGGCATGCAGACCCTATAAATAACATTACCATCTTTTACACCAACCTCACACTCTCTGGATATGTTGGGATTACAGCACCAGCATTTCCCCGAACACATCTGGAAATCACCATACTGCAGAAGACTGGTCTACAGAAGACTTTTCTGTGGCAATTGAATTCTGGTGGATTAAAATAGCCTTCACAAACTGCTTGGCACATGGACAAAGAGTGGGTGCTCTTCTCACCAAAGAAGAAATTTATTTATTTATCTATTTATTTTTGTTTCATTTATTTTATTTGTTTGTCAAGCATGTACAGTATGAGAAAACAAGTATAAGTATGAACATACGGACATAACATATAAACATATAAGTATAAACAGGTATAAGTACATACATAATAAATGAGTACAAATAAATGGATAAATAGGAACAGTAGGACAGGGTCCGTAAGCACACTGGTGCACTTATGCACGCCCCCTAAAGACCTCTTAGGAATGGAGTGAGGTCCATGGTAGACAGTTTAAGGTTAAAATTTTGGGGTTTGAGGATGTAACAACAGAGTCAGGTAATGAGTTCCAGGCATTGACCATTCTGCTGCTGAAGTCATATTTTCTGTAATCGGGTTTGGAGCGGTTTACATTGAGTTTGTATCTGCACAAGATTGATTTGTTCATTAGATTTATATCCCAACTTTGTTTTGTACAACTCAAGGTGGCAGACATCATAACCGCTCTTCTTATTTTCCCTACAACAATCCGGTGAGCTAGGTGGGATTAAAAGTCTGAGGTCACCCAGCTGATTTCTGTGAGAAAACCAAGAGTCTCCTAGTTTCTGGTCCAGCCCCTTAGCCAAATTGGATCTCTTTTACTGTAGGACAAAAAAAGAACAATTCCTTAAATGACCCAGATGTAGAGGAGAATGTAAAAATTACTTCTTATATTTGTAGCATTTTCCATTTTCTGCTTTGCTTTAAAACCCTGTTGGAGCAGACCGAATGAAGCATTCATTTTTTTTTGCAAAAAGAGCTCAAAATTAGACATGAATTTAATGGCATCCTCTTAGATGAATAGAATAATGTAGTACCACTCTGGAACCACAGATAGCTTGGCTTTATTAATTACTTGAAATAATTGAAATAAAATAATTAAAATTGGAGTCCCTCACTTTGATTGTTTGGTTTATCTGGCCATAAAACTTGCAAAAGTTCTTCTGGGTAACTTATAATAAAAAAACACACCAAAGGAACTAAAAACAAAACAAAACAAATTCCCAAAATAGACTGAATAAGAGACTGGGGTCAACCACTTCAAATTCCATTCAAGGTCTTTCATTTTGGATGGGCTCATACAATGATCTGTCTCAATGCCCAGGGGACAAACAAATTTTCAGGGTCTTATGGAAGGCCAGCAGGGTCACCATCCAAATCAGGTCCATAAGCTAGGCACTAGAACAGAGAAGTCATTGTTTCAGAGAAGGAACCCAAAGCATGCCCATCTCATGGGATGAACAGAGATAATTGGAGCAGGTGGTCTCACAAAGAATCTGGCCACCACTTTGAATTGCCTTGGAAGCCTACAGGAATCAATGCAGCTCTCTAAACAGCAGCATTACCTGGGGTCATAAGTTCTCACTCAACTGCATTCTACACCTTATTCCTTAGTCTTAGTATAAATTTTGTGAAATTTGAATACGCTGTTTTTAATCTTTTATTGTACTGAAGGCTCAGTCATTTACAATTACTAGTTGTATATCTAGTTCTACAACTTTTCGAGAATAAGGAAACCCCTCACACTCCTCTGGGTACTTGCTGCTTTTCTCTAGAACCATATATCTTCTTAACCTTTTTTCATCAAGTAATTGCTCAGCACTTCAATCATTTTGATTGCCCATTTCTGCATTATCCTTTTAGAAGTATGATAATTGGAAATAGTCTTTCTAGTAAGATTGGTATAAAGATTTACAATGTACAATATGGGTTACCCATCTTTTTTTTTTTTTTTTTAAACAGGAGGTAAAGCAGTATTGAACCAAAATTGGACCAATTTTCAAAATATTCTGGAGTCTCCGGCAAAAGGAAGGATTCCTTTTATCCAGACCTAACAAAGAGTATAACTAAGTAAAAAGTAGTAAAATGATGATGAGGTGATCTTTGAGAGAACTCCAGAAAGGTGGACAGCATGTTTGCAAATATTATTATTTCTTCTTCCACATTGAAAGAAAACAGATGCAAAACACTTCCATTTTGTGTCCAAGAAAAATGACACGGAAGTGTCCCTGAAATCCCTAAGAGTCAATTCTCACACTTTACCTTACCTTCTGCCTTTTGTCCTCTCCCATTAATGTTATGGAATTACACCTAATATTTAACAATTATTTAATAATGGCACTGAACCCCAACAGATCTATAGAGCCCTTTAAAATACATTTCCTGTTGTTATTCATCTGCCTTGTGTCTTCAAATCCAGCTGTGTAGCAATGTTCTTCCTCCTTCCCTCCCCCTGAATTTTGGGCATAATTGTTATATTGGTTTCAGTTTAATCAAATTTTATGTACTATCTTAGTGCTTTCACTAATAAGCGTATCAGTAATTTACTTCCGGCATTATATTATTCATTATCCTGTTTCACTGGGACTTTTGTAATCGTTGTTGTAGTAGTATATGTACATTGGGTACTTTAAATGTATTTTCATTACACACGTGCTGAGTTGCCCATTCAAAAATAAGATTTAATCAAATGAGGTACTTTCAGTCAACAGAAGTGGGGAGATCATCATAGCCTCACTTCATCTCTAGGTCCACTGCTAGTATGAACTACTCTGCTCTCATTGCACAGAAAGACTCTTTTTGCAGAAAAAGGAGCAACAGGGAGAAGCATCAATGCTACAAGAGGGAAAAGAAGACATTTTGATGTACATAGAGAACTCAGGAGTAGCTGATGTGTCTGAAGAAGTTTCTACAAGAGGCAGAGATGCAATTAGCTTAATTAGTTACTGTAGAGATAGCAGGATCACAATTCTGTAGTGAAAAGGAATGCTGAGTAGAGAATGGCAGAAGCAAAAGTGCCACCAGGTCAGGCCAAATTATAGGGGAATATTAATAATTTCAAAATTATAGGGGAAAGGTGCTATGGAATGCAACTTTTCTTTAGAACTCTTTCACTAAGGATTGAAAGAAACACATCTGGTGTTTTCAGACATGTCAATCCACAAGTTGCTAATAGTTGAAAAGTAGTTAATAAGCCATTTCAGAAAGTTTATAGAAAAGGATGAAAACACAGTGTTCTTTTGAAGGTAGCCCTGAGGAAAAATATGGGTATTCTCCCATCTCCCAGAGCTGTAAGCCCACCAGAGACCAGTATCTTTTGATCTTCTCACAAAAAGCAATTATTTGGAGTACTTGTGGGCAATATCATGTCCTTTCCTTGTCCTTGTCCAGAAAGGAATTATAAATGCCTGGTCTACTTTCTGGTTCTTCACTCTACCATAGTTCTTGGCTCCACTTTTCACAGAGCTGTCTTCAGTTTGCCATTTCTTCCCTAGAAGTCCCCAGAAGTTGCTCTTTGCTTTTTGATGAAAGCAAGTCCTTTGATTGTTTAGATCATGCCAGAATGTGGAATGTATTAAGGCTAATGCGTGTGCCAGAAAATCTGTGGGGAACCAATACAAAGAGTAAGAAGCTATTATAAGAACTGAACTTAGAGAAATAGAATGGTTCAGTATAGGAAAGGGAGTTCTCTATATTTGGTGAAACCTAACCTTCCTGGTGACTATAATATAATAAGGAATGATAAGATTGTCAGAGATAACTAGAATCAAAATATGAGGTGAACACACTAATAATTTGAGATGTGGACTACCACTTTGTTGCCTAACAATAATGCTTGGTGAAATCAAAGTTGATGGAGAAAAAATGAATGTGATGGATAGTTTTGCTTCCTTGAGGTGATAAATAGGTGGAAATTAACAATGTGCTGGAGATATATAAGAGGAATCAGTCAGTCCTGAGTCAAATAAAGACCAGTGCTTCCTTGAAGGATTGGTCAACAAGCAACAAACTATGTACTTTTGGCAGATGATGCAAAAACATGATGGACTAAAAAAAATAATGTTTGTTGGCAAGGTTAAGGGAAATAGAATGAGAACGTAACCAATATGGTGCATAGAAGGAATGATTGGAATGTCCTTGAAAAAACTATACATTCCTACTGGAGACAAGCCAGATAGTCATCAGGATTTGGGCTTGACTTAATATACCCAAGTAATAATTCCATCTTGGTACTTTCTCATGAAAGCTACTATTTTCCTGCATATATACACAGAGATAACCAATATGTATGAGCTACTGAATATGCCAGGCATCCTTGGAAAAAGGAAATGAAGTTGTTCAAAAATAGCCAGCAAAATTGACTATACTTCAATTACTATAAAAGAAATTAATGTAAGCAGGTTGAAATAAAATGAAACTTAAGCTATTATGAAATGAACATGTCTTTGAAAAGTGAGTGAGTCTCGATCCAAACAAGACAGAATCATTCCTGGTCAAGGAAGAAGCAAGATGGGAACAGTATTTCAGTGTCAGAGAGAGGTATCTCTCTGAAAATCTGGCTTGTAATCTAGGATTATATTCAGGTTCAACTTTGCAATCAGAGACTCAAATGGCAAATAACTACCTTTGCTTGGCATAAACTGATATACCAGGTCCAGTAGTTCTTGATGAAGTCAGATGTGGTCATGATTATATGTGTTGTAGTTACATCTAAATTGGATCCCTCATACCTTGTAAAATCTTTAAAACCTATAGTGCAGGGGTGTCAAACTCAAGGCCCACAGGCTGGATCAAAGAAAGACAGCAAAGAATTTATTGTCAGTGGGGCAACAATGCTTGGACAAACACCACTAAAAAAAAAATTAAACTAAACACAACCAACCATACAATCATCTCTGCATCTGACCACAAAATCTTATGTGGGACTTAGATCTGACCGTGGGACCCCCCAGAAACAGTGAAGGTCACAATGCCTCTGCCAGCAAAAACAGAGATTGTGAGTGCTGTGTGCAGCCCATCTGCACTCCATTTTTGGCTGCAACAACCTCCTACAGCCGTCTGCCAGTGAAACACATGGCCCCCTTGGGCTCCATTTTCCCTGAAGAGGGCTGCAGGATGTCAAGCTGGCCATGCCCACCAAGACCATGCCCACCCCAGCCACACCCATTCAGCCCCCACAAGGTCAAATAATTGCAGCTCTCAATTAAATCAAGTTTGACACCCATGCTGTAGTGAGTTTTAGATGCATCAGTGAGATTGTTGGATGCTGACAAGATCAGATTTTATTTGTTCTGTAAGGACTGCTGGTTTCCTTCCCCTTCCTCTGCCCCTACCAAAATCTTACGGTATCTCTGGACACCTGCATAACTGGATGGAAGCATTCCTGTCAAACAGACAACAAATGGTCAAAATTGGGAGCATCCTATCAAATTCTGTGCCTGTCAATAGTGGTGTCCCCCAAGGCAGTGTTCTAGGACCAAATCTCTTCATACTCTACATAAATGACCTCTGTGATCTTATCAAGAGCAACTGCGTTCTCTTTGCTGATGATGTAAAGCTATTGAACACCACAGACAATACTGCTACCCTTCAAAAAGACCTTGACTATGTATCAGAATGGTCAAACAAATGGCAACTTCAAATCTCAACAAATAAATGTTCTGTTCTATATATTGGCAAAAAAAAATCAGAAAATTAAATACAGGCTGAATAGTCAAGACCTTGTTGATGATCCAAACTCTGTCAAGGATCTTGGAGTACTCATCTCTAATGATCTAAGTGTTAGAGCCCACTGTAACTACATCGCCAAAAAAGGCATTAAGAGTTGTTAACCTAATCTTACGTAGCTTTTCTCTGGTAATATTACACTACTAACTAGAGCATACAAAACATTTGCTAGACCAATACTGGAATACAGCTCATCAGTCTGGAACCCACATTACGTATCTGATATTAACACAGTTGAGAAAGTCCAGAAATACTTCACAAGAAGAGTTCTCCACTCCTCTACTTGTTGCAGAATACCTTATGCCACCAGACTTGAAATTCTAGACCTAGAAAACCTAGGACTACGCCGTCTTCGGTCCAATCTAAGTACAGTATATGAAATCACACCTTGCAATGTCCTACCTGTCAATGAATACTTCAGCTTCAACCATAACAATACAAGAGAAAACAATAGATACAAACTCAAGGTTAATCGCACCAAATTTGATTGCAGGAAAGACGACTTCAGCAACAGAGTGGTCAATGTTTGGAACACTCTACCTGACTCTGTAGTCTCTTCCCCAAACCCCAAAAACTTTAACCTTAGACTTTCTACTATTGACCTCACCCCTTTCCTAAGAGGTCTGTAGGGGGCGTGTATAAGCGCACCAATGTGCCTACCGTCCCTGTCCTATTGTTTCTTTTATTTTTCTTATATGTATCCATCTATTCATAACTATATTTTTACTTATACCTATTATCTTGTAAGTAATTGACAAACCAAATAAAATAAATAAATCTCCCAAGGAACCTCTGAATAAAGGAAGCAGAGCAAGTCGCAGATTATATCCTCCTGATGGGAATCACAATCCGAAACTGTTGTAAGTGGTTCCGTTTGTAACAATATTGCAAAAGAACATGATACATATCAGTTGTAGATTTCCAATAACTATCAAATTAGTCTTCCCATCAGATTGAATAAGCCAATTTGCCACATCATCATCCAGAATTTGAATTATACCCCAGCCCAAATACCTTTTCACTCTTACCACAAAACAGGAGATAGGTTGGAGCAAAGCAGGCACAAACAACAGTCAAACAGCAGCAGAAAGCAGTGAAAGACCAGGTGGATTTTCATTGAAGCAGGATGGTGCAAGTAAGGCAGCAGGACTAATTCTACTTCTTACAGAAAGGGGGGAATCCTGATGCCCCAAAACTACAAGTCACTAGTAGAACTGGGGCTCAAAACACATTTTACCTTTTAAATCATTGTGCAATGGCCACTAGCCCAGTTTACAAGTTACACAAAGGAGAGCTGTGAAAATGCTTCCTAACTACTCTGCTACATTATGAAGGTCTTTTAAATTGTAAAGATTTAGGTCAGGGGTGTCAAACTCACGTCATCACAGCAGCATCGCATATTGGGACACTTTTTTCCCTTTCGCTAAACCAGCATGGCCATCGTGTGACACATCCAGCCTGCAAGCCAGGAGTTTGTCAGCCCTGATTTAGATGTTAACTCCCACAGTCTGTCATTTAATGACTAAAATAAATTTAACTTCTTTAATTGGCCATTTAGTTAATTTGAGAGAAATCAAAGCCCATTAAAGGTGATAAGAATTCAACCCAGAATTCTTCTGTATTCCGCTCCTGTATTGCTTCTCCTTAGTAATATCCCTGGGGTTGGTAGCTGGCCCAAAGTCACCCAGATGCCTCTGTGGAAAATGTAAGACTAGAAATCACAATCTTCTGGTTTATAGTTTTGTGGCTTTAACCACTACACCAATGTCTCTTTTTATGTCTCTTTTTAACAGTTCAATAATTTATAATTTAATATCATAGCATATTTTTTTGTAAAGTAAGTTTAATACTAAATTAATTTTAAGCATTTAATTTTAGTATTGTACTACTTGCATTTAAGTGTATTTTAAACTATCTAGTTTAAATACACTAGTTTAAAAGTGTATTTTAAACTTCTTTCCATTATTAATGGTTATATATGTTGAGTTCTGCAACTCTACCAAAATTAAATAACATTTGTCAGTAATAATAGCACAATTTAACAATTCCTGAATTTCTATAACCATATTCCTTCAAATATATTTTCCTTGTTTAGGCTTAGCAAATAGCATCAGCTGGCTAACCTTTACCCATGTCTGAAGCTAAGCAATTATCCCTAGTTACTACTTGAATGCAGGATAACCAAGGGAATTTTAGGACTATTGATTAGGCTGCAAAATTGAACAAAACATATAGTAGTGCAGTAATACAGTAACAACACATTTTGGATTTTTTTTTACAAGAAAAGGGCATAGTCTTATCAGTACAGTAACCAGGAGCTGAGCTCAATTCAAAGGCATTTCTGTCTTAATAGAGTATTTTAGGACCTATCTTTTGTTAGATAAACATGGTGGTAGTGAGGTCATGGAAGGTTGTGTGAATAAGAATATGAACTTGTCCATTTCTGACTTCTCCATAAGTCTCTTATATTCAGAGTTCTTTAGGGCCTCCTGGCCTATCTCTTAAATTTTATATTCTGATCCTATTCTATCACCCTCAGCTACCGGTGGCAAATTGCCAGGGGATTAAGGAATTCTCCATAAGTAGATAGGACTTAAGAGCTGAATTGTCACAGATGTGATTTAAGTCAGAAGAATTCCATAAATAATCAGAGAGAGTGGGGACAAAAGAGGGGCTTCAGAAATGTTAAAATCTTGCATTCACATTCTGATTCATGTGGAGCTTTCTGGCAAGAAAGATGGTCACATGTGGCAAATCTAATTTATCAGAGTTTCTTTATCAAATTAAAATAACATTAATTGTGTATAAGTGTGTGTGATATTTTGATTGCATTATACAACCAAGTTACAAGAAAATGTTTAAAGAGATCTTTCTTATGAATGGACTCATACAGCAGGGCCTCTTTTCTTTTATTTGAAAATTTTATTTGAGTTTTCACAAAAACAAAATACAAATAAAACATCTTTTTTGAAAATAGCATGGTCCCAGGTTATCACTTCTTCATGCAGACACAAACTCAATTTCATGCTCATTTTTATGTTCTATTCTATATCTTATTACTGTTTTATATTTTCTACATAGTTTTTCCCCTCTTTTAATTTTCTCAACTTTTTTTCCCCATATTTCTCACTTATATTTTTATAAATCATTAATAATAATTAAAATGTTCCCATCCTTTCCTAATTTAATTCTCTCATTCACTTTAATTCATTTATTTATCAACAAACATTCCACTACATTACAGTGAATGTTTTATCCATCATTTTAGTCATATTTTCTAAAATTGTTTCTATTTGTAATATAACAATGCTATCTTATGTACCTTTGCAGAATCCCTTTTACAATTAAATTTTCACCCATTATCTCTAAACAGGCTTATGGTTTCAATCCTTATATCTTTCCCTGTTTCTCTATATCTTGTTTCTGTCTTTTACAACTTCTTTTCCTTACCTTCTTCCCCCTCTTCTTCTCCCTCCCCTTTTTACCCCCTCGTCTCTCTACTTCTAATTCTCTCATCTGTAATCCCTTCTTCTGTTGCTTTCTAATATTATACTTATCTTTCAAACTTTTCTTCTTCTTTTTGGTTGTTTTTTCTAGTCTTAAACCTTTCACTCTCTTTCCCCCTTTTCCTTTTTTCCCCCCACTTAAAATTATTTGATCATTAAAGATAGCTTCTTTTTTGTCCCTGTCTTCTTGTTCTGCAAGCGTTTCTTGTTGTTTCCCATATCAGGGCCTCTTTTCTTCCTTCATCTAGACTGAACTAAAGTGCTTCAGGGTTCCATTCCTCCAACATAGTTAATTCTTCAGGCTACCAGCCTTTTATATTTGAAAAAAAATTCCAATTATTTTCTTCTATTTGTTATTCTCATTTGCTGCAGAGGTAGAAACCCTTTATCAGCTGTAGTTAAAGGCCATACTTCTATTGGTTCTTTGCTTTTATGATTAATTGGATACCTCATTTTGATCTAGGTCTCCTTAAAACATATCATTTATTTCTCTCAGCTCCTAAAGTTAAAACTTTCATGAATGAAGTGTTGACAGTCACAGTTTTCTTATTTATTAATTATTTATTAAACAAGCCACATGCTATTCTGATTGCAACTTTTCATGAACATTTAGAAAATGTTGATATTTTTTCCTGATATTGAATTCTAATATGTGATTTGGAGTCAAAAACATGATATAACAGCACAGGGGAGAAAGTTTTGCATGAATGCAGCTTGCTTTCTTAAGGATGTGTTATTATTTGTGGGTTGAACAATTTGTCTATTGCCCTGCTTACCTTTCCCAGTGATATGATTCATCCGGACATGCTACCAGTATAACGATGTGAATTTAGTTTTGTTCAGGTGGCCTAGAAGTATTTGGGATACATGCCTTGCACAGATGGAATGATATTTATGCGCATATGTCAAGTGTCACTTTGAAAGGATGATGAGTACTAAGAAGTTGGATAATATTCTGTAGTTATAGCTCATTTTCTACATGCCATCTCTTTGGCTAGTTACTAAGCAGAGAAAGAGAAATATATCAAAAAGCTGAAAGTTTTTCATTAAAGAACCAAATCAGAGTTCATTTTAGAATATTTGAAAACACAGTGATGGAAACAGTTTCCTTATATTAGGTTGCTAGATCATCATTCTGGGTTTGTCATTACTTTCTCTTCAAGTTACAAGATAAACAAACTGGACATCAGAAATTAACACTTGACCAAAATTAGATTTTATTTCTATGGTGCATTCCCTAGCTTATAACTCCATGTGGTATTTCAGATTCCATAGGTTGCTATCTGAAATGCTTCCTGAGTCATTTATCTTGAAATTTGGGTATCCAAACATTAGAGGACTTTGTATGGTTCACAACTGACTCTGTCTGATCAGATAATATTAACTCATTTCAAAATATAGATTAGCTTTTTATGATTTTATATCAGTTCATTTGAAAAGGGAGCAAAGCTAGCATTTTCCTTTGCCATTCTAGAACTTGTGGATAATTTGTTCTCCCACTGATGGTAATTCTACTTTTCTTTAATCATCTATGATTTTTTATTTTATCTCCAAAAGATGAAGAGGCAGAACTGAAGTTTGAAACTGATAGAAATAAGGTCAAGATATATCCCTTTATTTGAAGGAATACAACATCTGTAGAACAAGATGAACATGAATTGTATAGTAAGGTATTGAAAGAATTACCTGATAGTCAAGACAAGTTTTAAGTATTTTCTTTGAAAAGTTCTAGTAAAGGGAACTTCCGGTTTTGTCGGCCGCATGAGCGGCAGGGATTTGCGGCTGCGCGATCCCTGCCGCCGCTAGCTGCTTTTGGGGCTCTGACCCAGACGGAGTGGAGCTAGGCTGCCCTGCAGGGGCAGCTGAAGGTAGGGGATCCGGAGAGGGGTTTGGGGTGTTGCAGACCCTCCCCCGACCGGTAGAACCCCTTTTCCCAGGACGGTGCAGCGGCGGTCCGTAATGGCCGCCACAAAGAAGCTGGCAGCCGGGTAAGAATGCGCAGGAGGAAGTGGAGAAAGTGCTTGAAAGGAGAAAGTTTTCTTGGCTCCTAGGACTCTAAGACATATTTAATAAAATTCCTGAAAAGTATGACTTTCTGAATAATACCTGCCAGAAGAGGAAAAAAGCGGCAGTTTGATGGTGCTGAAAGGATAGCTTACCCTCTTTTCCTACGGAATAAATAACTGGATATTAAGAAACCTATTTTTTTAGGTGAAAATTGGTTTTAAGCGATGAGTGGGAAGAGAGAGGATTAAAAAGAAAATATTTGTATGCTAAGACTTTGTTGGAGGAGATGCCTTAAGGATTTGAAGACTAGAATATATTGTAATAAGATTTTAAACAGATTTGGACTTTCTTTCTCTTTGATTGATATTACCCCAGAAGGAGAAAGTGAGAACTCTGCCTTGGTTTGGACTGACTGATAACTTTGGGACTGCTTTATTTTTTTTATTTTCTTTGGAATATTCTGGTTGTTGTAAGAAGAAAGAAGGGGAAAAGAAAAGAAAAGATTTATAATGGCTTTTTCTGTTGAGGAACTGAGAAAAGAATATGAGCAAGCAAAAAAATGGTAAAGATGGTGTGGAAGAAGCTTTCCTTTTTTAGAAATGGCGCTTACTAACTATCAACAAACATTATAACAGATGAAGACAGCAGAGGAACAAGAAAGAAAGGAAGAAGCCATTTTTAATGAATCTCAGAATTTGATCAAGAAAGAAGGAAGAGAGAAAAGAAGAGAACTAAAGGACTTAAGATCTAAAAAAACATTTAAGAAAGGGAAAAATAAGGTGCAAAATCAATATGATGATAGTAAACAAAAGGGAAAGGAACACGACAGAGAAGGGAAGCCAGTAAGGCAGAGGCTAGAAGAAGGGGGGTAGAAAGGTTTGTTGGGAGAAGAAAGAAAGGGAAAAGGTGGAGAAAAGCTACAATGTTTTGAAATTAAATGGAAAAAGGAATTTTTTTTAGGGATAATGGATAAAGTATAATTTCTTCAAAAGATTTTGCAAGGTACATAAGATGAGATGGTAGTATTGTAATGGTTTAAGAGTTGATAAGAGATTAAAATGTTAAAATGTTTAATAATGATTGGTTTTAAAATTTAATAATAGGGGAGGTTTAGAATACTGTTTTAATTAAAGAGTTTAATAAGATTATGGTATTGATGTTATTATAAAATTTTATTATAGTATTTGTTTTTAATATCTGGATTTATTGTCTAATTATGTATTTAATTATTCTGGATGTACTAGTTAGATAGAATGTACCAAGCAAAATCGGATTGGGTATTGGATGTTATTTTAAAGGTTAATTTGATTAATTTAGGGGGGAGATAGAAAGGCATCATACTCTGATTAATGATTTCAGGAGAAACTTCTTTTCTTCTTTTTTATAAGGAATGAGACAAAGGGATGATAAAGAATGGACAAAAGATACAAATATAATGATTCAAACTAAGATGATTAATTAAGATAGAATTAAGAAGAGTGAAATATGTGGAGAAGTTAATATAGAAGACTTAGAATGGTAAATAAAATAAGTAATGATATGTAAGATGAGCATGAATATAATTGAAGTCCATGAAGAGAGAGATACCTGGGTCCAAGTTACTTTCCAAAAAGATTTTTTTTATGTTTTGTGTGTTGTGTGTATATGTTTTTTTGGGGGGGAGAATTAGTAAAAACTTGCAGAAATATAGAATGAGAATAATGGTAACTAAGTCAGAAAGAAATAGATGAAATAATAATAATGATATTGAATAAGTGTAAAGAGAAGTAAAGAGAAATTGAATAAGAGGTTTTTGTATGTTATATGGAAATGGTTTAAAACAGAATCATAATTTATCTGACTTGTTAAATTTACAATGAAAAAAGGTTTAAACATGTAATGAATAATGATGATTTGTGTGTTTTAAAAATTAATAAAACTTGTTTTAAAAAAAAAAAGAAAAAAAGAAAAGTTCTAGTAAAGTGACTGGAGGAGAGGACAGGAGAGGAGAGGAGAGGAGAGGAGAGGGAGAAATCTAGTAAACTTTAGGCAGTCAAGTTGATGCTGTTGTTATTGGGCATTACCTTTTAGTCACTTTACTAAAAAAAACACATGTGTTCCTCATGGTCATAATATTAATATTAAGGCAGTGCATAAAATTCTTTTGTGTTGCTACTTTTTGACTCAGTGCAATCGGAATTTCACAAATGTTCTCACCCAGCATATTAAATAACAGCAGTAATTTAAGAAATCTGATTTTTTTTTTCATGGTTAGGTGAAACCTCTGCTATCTTTTAAAGTAGCCTTTCCACTCCTTCCATTTCTACTGTCAGTGGTCTATCTGACTGAGAAGGATGACTATGAAGAGGGTTTGGTGGTTCATTTTTAACTCCTTTTCATAACCCACAGAAGGACATAAGCAAGATGTATCATTGATCCTCTGCAGATGAAATTTCACAAGACAAAGGACACTGGGGTGCATAGGAGGAGATAAGACTGTTTTATTAGTTACTGTCATATCTCTCTGTTGGCTTAGCCTAGACAATCTTTGTCTTGCTTTTATTAAAACTCTCAGCTTTTAGTAAAAGAAAAAAGGACTTTACCGTTAAAGCAAAACTAAAGGTGCATAGCAATACTAAAAGGTAAAAGTGGAGGCATGAGTTATAAAATCAGTAAAAATAGAATCTAGTTCTATTCCAGATCCAGTGGAGTCATTACTTGATTCATGAAATTTTTATGAAAGTTTGGTCTTGGGATAGTTCTGTCCATTTGACTACATTTGAATAGCAAGAAGGTAAGTTATAGCATCAGGTTCCTTCCCAATCAGCATGTTTACTCAAACTATTGTAATTAATCAAACTATTACTTATGTAATAGTTTCCTTGTTTTGAATTAGTATGGCATACCATTTCTTTATTCTATATAGCGTCAGGATTTTATCCCAAATGATAAAATAATATTATTATGACAAAGTGATGATGATTTGTTAAGAATTCTGGAGTAATATTCTGTAGTTATAGCTCATTTTCTACATGCCATCTCTTTGGCTAGTTACTAAGCAGAGAAAGAGAAATATATCAAAAAGCTGAAAGTTTTTCATTAAAGAACCAAATCAGAGTTCATTTTAGAATATTTGAAAACACAGTGATGGAAACAGTTTCCTTATATTAGGTTGCTAGATCATCATTCTGGGTTTGTCATTACTTTCTCTTCAAGTTACAAGATAAACAAACTGGACATCAGAAATTAACACTTGACCAAAATTAGATTTTATTTCTATGGTGCATTCCTAGCTTATAACTCCATGTGGTATTTCAGATTCCATAGGTTGCTATCTGAAATGCTTCCTGAGTCATTTATCTTGAAATTTGGGTATCCAAACATTAGAGGACTTTGTATGGTTCACAACTGACTCTGTCTGATCAGATAATATTAACTCATTTCAAAATATAGATTAGCTTTTTATGATTTTATATCAGTTCATTTGAAAAGGGAGCAAAGCTAGCATTTTCCTTTGCCATTCTAGAACTTGTGGATAATTTGTTCTCCCACTGATGGTAATTCTACTTTTCTTTAATCATCTATGATTTTTTTTATTTTATCTCCAAAGGATGAAGAGGCAGAACTGAAGTTTGAAACTGATAGAAATAAGGTCAAGATATATCCCTTTATTTGAAGGAATACAACATCTGTAGAACAAGATGAACATGAATTGTATAGTAAGGTATTGAAAGAATTACCTGATAGTCAAGACAAGTTTTAAGTATTTTCTTGAAAAGTTCTAGTAAAGTGACTGGAGGAGAGGAGAGGAGAGGAGAGGAGAGGAGAGGAGAGGGAGAAATCTAGTAAACTTTAGGCAGTCAAGTTGATGCTGTTGTTATTGGGCATTACCTTTTAGTCACTTTACTAAAAAAACACATGTGTTCCTCATGGTCATAATATTAATATTAAGGCAGTGCATAAAATTCTTTTGTGTTGCTACTTTTTGACTCAGTGCAATCGGAATTTCACAAATGTTCTCACCCAGCATATTAAATAACAGCAGTAATTTAAGAAATCTGATTTTTTTTCATGGTTAGGTGAAACCTCTGCTATCTTTTAAAGTAGCCTTTCCACTCCTTCCATTTCTACTGTCAGTGGTCTATCTGACTGAGAAGGATGACTATGAAGAGGGTTTGGTGGTTCATTTTTAACTCCTTTTCATAACCCACAGAAGGACATAAGCAAGATGTATCATTGATCCTCTGCAGATGAAATTTCACAAGACAAAGGACACTGGGGTGCATAGGAGGAGATAAGACTGTTTTATTAGTTACTGTCATATCTCTCTGTTGGCTTAGCCTAGACAATCTTTGTCTTGCTTTTATTAAAACTCTCAGCTTTTAGTAAAAGAAAAAAGGACTTTACCGTTAAAGCAAAACTAAAGGTGCATAGCAATACTAAAAGGTAAAAGTGGAGGCATGAGTTATAAAATCAGTAAAAATAGAATCTAGTTCTATTCCAGATCCAGTGGAGTCATTACTTGATTCATGAAATTTTTATGAAAGTTTGGTCTTGGGATAGTTCTGTCCATTTGACTACATTTGAATAGCAAGAAGGTAAGTTATAGCATCAGGTTCCTTCCCAATCAGCATGTTTACTCAAACTATTGTAATTAATCAAACTATTACTTATGTAATAGTTTCCTTGTTTTGAATTAGTATGGCATACCATTTCTTTATTCTATATAGCATGTCAGGATTTTATCCCAAATGATAAAATAATATTATTATGACAAAGTGAGTGATTTGTTAGGGAATTCTCAGAGGGTAATATCATTGATAATGTCAGTTGGAGATAATTGTTTAAAAAGTTAGTATGGAGATCCTTCACAGAGATTTCAGTGAGAAAATTGTCAGGACACAATTGTCTCTCCAGTGAGAATGGGGGGATATGTGTGATCTAAAAATAATTTGTGATTCACAGTGTTTCTGGAAAGATGATACGAGGACTTCTCATTACCTATGGCATATATACAATGTCGCTACAAGGCAATTCACTGAAGTTATATGTTGCTGTTTGGAGGCAGTTATAGATATTGGATGTGGTGGCTCAGTGGCTAAAACGCTAAGATTGTTGATCAGAAAAGTCGGCAGTTCGAATACCTAGCATAACCACTTATTGGAGTGTCCCAGCATCTGCCAACCTAGCAGTTCAAAAACATGTAAAAATGCAAGCAGAAAAATAGGGACCACTTTGGTGGGAAGGTAACAGCATTCTGTGAGTCTTCAGCATTTAGTCATGCTGACCACGGAAACGTCTTTGGACAGAGCTGGCTCTTTGGCTTGTAACGGAGATGAGCACTGCCCCAGAATCAATTAGCATGTATGTGTGAGGGGAATCTTTACCTTTACCTATAGATATTTCTATGCTAGATATCCTGTCCCATCAGACGAAGTAGTAAATCTCTGTTCCACATATATGATTAAGTGTGAAGTATACATGAAGTATGAGAGAACCAGTTTGGTATAATCATTAGGGAAATCAAACTAGAAACTAGAAGACTGTGAATTCTAGTCCCACCTTAGGTAGAAAGCCTAAATTGAGTGATCTTGGACTAGTCACTTTCTCTCCACCACCCCAGGGAGGAGACAATGGCAAACCAATCCTGACAATCTTTTTCAAAACAATTGCATGGACTTGTCCAGGCAATCTCCAAGAATCAGACACGATTGAAAGAAGGGGAAAAAATGTTTTTGAATTTCATCAGTATCAAAAGTAACCAATTTCTCCTCCCAAAACTCCTAGAATAGGCCAACCTGCAACCTTTCAAGACTGATATATTAATATATTCAGCAACTAAACAAGTGAGTGAGTAATCGGCAAAGTCTTAAGCTGATTTTGCAAAACCTCAGAACAATTCTACTATATCACACTCCAGTATGTGGTCGATAAATATATATTCCATCAGCACTCTGTTTCCCAATGTTATAATGATCTGGAGCCACTGTTTCAGTTTGTGGGAAGGACACTAAACAAGTACCATTCTATAAACATTATGTCACTCTTCAGAATAAAAATGTATATACATCTTTCATTAATATTTAGAGTTCTGGCATAGCTTTTCTTGTAAATGGTATAGCTTCTTGGTTTTCAGCCAGCAGTGGGGGGTGGAATTGGCTTGAACAACCCACCAGAGCCAGACATGGAAAACAGCTTGGCAGCAGTTATTTGCAAAGATATTCCCTTTCATCAAGACATTTTCAGTATTGTGCTGTAGTCAGGTTTCCACTTTGCTCTACCAAGAGCTTCACCTCCAACACTTGTCTACGAGATTAGTTCTGCTAATTTTTGACAGCTTCCAGTGTCAGGATAGAATGGATCTTTCATGAATTCAGTGGCCAGACCCAAAACCCCATGTGAAAATGATTCAAGATTCAAAAACCCTATGTGAAAATGTTCCAAAAACTCTGATGCTAGATGGGATCATATTTTCCAACAAATCAGAGGGTTTTTTTTGCAAAAGGCTACAAATCTGAGCGTTGAATCTAGCTTTGATTTTCCATTTAACCAATGAAGCCGTTTCAATATAAGTTTGACATGTGGTCACATCATACACAAGTTTATGTGACTGCCTTGTTCTTTCTTTGCATTTCTATATACTTTTATGTTTGGTTTAGGCTTCTCTTTGGTTTTTTCTTTCAATAAGCAGGCTGAACTGCACCATGCTGGTTTGCTTATATCACATTAATTTCAAATGATATAAACAGTTGAAAAGCAATATTGATTTTAAAAAATGTTTTTGAAATAAACAGATTATTTTCAGAGTTTGGTGTTTTGATGTTGCCTTCTACTTGGTATATTTTACAGAAATTGTATATCTGAGAGGATAAAAAATTGATTTAATTTCACAGGAGAAAATAATTTTGTGTTCATAATGTGGATTCCTAATGGTTCCATTCTAGATTGTATTTTCTTCCACAGTACGATTGTGTAAGTTAATTAGTTAAGTTCAGGTTTGATTTCCTCTTCTTTATCTTCTTGATGATAATGGCTGCCTTGTGTTCTTCTTCTTTTTTTTAATAATAAAAATAATTTATTTAACATTTATGCAATTAAAAACAAACAATTACACACACATATGTATACATATATACATTTTACAGCACTTATTGAGCAATGGTTACATTTATTTTTTCTTATCATTGATGCGTTTTAACTTATTATAACAACTCCTTTGTCCTTTTAATGTTTTTAATTCTCTAAACACTTTATAATTAGTCTCACATCTCCCTTATTTTCACTACCTTGTCCAATTATCAGATATTACCTTTTCTTTTAACCAATCATACCAGATGTTCCATACTTTGTAATAATCACTGTCTTGATTATTTTTTAATAATTTGGTCAGACTATCCATCTCAACATACTCATGTATTTTTTTAATTTTCACATCTTCTGGCTGCCTTGTGTTCTTCAAAACTATTTTTATCAGGTTAACTCACTAGATATGAATTCATGCGGGAATGGACAAAAATAAGTAGCTTACACCATGAGGTCATTTTGCTAGTACCATTTCATAAACTTGAATCTCAAGAGAATCATGAGAAAACTCACTCTAGCCTTTCCTGAACTTTCTCTTCAGATGCTCATAAAAGAGCATTTCCCTAACTTAACCTGAAAAACTAATCTGTGAGTCTTAGCTCCACCTTAGCCATAAAATCCATCTGGATGACCTTGGCTTAGTCACTCCCTCTCAGCTCAGCTCTCTTCATAGGATTATTGCTGTGGGGAAAATAGGAGGAAGAACGACTATTAGATATGTTAGCCTCCTTGAGTTATTTATAAAAATAATATAGATGGAATAAAAATAAATAAATAAAATAAAATAAAATACTGTCAGACCTCATTCCCAGACTTCAGTTCGAATTTTGTGTATTAGAGTAATAGTGTTTTCAATGATAACCCAACCATGTACTACACCTGCTTCAAAGTGGAGAAAATCTATAATCTTAATTACCATTGCCTGGAAATTGAGTCATGGCGACTGAACTCAACTTCCAGACAACTCTACCTGGATGACTGAGAATCTTCATCAACTTTAGCATCATTTAACACCACCATTATTTTGAAGCAAGTTCAAGTGATTTATTGTGGGAATGCCCTAAGATACATGGACTTTTATCATATTTTTAACAGAAGAATTTATGATTATGCTCAGTAGTAATGAATACACTGTTCAACATAAATTAGAAATTACTGCCAGGCATATAAAGATGAACAATAAATATAAAGCAGAAACCTTGGCAAATAAAACACCAGATGGTAATGAATGCATTTTGTAGCTTTGCTTTAGTGGGACATGAATGCAGAAAGGATATAGATAACTGTTAGCTGAGATCCCCAGATAACCAGATAGTCTGTGTTAGGGATAACGTTGTTTACCCTAACTGGTTTGGGTAAAAATAATAAATAAGGTATCATGGTTTGTTAGTTAAAGTGTGTGTAACTTTAACTGCAAGAATGTAATTAAGGGTGTGGTTGTAAAAGCACTATATAAGAAGAGAGGCAATTCCAGCTCGCTCTCTCTGGCTGACTGATCCCTAATTACTGTATGGATTGATGACAGCGTTCTTGCTGAAACGGGGAGAGAAGAAGGAGTGTTGTTTTTCTCAACGGTGAGAAAATAAAGATTGGACAGATTTATTGTAAGTGAACTGACATTGGCTATTCAACACGGACTTTGCAAATAGAGTATCCCGACAAGACTTGACTGAAATTGATATATGACTAATGGACCGCTTATTTGACTATGCTATAATTCTTAAATGGAATAAACTATATTTTTGATAGCACAAGCGTATCTGTATTTTTACTGCATGTTAACTAGAAAACTTATCTCACACATTTACCTGTCTTCCTATCTGACTTCGCTGCACGTTCTGTTTAGTTTGTTTTCCTTAACACCGTTGGGGAATCCAGGCTTAACAGTCTGAATTGAGTAGATCATCAGAAATAAACAAATAGTCAAAATAGAACTTACCGTATATACTTCGAGTATAAGTCGACCGAATATAAGCCGAGGCACCTAATTTTACACAAAAAACTGGGAAAACTTATTGACTCGAGTATAAGCCGAGGTGGGAAATGCAGCAGCTACTGGTAAATTTCAAAAATAAAAATAATTAATTTGGGAAACGATCTCACTATCATGAAAGGTTTAATTGATTCACTAACCCAAAAGAAGAAGATGATGATGACAGCGGAGGCAGGAGTCACTCTCTTCCCCTCCCTCGGAGGCCCCCTGAGTCAGGAGTCACTACCGCGGCGCGGCCCCAGTCCCGCCGCCTCGGGAAGGGAAAGGCAAAGCGCTTTTGCCTTTCCCTTCCCGGCTGGGGCTGTTGGGAGTCGCTGCCGCCGGAGGCCGTGACTCCACACCATTTTTTTTTTCAGAGGGAACTGACTCGAGTATAAGCCGAGGGGATTTTTTCAGCACAAAAAATGGGCTGAAAAACTAGGCTTATACTCGAGTATATACAGTATCTTATGCAGAGGAACATATATACGTGTGTGTGTGTGTATACACACACACACACACACACATGTGAGAACACAAACATCTAGTAACATGAATGGTGGCTTTTATTTATAATTATTGTAGACTTACATTCACTTTACATCATGAATACTAAAGATGGTAGTTTTGAAAATTGCATACTTACACAAGTTACCAATTTCTGTATGATGTATTGGTAATAAGAACAGGCAATGGTGATGCATTTGCAGGAAAATCTAAAAGCTTGTAAAATACTACCATAGATCAGAATAGAAAAGAAAGCACAATAAATTATAAAGTGATTGAAATGATGCAGTAAGTGAACCATATATGGTAAAAGCTGCTTATTCTCTAAAGCAATGAATAAAACTCTATACAAATTTGATATAAAGAAAAATATAAGTAATTATTGGGATTTCTGACAATATGTTCCAAACAGTGGCATCTTTATAAAAGAGAGTGTCTCCGAAAAATAATAGTGGACACGACCTCCATGATTGAAGTCACATTCTTTCTTTCTTTTTTTTAATGTGGCACTATCTTGACTTTTCATACACTGGGATATTTATCTTTTCTAGAATGTTTTGGAATCTAGAAAATGTAACAGGAGAAACTATAGCTGATTGCTGTGTGCAGTACACAGTTTCAAGGTAGAGACTAAAGCATTCAATACAAGCACAGATAAAATCAAACAAGTAGCAATGTGGATTTTGGAAATAAAAAAGAAAACACTTTAATCAGGATATGTTTGTTGCAATAGAAGGGAGGGGAGAGAACTATTAAACAAACCATGTAGTTTTCTTGGCTCAGTTAAGTGGCAGCATCTAGCCAACTTTCCTTGGCTGACCTTGAAAAGCTAAATAAGATCAGACCTGGTTAGATCAGACTTGGATGGGAGGCCATCAGGAAACTGTAGGCTAGACTGGGAATACCCTGGAGGAAGCCAATCACATGCTACTCCTTTATTCTTGCTAAGAAAATAACATGGACGTATAATGTAATTCATCTTCAGGAAAGATCCAATATGTTAGAATTCAGGACATTTTCTTAAATATGAATAGGAGATCCAAAGTAAGAGGCGTGCCCAGCATGAATTTTGCCAATGTATTTGATTTACTTGGTATTTCTAAGTCAATGTTAATCCTTAGTATTTCATCTCCATAATATTTCCTTCTTAAATTACAAATCGTTGAGGCTGGTTCATTCAAGCATTAGTGATTTACTCAATAAGTACTCGTGGCTGATATAGATTAAAACCATCCTGATTCAAGATCCACACTTCAATGGCATTCTTACTCTTATCACAACTGTACACATCCTCTTGATTCCAGTTGTACTGTACAATATACCAACATTGTATTTCCAGGACAATTGTATTTTTGGCTCTTACTTTGCCTTTGTTTGAACTCCTAATATTTAGACCCAGGACTTTTCTAATCCCACCTTTAATTTTTGATTTGCCTTTGTTTCAATGGCACAACTAAATGGTTTTTTTGTGAGGGGGCATGGACAGCAGCAAATCAGAATGAACCTTTCTCATTGTAGCCATTTATAATCTTCATTGCCAGAATTAAGATTAATTGGGCTGTCAGCATGAAACCACCAATGTCAATTTCCCCTTTTTACTTTTCCCTGTCAAAATAAATTGAGTAGTCATCACTTAATACTAAGCTTTGAAGGACTTCTACATGGGAAAGTACATGCCACTGAAAGCGATGAATTTGGAAAGCACTATCTCAGCCATGTTATTCCTATGAACTGGAATTTCTTCAGGGATTTGGCAGATTTAGTAGGGATTAAAACTCAAAGCACTGCAGAGGAATGTTATCTACAGAAATGGAGAGGATCTCTATGGAGATTCTCAACCATCTAGGTCATGGTTGTCCCAATGGTGCTTTTTCAAAAGGCAAATGGACATTCGTGGTTTTTTCTTTGAAAACATTTCACTTCTCATCCAAGAATTCAAGAAATGTCATGGACGAGAAGCAAAACATTTTCAGAGAACAAGCCAAGAAAATCCAGAGATCTTTTAGCAAAGCATCTTTGGGACATTATCCAGGGAACAACTTCAGAGCATCTTTTTTTAAAAAAATTATTTCAAGTGCACTGACTTGTACTACATGAAATCTCATGCAGTAAAGCTCTACTTAATGTTATTTATCAAGCCAATGTTTGCGAACTAGAAATGTGTTTATAGTCCACTGTAATCTTGTCCTAACTTTTAAATTCTTTTTAAATTTCATTCATGGAATGACTCCAAATGAACTGCCAGATGGTATTGGTGGATAGATAGATGGCTTCAGAAAAGCTGTGTGGGGAGTTCTTTGATTGATTGCTATTTGCCTAAGCGATTGCCAAGCAGTTCCAGAGTTAAAGATCAGAATGGAAAATTAAACAAAAAATCCAAAATAGAGCATTTCTTTTGCAAAAAAAAACCAAAATGTATGTCCATTCAGTCACTAGGAATTGACCTCAACTTGAGGGAAATTATCTTTTTTTAAATCTATTTTCTTGCCTCTTCCTCTTTTCATTATTTAATTTTTCATACCTTTAAAGGCACTCAGTTCTCTGATAGAGAGAGTCCATGGGGAGGGGGGGGGGGACTAAAAAAATCAAGATGATGGCAATAATCATGCAACTGTAGCCCTGCCTCTTTTTACAAGCATCATGACGCACATAAAATAAGTCATATAGTCTAACCCCATGCCCAAGCAGGAGACCCTACTCCATTTCTGACTTTTAGTTGAGTTCTCTAGCCTTTGCCAGAAAAAAGAACATAGGATAGATAATGCTTTGCAATTTCTCCTTCATTTCTCCTTCCACAACAAAGGATATATTTGCTCTGCTTTTATTCCCATAGCATTGTGTTAATAGGAAAATGCATCTCATAGCAAATGTGAATAGGATATATGAGTTCTGACAGATTGGCTTTTTTGTTTCCCATGGTCAAAGTTCCAACCCAAACCTTGTGATGCACACTCCTCTGTCTCAAAATCCACCCAACAGCACAATCTCTGCCAGTCATCTCTGATGTCTGTGATACAACAATGGGACCAGTCATAGTAATGTGAGCAAGCCACATCTTCCCAGGTTTTTTTGGGGAGAGAGCACCCCTGTCCCTTGAATCCTTAATAATAAGAGTGCTTTCACATGTGCAAAATACTTCTTAAGCATCACAACAATACATCATTTGATTTTTCTGATACTCTTCTAAGATGTAATCTTGCTATTCCGATAAAAAAGAAGGTAGGGTTTAGAGGGAAAGATTGGAGCTTCCCCATCAGAGAGAATTTTCAAGCTAGGATTTCTTGCTTCTCAGCTCAGTTTCCAAGCCACTGCATTGTAACAGTTCTTAATGAATGGAAATGATCAAGGACAACGTAATGAGTTCCAGTACCTGAGAAAAATAGGTAGTTGCCACACTGTATCATGGATATACATGCGTATTCCTTTATATACACGATAGCTAGAGAGGAAAGTAAGCAAATAGAGACAGACAGACAGACGCGATAATTCTATATTACTGTTTTTTAAATAGTAAATTTGAGTTTCCAGCATCAGTGACTAGCCTCATCCTTGAGTCTGAATACAGACTATTGGAGCAGAACAAATTAAGTGATTTATTTATTGAGATTATTTATAAAGTTGTCTGTCAAACAAGGTGATCCTAGGCAAGCATACAGAGCATCCAAAGCAACAGAACACCTTAAAAATGAGTAATTCTGAAAAAAGTAATGTATCACATGCCAGGAGTCAAAACATTATTCCCTTTTGAATCTCCAAAACAGTAACTCAACTAACCAGCACACATCACCTCCCAGTCCAAATGCCTATGGGGACATCCAGATCTTTAACACTTTGCAAAAGAGTCTCAGGGCCATGGCCATGTGGACCTCTTGGAGAGAACATTCCACAGGGCAGGTACAGCAACAGAGAGAACATAACTTCCATGTCCCACAAGGTGACATAATAGATGGAAATGGCTAATTGTGCCAGTTCTGGCAGGACATGAAGAGACAGGCAAATAATCTGGCCCTATGCCCTATGGGTGATAAACAGTATACAAGTAGCCCTTGACTTACAATAATTCATTTAATTGTTCCAAAGGAACTTTTAAAAATGGGACTTATAACCATTTCTCATACATACAACAATTACAGCATCCCTATGGTCACATGGAAATGGGTTCAAATTTATGACTACTTCAGTGTCCCTGGGTCATGTGCTCACCTTTTGCAACCTTTTGACAAGCAAAGTCAATGGGAAGGCCAAATTCACTTAACAACCTTGTGACTACCTTAACGACTGCAGTGATTCAATTAACAACTCTACCAAGAAAGGTCGTAAAATAGGGCAAAAGTCACTTTAAAAATGTCTCACTTAGCAACAGAAATTTTGGGCTCTATTGTGGTCATGAGTCAATGGCTATCTGTACTTGTTTATTCATTTAAAGGAAATATATGGCTGCCCATGACCTTGTGTCTCTTACAAAAATAGTAATAAAGGCATAAAGTTTATTTATTTATTTATTTGATTTGTCCATCGCTTACAAGATAATAGGTATAAGAATAAACATGAGTATGAATACAGGAAATAGGTATAAATAAATGGGGACAATAGGACAGGGACGGTAGGCAGATTATGCACTTATGCCTCTTACAGTCCTCTTAGGAATGGGGTGAGGTCAATAGTAGACAGTTTAAGATTAAAGGAGTGGGGGTTTGAAGATGTAACAACAGTCAGGTAGTGCATTCCAGGCATTGGCCACTCTATTGCTGAAGTCGTACTTTCTGAAATCAAGTTTGGAGCGGTTTACATTGAATTTGTATCTGTTGTGTGCTCTTGTATTGCTGTGGTTGAGGCTGAAGTAGTCATTGACTGGTAGGACATTATAGCAGATAATTTTGTGTACTACACTTAAGTCCAACTGTAGGCGACGTAGTTCTAGGTTGTCCAAGCCCAAAATTTGAAGCCTGGTGGTGTAGGGTATTCTGTTGCGAGCAGAGGAGTGCAGTGCTTTTCTTGTGAAATACTTCTGGACTCGCTCAATTGTATTAATGTCCAATATACAGTGCGGATTCCAGACAGGTGAGCTGTTTGTTACCCTGTGCTAAGATAAATAATTTTGATAAATAAATAAAATAAATAAATTGACATGGTAGAACAGCCAAATATCTTATGGAAGGCTGCCCCACAAATAACCTGGACCCATGCCATTAGGGCTTTAAAGGTAATGATTAGCACCTTGAATTACACTTTAAAAGAAAGAAGTGCAGCTTGTACAGAAGTTATGTAACTGTGGAACACCAGCATACTAGCTAAGGAATTCTGGGAGTTGAAGCCCACATATCCTTAAGTTGCTTTAAGAAAAATACTGCTATCGCCTGAAGATAGCAGGGTTCTTTCATGCAGATCAGTTGCAGCTCTTCTTAATTTGAACAACTTCCGTTAAAGATTTTACCTGGCTATGGAAAACTAATACATAGCAACATATCAGTCCAAGTGCCCACTTTAATAAGATCATATTAAGCAAGTTAAGAGTGCAGAAGAAGGCTATGCAAATTTCCCACAGAAAGGTAGATGGAATTACCTTTCTCATTTGTTGTGTTAACCTCTGCTGTTTGCTTGGAGCAGAGATACAAAGTGGTAAATATCCCTTGTGGGTTAAAAGACGAAGGAGCAAAAAAACCATACAAATGAATGAATAGCTCAGATAGATGCAAAAAATAAATCAAGCCTGCCAAATAAGCGAAGCAGGAAGAAGGCTTTTGGACAATACAGGTAATCCTCAACTTACTGTCATTCCTTTAATTAGTGACCAAAGTTAAAAAGGCACTGAAAAAAAGGGACTTGTGACCGTTTTTCACATGTATGACCGTTGCAGCATCCCCATGGTAAGATGATAAAAATTTGGATGCTTGGTCACTGCTTCATACTTATGACTGTTGCAGTCATGTGATCACCTTTTGTAACCTTGTGACAAGGAAAGTCAATGGGGAAGTCAGATTTACTTAAGAACTGTGTTACTGTTGTGGTTAGCAGTCAGCAGGTGCAGATGGCTGAGGAGAGCGATGACTCTGATGAGGGGCCAGGACCATCAGGGAGTGGACTGCTTGCCTTCAGAGATTGTGGGGGCTGGCAGCAGTGACGAGGAGGTTCCCGAGGAGCCTGTGCCAAGTGCATGTGCACAAAGGATTACTTGGAGGAAAGAACAATTACAGCAGCACAGGCGACTCGGGAGTAAGGCTGCAAGGTAATGGCCCTCCCTCAAGAAGATAAAAGCCAGATTTGAAAAAGTGTTCTTTGCAGAAAGCAAAGAAGCTCTGAAACTCAACTGGTGGACATATTAGTTCGTGTTTGGAGAATTCTGTAAATTAGCTCTTATCTCTGGGCTTTTTGCAGCCTTGACAAACAACCTGGCAAGGCTCTTTCTTGTTGGAGCGGAATTGTTGGAAATCAGCCTTTTAACTGTAAAGGAACAGAATTGTGATTAAACCTTAAAAGGTGGGGGCTGCTGCCTTTGTCTGTGTTTGCTCTCTGGGAACCCGGTTGGGTCAGAACAGTTACTAACTTAACAGCTGCTCTGATTCACTTAACAGCTGTGGTGAGAAAGGTCATAAAATGGGAAAACCTCACTTAAAACTGTGTCAGAAATTATCACAATCTTGGAGCAGTACGGACTAAGTTTTTAAACACAAATATTTCAGGTATGGGCAAAGAGGCAGTTGTACAAGTAACATTCTAGAATCTCTTTGCTGATCTTTATCCATATTAGTAAAGCTTTGCAGCTCCAGTGGCCTAGGGGTGGAGCTCTCACCTCACAAACAGGAGGCTGTGAGTTTGGTTCTAGGTAGAGGCTAATATTTGGAATATAGACTCTCCTGCTCGAGCAGAGGGTTAGACTAGATGACCTCCAAGGTCCCTTCCAACTCTGTTATTCTATGATCATTCCTCACTTTTTAATATCTGATTAATAGCTGATGACTCCTAAAATGTTATTTTAGTATAACCTTGAAGATGCTGTAAATAATGTGTGCCTTTATCACTTTGTCTTCTCTATTGAAACTGAAAAATAATTCATTGTCTCACTGCTATTTTGGTGAAAAGGTGCATACAGAATGAAGAAAGATATGAAGCAGGTCAAAATAAACACAAATAACAAGAACTGAACTTTTACTGCTCTGATGTTAATTCACCTACTTAGAGGAGATATTCTATTCGCACACAGCAAATTTAAAAAATTGCACTGAAATCAATGCAATCTAATTGCTTTATATTTGGTTTAAATATAAAAATCTGTTACATTTTCAAATAAAGGAGAATTCTCCTATGTGGATAAGGAAGGGTGTACTTAATAAATGATACACTGAAGAATAAATATGTCATTTATTAGTTACAGATTCAGCCAATCCAATTTAGAAAAAAATATTTTTGTTAACCATATCCTATTGAAAGAAGAGAAACGGGAATTTAATAAATACCTGAAGATTTTTTTAAAAAAAAAATAAGAATGGATAAAATGGAAATGAAATAGTAAAATGCCGTTTTGAATATATAACAGAGAAGAAACAATTCCAAAAATAAACAATAAATGAGTCTCTACAGAAACAAAAATAAATTGTGGGGATTTTTCACTGTTTTTAACAACTGTGTTTACAGAAGGAGCCATGTCAGTCCAGCCAAAGTTAGCTATGATTAAATACCAGCAAAACTAATAGAACCATTCAATTACAACTATGTAAGTCCCCGTTTGTTAGTGAAATTTACAGCACTATTGTGTAAGTGTCTATTAAGAAGCAAATTTCAGGGAATTCAAATTCTTACTATTAAGAGAGATATGTAAGTCACTATTCTGTTAAGTGTCAAAAGGGTCATATATTCCAAGGGAAAGGTGTGTGTGTTTTTGTGTGTGTGTGTATGTGTGTGTGTGTGATATAATGTCATTTCTGTCATTTTTTTTACAGTGAGATATTTGTTTGTTTATTCATATACAGGTAGTCGGTGGTGTGGTGGCCTAAAGGTGAAGATGCTTACCTCCCACTCGGAAGGTTGAGAGTTCAATCCTAGGCAGCAGCAGACGTTTCTTTATCAGAGTGCAAAGAAAAAAATATCTGCTGCGAACTCCATGTAGGCGTCAGGAAAGGGATCTGTCCAGTAAACGTTCAGCTCCATTCCCAATCCCACTCCATATAAATGGCTTAAGGGGTCATAAAAAGAAGAAAAATGCATATACGGGTAGTTCTTGACTTACAACCACAATAGACCCCCAAATTTCCATTGCTAAGCAAAACATGAAGTGAAGTTTGCCCCATTTTACAACCTTTCCTGCCACAGTTCCTGTTAAGGGAATCGCTGCCGATGTTAAGTTAGTAACCTGGTTGTTAGGTGAATCTGACTTTCCTGTTGACTTTGCATGGCAGAAAGTCACAAAAGTTGATCACAGGACATAAATCCATGTCCATGGCCACCTGTCCAAATTTGGAACATGTGACCATGGGGATGCTGCATCAGTTGTCAGTGTGAAAAATGGTCATCAGTCACTTTTTTCAGTGCCATTGTAACTTTGAACGGTCACTAAACAAATGGTTGAAAGATGAGGATTACCTATACTTATTTACACTCTATGAGTTATTTACCACCTGAAATCTAACAGAATCTAGTTGGGTTTATGCACATGTTTCTTAAGAGAAAGCTTGTAAAAATGTTGTTCTTACTGAATTCCATAATTTCTTCTATAGCCATACCATTGCACCAGCGGATATCAGTAAGTCTAAAATATCTTAGCCATCAAATTCTTTTCTGGATGTAGCTTTTATGACAAGGACCTCAAGGAGGTGGCCTTGAAAAGAAGCGGAGAAAATTAGGAACAGGCAAGAATGTTTGACTCCTTTGGGGATCTAATTTTCATTCCAAGAAACTATTATGACTTTGAAGCAAGACAAGAGCAAGGAGAAGACAAGAGAAAGTAGTCTTCCCCTTGCTCATTCCACTGATATTGCCTCTCCAAAACTTTGAGCAGGAAACAAAAAAAAATGTTGTCATTTGATTCCTCATGGCTACCCACCACCCACTCAGCCGTTTGATTCCCTCTGTATTTCTTCCCCCTCAAGTATAAAGCAGGCTTTTAAAAAAAAAAAAAGCAAAAAAAAAGGAGGAAGAAGAAGAGGGCAATTCCTCTCTTGTTTTAATTGAATTATGCAGCCGCCCTCTGGAGCTGACACCAGGATACACCAGACTTTTGTGCGATATCAGCAGGAATTTCACCAGCTTCCCCTCCCCTCCTAGTCCCAGGGAATGGACTAAGGGTTTCAAAGGAGAAGCCAAAGGAATGAACGAAGGATAGACTTCCGGTTTGAGCTTCTTCAGCAACAGACCAAAACCTTTCTCTGCAAGGCTTCGATCCATGCTCGCCGCTGGAGCACCCCGAGCCGGCTGGTTTCAGGGCTAAGCCACCCCGTAGAGGTGGTGAAGAGGGGGGAGACTGCCAGCAGGGTTGAGGAGAGCCACATCTCTCCTCCCCAGCTGGCCATTACTCCCTTTTCCGAAGGCGGTTGCAGCGGTGGTCAGAAATGGCCACCACAAAGAAGAACTCGACCGGAAAAGAATGTGCAGGAGGAAGATAAGAAGAGAAAGTTTTGGTTGACCGGGTCAAACAGCAAAAGCAACAAATAAGGTACCCTGGAATTTAAACTGTTAAAAAACAATAACATTATTCCCTAAGAAGATTTTTAAGCTGCGAAGGAGAGAGAAAAGGGAAAAGATTTGGTTTTCTCCTTTTCCTATACTGACAGCTAAGAGACTTAAGCAAGAAATTGGGGAAAAATCCACTTTGACATCAATAGGCATTTAACGCTGGAAATAAAAAGTCAAAGGGATAATAAAGATTTCTGGATAATTAAAAGCTTTTGAAAACAGGAAAGGAGAGAGGAAGAATAAAAGGGCAGGATCTGGAAGGGAGGAGACTGCCTGGAATTAAAAAAGAACTTACAGCAAAATCTCAACAAGACTTCCAAAAGATACATTCTAACTGAAATATCGCAACAAAAACCCCAGGAAGAGAAAGTCGAAAAAGAAATAAGAAGATATAACTCGGGACTATCTGGATTACTTGATGATTTCTGGATTCTTGGTTATTGTTTTGAATGACTAAAATCAATCAGGTGGTTGTTTAAAACTTTTTAAAATGGCTCCACTTTTAGAAGAACTGAAAATGGAACTTAAAAAGTACAAAGAAGATGCACAAGAAGGGAGAGGTTCTTTTGGCTTCAGTATTTCAGTTTTTAGAAATGGAGATTTGGAATTATGAGAAACAACAAGAAATGCCTGCAGAACAAGAAGATTGCGACAAAGAAGAAGCCATCTTTAATGAACAAGTAATCTTAGATGGGGGGGGAGGGGAAAGGAAAGGGGAGAAAGAGAATGGAAAGTCTAAGATTGGGAAAAACAACTCCCCCCCAAAAAAAATTAGAGTGAAAAATAAGTATAAAATCAGAAAGCAACAGAAGAGGGAAATGCAGAAGAGAGAATTAGAACTAGAGAGACAAGGGGGTAAAAAGGGGAGGGAGAAGATGGGAGGGAAGAAAGAAAGGAAAAGAAGTTATAAAGGACAGAAGCAAAATATAGAGAAACAGGGTCTATTTAGAGATAATGGGTGAAAACTTAATGGAAAAAGGGATTCTGCAAAGGTACATAAGATAGTATGGTTATATTAGAAGCAGAAATAATTTTAGAAAATATGAAACAATGTATGATTAAAATGTCTGATAAAATAGCTATCGTAATTCAGAGGAATGCTTGTCAATAAATAAATGTAACAAAAGGTATATTTAATGATTTATAAAACATATGTGAAGAGAAATAAGGGAAAAATTAATTATGGAGATTATATGTGTTTTTAAGGAAGTATGATATTTAATTGAAAAGAAGTGTTAAAGATGTTATGGTTTTAATGATTATTAATGATAGAACTGAACTGGAATGGAATGAGGATTTATAATTACATATATTTACAATCTTTCTTTTTTTTTAAAGAATATAGTGTGTATTATAAGAATGTGCCAAGCAGAATTCAATTGGAAGTTATGTATTATGTATTATATTGAAGGTCATAAACTTAAGGTGTATATTGAAGTTTAAATAAGAGTTGAATGGATGTAATTAAGATATAAAGGTATCATACTACAATTAGTAACTACAGGAGAAAATTTGTTTAATGAGAAAAGATAATATGAAATTGAAACAGAACAGACAAAAGTATAAATATAATGATTTGAATTGAGATGAGATAATCAAAATAAAATTGAGAAAATTAAAAGAGGGGGAAAACTATATAGAAAATGTAAAATAGTATAAGATATGGAATAGAATACAAAAAGGAGCATGAAATTGAGTTTTGTGTCTGTATAAAGAAGTTCAACCCAGGACCATGCTATTTTCAAAAAAGATGTTTTATTTGTATTTTGTATGTGTGAAAACCCAAATAAAACTTTATTTTTTAAAAAAAGGAATGAAGGAAGGATAAAAGTAAGCTAATAGGGATGGGAATTATTTTGCAGTGCTTGAGGGGGGGATAAGATGGGGGGAGGAGAAAAAGAAAGTAACTTTCAGAAATTGAAAGCTGACTCCCTCTAGTAGCCCAAGGCGGTGCTCTGACCTGAGGTAGCTGCCCTTTTAGCCAAGGATGCAGACAAAGTTCAGGAGAAGGGAAAGCTGGATAAATAAGAAATATGTCTTTGTGGGGGGGCTGTTCTTACAGCAGCAGGACACGCCTGTCTATTTAAAGTGCACTGATAGAGAACTCTCCAGAGACCTGCACTAGCAAGATTGTTGACTCACACAAACTGTGATGGACAAGCTGGGTCTTGTCCCCTAGAGCAAAAAGCAACATAGTTTGGCCTTCCTCTCACCTTGTGGAATCAGTCACGGGGGAAATGGAACCAGAGCTTTGTCTATGCGGATGTATAGCTGTATATCCCCACAAAAGAAAATCATCTCCCCTCTTTAAATTGCTCTTTGTTTCAATCTCTGCCCTTAAGTTCACAGACACCCACCCACCCATGCCTTATGCATCCTATTCTAATACAATGTGAAGCTCAGAAAAAAAGCATTATTTTGGAGAAAAGAGATGGTCTTGCAAAGAGACTTCCATATTTTAAGGTAAGGCAATCATTTACAGCAGACCTTAAATAAATGGATGTGTGGATTATTAAATCAGGTTTGTTAAAAAAAATGTCAAGCCAAAATCTACATTATTATATTATTATTCCAACTGAGGATCAAGTGGGTATTGACCCAAATGATTCAAATCATTCTCAGAGTCATTTAAGTATCACTATAAAATGTAGATTGTCCCATGTAAGGTATTATTTTGCAATATAAATGGAGTCAAATCCAGTAAGTTTAAGCATTTCTAAATATTTGGCTAATACTGTTGATATTGCACCAAGAGGTCCAGTTATGTTCTGTATAAGTTATTTTTTCCTCCATAATTCTACAACTTCAGTGTATAAATCACAATATATTATTTTCCCTAGTTGTTTTTCAAGGTTCTGCTACGTGAATGAACCATAGTTTCCTATGTCTGGTATATTATATTCTAAATACCTATCAGTTTGAATTTTGAAATACCACAAAATTTTGATCTCATCTTTCAAAACTTTTCCAGGAACATGGCCCAGTGTTTCTTGCAAACAATAAAATTGAATTTTCTTCATAAATTCATGTGGAATTAGTACTAATATTGTGTCACCCAAAAGCCCATTTAAGTCTTCCACATGATCCACATGAGTTATCTATAGTACACTATAGTGCAGACTTTATCAATTTACTATGAGTAATGTTCTAATGACCATGGTCAAGAGTAAAAGATGAATGGACTTATACAGCTGTATCATCTAGATATGAAAATGCTCAAAATAATTGCTAATTATAGCCTGAATATATGCATTACTCTATGCAAAAATGTAGTTCACTTGTTTTTGTCTTTGCGTGTTATAAAGAAAGTATATAGTTTAATTAGTGTGTGAATTGTGCTCAGTCCATGTGCATTTTTTTAATAAGCCATGACTGAAATAATGCTTAGCTTAGTGCAATATGTGAATATAGTCATAGTTTACCTGCTTGGGTGCTGTTTCAAGCAAAGCTTTTCATTAGTTTAGTTACATAGCAGAAAATGCTACAGTAGAGATAACAGGATCGAAACCATTCTATAATATTATTGCTATTATTACTAAATTTTTGAGTGATTACTAAAACTTTTGTCAAAATATCTTTCAACAGGCCAATAAGATACTCGCTGTTAGCTCAATTTTTCAACATGACAATCTAAAAATAAAGCTGTGACTTGTTTAAGGACACAATGAATCTATTACTGAATTGGAATTTTATCTCCAGATACCCAAGAAAGGTTGTCCCAAGGGAATCACTTTTGGCCAAATATATTAAGCCGAAATTGATTCTGATAAATCAGCAAATTCATGGTTATAGTTGTGATTCATAGACCACAAACCATCAAACATCTCAATAAACCATCAATATATCTCTCAGAGAGTTTAGCGAAGTGCATAGTCTAAAAGATCATTTGCTTTGGTCAATTTACAATACTTAAAAATACAGAATAGTGATTAAAATTAGAATTCCTCTTACTAAATCTGTTTATATTAGTACACAGATGAAAGCTGAAACTTTCTGAAGAGATAGTTTTCTCTCCATCTTCTGGCCTCCGAACTCAACATTCAAAGTTATTTTTAAAAAAGGATGCATATCAACCACATCCATTTTAAAACAATCAATAAACTTTGATTTTTCTCAGGGACAATGCATTCTCCTTAGCTAAGTTGTTGGGCAGCAGAGACATGGTATGTTTTTATAACATATAAATCATAAACATATATAAGAAATAAAGAGAAACAAATTTGCAAACCATCCTGTGGTCTCTATAGCTCCTACAGCTTCTTGGATCAAAGAGTATTCTGGGAGAAGACTGATGCAGAGTTTCATGTGGGCCCATCTGGATACCAGTTCTTCTGAAGTGTGTGAAGGAAAATGAGATAGCTTCAGTCATAAATCCATGCCTCTAAACATGACAAGTATGAGTTTTATGTTTCAAGAGTAGAAGGAAAGTATGGGAATATTGCTGCCAAGGTTATATGAATTAAGAAATATAATAACACGTTCCCAACAGATTGGAAACTTTTATGTATTAACTTCCACCGGGTAATTGTAACTATGAAGAATAATCTAGGACTGATAAAACAGTTCCAGGTTACTGTCTTAATAATCCCTCATTATGCATAGAATGTTCTTCATTAAGCACAGCAGGGTATATGGACACAATCGTGAATTATATTTGCACAAGCTAGAAATCCCCAAAGCATGAAGTTGGCCACTTGGGTACTCCAAAAGTTGCTGTCAACATATAATTTTTAATATATTTGTAGGAAAAATACATGGAATGTTAAGTATATATAATTAATATTTCAACAAATAATGTACACATCAATTAAATTAAACCAGATTGACTTCATGTTGTGAAGCTGCATATTTTCTTTATCAAGGTGCATTCACTTTTCCAAGTTCTGGTATGCACTCAAAATTTAAGAAAATTAATCAGCCCAATAAAGTTATAAAAATCTGTGATATAAGCATATTCCAAATATTGTGCAAGGTTTAGATAACTGCATTTGTACAGTACAGGTAGTCTTTGAATTACAACTATTCCTTCATCAACTACTCAAAGTTATATCAGTGTTGAAAAAAAGTATTTATAACTAATCATCACATGATTGTCTTCGCATCATCATGGTCATGTGATCATGATTTTGGCACTTTGGCAACAAGCATGTATTTATAACAGTTGCAGCATCCCTAGGGTCATGTAATCATTATTTACAATCTTCTCAGGGAACTTCCAACAAGCCAAATCAAACAGCACTGCAGTTTTTATATAGGAGATCAAAAAACAACTTTGGGTAATGTACAATTACATTTTTCCAGAGCCAAATGCTGTATTACTACAACAAATACTTTAAGCAATCAAAATGTTGAATATTTAAAGATCATAACCATAAAAATGTTTCAAAACATGCTTGTTCACATCCATTAGCAGATATATTTAGAACCAATGAGTATTTCTTGAAATTTTTATGGGCAATTCTTATAAAGGCTATTTAGTAACTAAATGTCATTGAAATCAATAAAGCAAGTCAATTTCAAAAGGTATCACCTGCAGTTGATAAAAACAGCTAGGCCCAGGAGAACCCCCAACCTGAGATACTGATTCTTATACTATCAGTGTAAGTTACTATTGGTTTCCCTGCATTATTGAAGATATATGGTGCAGGAGATGAGCAGGCTGAATCTGAGGAAAGAGTGAAATACGCCATCAGTCTCAAGTCCTTTCGTGCCTACAAGACATTTAAGTCCAGCCCACCTTGAATTCCATTGATTCTTATCTACTGCCAATTTGCTTTGACCATTAGTAATTCAGATTCTTGTAGAGAGCTTAAGCTTGCAATAAACCTTTATATTCATTTGAACTGCCTGTGTTTCCTGATTTCTTGCACTTGACATAGAGCTTCTACTGCAAGTCATCATTGTTAGATCTTGTCAGTTGTAATTGTATTTAAGTTCAATGTACACTTAAGTAGTGGTCCATTAAAAATAAAGAGAGGAGAAGGAGGAGGAGAAATTTCCAGAAAGAATCCCCCTTTATTTTTCTACCTAAAATATTTTTTGCTGAAATCAAACACAGGAATATAAGCAGACTGTTGGAATACTAAAGAAAACACCATGGGTGATCACTAGGAGAGACTTTCTATGGCTTTTCTTCTTCTTTATTCAGAATAGAATAAAGGCTTTCATCTTCCCTGTCATATTTTTATTTTATTTTATTTTCTCAGTTGTTGATCTTTTTTCCCCTGCTCCTTTTTTTAGTCGTAGGAGGTTAAGGTCAGTCTTCTGTAGAAAAGAAAGCCTGGAATGTTTTGTGAGGATCTGTTTATTTACACATTTAGAAACTGAGACAGGATGGAAACAAGAGTTAGCAAGGGTAATAAAGGGCCCAAGACTCCTTGTTTGGTGCTTGATCTCATGCCTCAGATGCATGAGACTGCATTTAATCTCCAGGGTATATTCCTGAAAATTACTAGCAAGGTACCAAGGATTGGAAAGGCCAAGGGATGTAACCCTTGTATAGGAGTAGATGGTTGGTAGATGATAAACTAATGGAGATAATAATGGAAAAGGGGAGAGCCCTGCAGATAAGCAGAATGAAATAACTACTTCAGGACATATTGTGTACCAGGGAGAATAAGAAATGGCTTTCCATAACCTGGCCTCCACCCTTTCTGAGAATTATAATAAAAACACTTTAAAAGGATTACAATTAAAGCACAAAAACACGCCAAACAAAAATGCACCACTACAAAGAAATAAGACCCAACCTTTTAAAACTAGTGGTGTCTCCTTTTCTAAATCAGCTGCCCAAGAAAGACCACAGCGATTGTAGAATAATGTTTCCTGGATCCATTTCCGAAAAGCTATTTCAGAAGAACATCAAGATCAACATCATCAAAATCTCTTAAGAGGTCCTGTAGATCTAATAGGGACAAAGTTTTCCTCTAACCTGTACCCATCACAGATTGTGTTCTTTTTCTCAGAAAGTCATGTTGGCTAGGGATGAGAGGCAATGAAATCCATCTTAAGTTGGGGAAGATCTTGCTGAAGGGTACAAGAAATCCCATTTGTCGACTAAGACTTCAAAGAAGCTGTTGCAGAGGTCCAACTAAATGAATTAAGGTTGTACAGGTAGTCCTTGACTTTCATCCACAAAATTTCTGTTGCTAAGTAAGACATTTGTTAAGTGAGTTTTTTTCCCATTTTACAACCTTTCTTATTGTTAAGTGAATCATTGCAGTTGTTAAGTTAGTAACAGCCTCAGTTGTTAAGTAAATCTGGTTTCCCCATTGACTTTGCTTATGTCAGAAGGTTGTAAAAGATGATCAAAGGACCCTGGGACACTACAGTCACCATAAATATAAATCAGTTGTCCAGATTCTGAATTTTGATCATGTGACCATGGGGATGCTGCAATGGTCATAAGTGTGAAAAATGTCACTTATTTCAGTGTCGTCGTAACTTCAAATGGTCACTGAATGAACTGTTGTAAGTCCAGTACCTGTGTAGCAATGTAGCTTGGGAAAATGTATTTACTGTTTCAATATATATTAAAATAGTAAAAAGACATGATCCTACTAGGACGCATTTCAGTATCTGAATTTCTGTGAATCTATAAGCAAATAGCTGCTATCCCCAGGCCTACTTTCTTCCTAGGATTTGTTTGGTTTAATTAAGTACTGTTTTCAAAAGCACATTTTAAGTCTATATTCAGTAAATATTCTTCTCAGTTTTTCTTTCTTCATTTGTGCAGCTTGACACTTATTTTCAGAAGAGCATGTTTATTTAATGGATCTGATTTGGTTACCTTGGCAAATAATACTTATAAGCGTGCCAAAGAAAGTAGGTTAGCAGGCCAAGAGGACAAATATTAAGACAAAGGGGAAAAAAAGAATGTTTGACAGACAAAAGTAATTGAAAAATAGAAAAAATAGAAAAACCACCTGATGTACACTGTAAACATTAACAATGCTGGTTTTGTTTACAATCCTCTATTCTGCCTGGATACAATTGCTTAGAGCATTTATTTGTAAGCCCTGGAAAAATCTGAGAAGAATATTTTGGGCAAATCCTTTGGCTGACTTGATGTGATTCACAACAATTGTCTGTCGTTAACCAGAATAACCTTTGGGAAATAAGATTCCTTTCTCAAGGAAAAAGCCATCTTTGCTTGCTTTCTAAATGACTTCAGGTAGAGTCGCAAAGGCCAAATGACCAACCTTGGAATAATCCAGTAGTGGGATTCAAAAATTTTCGCTACCGGTTCTGTGGGCATGGTGTGGCGGGCATGGCAGGGGAAGGATACTGCAAAATCCCTATTCTCTCCCCACTCCTGGGGGAAAGTTACTGCAAAATCCCATTCCCTCCCCACCCCACTAACCTGCTTTCCAGCTCTGTTCTCCTGTGCAGGGCAACAAAAGAAGACCCAGCCAATCAGCTGGGACTCAGGAGGCAGAGAATAGATGGGGGCGGGGCCAGTCAGAGATGATATTTGCCAGTTCTCCGAACTACTCAAAATTTCCGCTACCGGTTCTCCAGAACTAGTCAGAACCTGCTAAATACCACCTCTGGAATAATCTATTTTGCAGTGCTTCTCAGAAAGGTTCATTTAGAGAAGGAAAGAGGAAAATACTTGATTTATTATATTTTTCCTTTCCTCTAGATTCTGAAACTCACTTCGGAGCATGTTAGAGAATCCAATTTGACAACTACAAGTAGCCCGCGACTTATAACTCTTTCAAACTTACAACACTGTTTAGTGACTGTTCAAATTTACAACAGCTCTGGAAAAAAAATGATTGAGGACCATTTTTCACACTTAACAACCACTGCAGCATCCCCACGTGATCAAAGTTCAGATGCTTGGCAACTGACTCATATTTATGACAGTTGCAGTGTCCCAGGGTCATGTCATTCTGTTTTGTGATCGTCTAACAAGTACAGTAAAGTCAACATGGAAGCCAGATTCACTTAAAGTATTAGTACCTTAACTGCAATGACTCACTTAACAACTGTGGGAAGAAAGGTCATAAAATGGGGCAAAACTCATTTACCTCTGTCGCTTAGCAACGAAATTTGCAGTCTTTTTGTTGAAAATTAAGGAAAGAGCGGTGGTGGGGAAATGTTTCTGGAAGTCCATGTTGACTAAAGGTCACCATTAGCCAGCCACATTTCTTTCTTATGGGCAGCCAGTAGAACCAAAACTTCTCAGAAAATGTTGGCTGTCTATAGTCTACCTGTTCTGTGTTTTGTAGAAGTTGCCAGAAGGGATGAAAGAGAATGAGAGAAGTACATGCATGAACACATATCCACAGAGAAAGGCACATAGGAGTGGGCTGTGAGCTAGAAAAAGAAACAACTTTGCTAAGGTCAACGTTCAGATGATGGTATCACATCTTTCTTTCATCCCCACAGTTCACCCAAAGGCCAAGATCCTTGCTTGGATTTACTTTAAGAAGGACTCTTGCTTTATTTGTTCATTCCGAACTGGTATCAGAGCCCGGTGTCTTGGTATTGTGTTTTAATAACATTAGTTTCCCCAGACCAGATACATATGAAGTCACTTATACAAGCTATAAACAGTGAACAGCCATGTGACAGTGAATTTTTGATTCCAAGATAACCTTTGGGAGGGCACATCTAGTGAGACTAAGGCCAGGAGGTTGCTGGCAAATGGAAAATTGTTAATTTTAAGAGGCTGAAACTAAAATATTCCTTATTTAAGGTGTCATTCTCCTTTCCAGCCTTCACAGTAGGTGAAAATCATAACAATTTTCACAGCTTTGTCAGAAAAATATATTTCATATCATTTTCGGAGGAAATCATAATTTTCAATTGGTGAAAATCAGTAATGGGGTCACATTTTGGGAAACGAATATTTAAAAAGGGTTTTAAAAGATTCGGAATTTCAGCAATTGCAGACTTGATAAGTGCTTTACCTCTTTCTGGCAAATATGGCGATAATTATTTCATTGGTAGAGATAAACATTTTGATTACTTTGCTCTTCGTTTTATGCTGCCATTTGCTCATTTTCCTGGATAATCCAGGACTATCCACAATTTTTTTGGGAGAAAATATTGTTTGCCTCCATTACACATTCTTTATGTTTTAAAATAAGTTCAAATTCATAAACCTTAACATTCTCACATTTCACATTTCCTGTTCCTTACTTTGCACAGTAATAGGAACGCCTGCATCATAACTTAGATAATACACACATACACACACACACACACACACACACACACACACACACACATGAATCTTGAAGACCATAAAGAAATTCCAGGTTAAAAATCTCATTGGGACACTTACAAACCACTTTCATAGTGTTGGCAAAGCACTTAAATGTTGTGTCCAGAAAGTCACTAGCAGATAGATAGATAGATAGATAGATAGATAGATAGACAGACAGACAGACAGACAGATAGATGTGTGTGTGTGAGAGAGAGAGATACATATACATATGCATATACATATACATATTACTCTCAGTAACTCCTGTTCCCTATATATTTCTTGGTATGTGATTTTGTTTTTGTTTGTTATGAATTTGCATGTAATCTGATGCAGGAAGTATCTGATTGTTTAGAAACAGGACAAGGATACAATGAGAATAGCCGTAGATTAGTAGTAATTTTATTATGTATCTATAACTAAGTACAGACAAATAAAGCAACAATTGAAACAATATTACAATGAATTATAACAACTTGTATATAAAAAATAAGGAACTTCTGAATTCCTGGGCATATCCATGGCATATAAAAATGTCAATTTTGATATGTTTAGAGTAAAATTTTTGAAATAATTTCTTCAATTAAAAGCTTCATATTAGTTCCAATGTTCTAAGACAAATCAATGATAAGATCTTCAGAAATTTGAGAAACACAACCCTTCAAGATATTTCTCCCACAGTTATCATTTGGTATTATTATTTTGTAAATTTATCTAAACTTCTTCCCTTCCTTTAAAACAGTGGTAGAGGGAGTGGTGTAAAGGTTTTGCTGTTTCAATATTTGGGTGAGCCTGTATGATATTTTATCCCATTCAAGGGTCTCTGATCTCATTAACAGTTGTTTACAAGGCTGTTCTTTGGCTAGATTCCCTGGATTTTATCAACAGCAAGCAGAAATAATGAACAATATCATTTTCCCCTCCTTTTGACTTCATTACACTTCCCTTAGTACATACTTTTTTGGTCATATGTTTTATAAATAGATCTTCAAAAGAATTGACTGAGTTGCTTTACTTCCTCCTGTCTATATTTAGAATATAGACAGATCATAAATGGGATGTATCTTGATTTTTTGTTCTGCCATATTCTTAATTGAATCAGTCACCTTTTTTATGTGTAAAAATTATTTTCATTAATTGCTCCGTAGCAGCAGGAAAACTTATTATCCATGCTTGCCCTATCTGGGTGTTCTCTGTATGAAGACTTCAATTTCCACAATCATTTGCAATGACCATTCTGGGAGCTCAAGTCCATGTGACTGAAGGGCATTCATGTACGGCAAAGATGGATTAACCAATTACTATATATGAACATTTCAGTCCTACTTCTCTCAAGTTTTTGTACCCCAGAGATCAGCTCACGGATGTTTAAAATTTTAATTAATCAAACATGATATAAAAAAAATTCAGAAACGTAATTATTTGAAGATGATGGATAAAACTGGCAACAGCAGCGGTTGTTGTTTTTAGACTGTTGTTATTTGTGGTTATACGTTTATCACAGAGAAATGAAATCATGGATGTTTATTTACAATAATGGAAACCCACAGTAGAACATGGTGCTTGTTAAAGAAGGAATAGCAGGAAGTCTTCCAGACAAAGACAAAAAGCTCATATGACATCAGTCCCAACTGATCACATGACATAGCAACTAGGTGATTCAATTGTGAGCAATGTAGAAAAGACTCTTTGGTAGTCACATTGTGTCCCTCAGTGGAGAAACGTCAGTTCAAGGCAAGGAGTGCTAATTCAGAAACAGAACATTAGTAGTCCCTTGGGCTTAAATGACTTATCTGAGCTTTCATCAAAGGGAATTTGAGTCATGTCCCAACACCCAAAAGCCTTAGCCTCTCCTTGAACAATTAAAGCAAAGAGCCCAAGGCAGAATTGCTTGGATATCCACAATCGTTCCAACAAATAGGGTCTTACGCAAAAAAAAACCTCTACTACAATATATAGAGAGTGCAAGGTGATGGTGATGTAAGAAATCACCATGGCAGCTGTTACATAGCAAAATTAATAATGCCAGTAGGTAATTCTAATTTCTTAACTTGACAATTGTTACCAAGAAATGTGGATTGGTAATTTGCACCATTTTGTGCCTGAAAGGAATACAAGATTTTAGCACAAGATTTTAGCATTATAAAATGAATATTTGTAGTTAGACACATTTCCAGGAAAGACACTGTGGGTAGCATATTAGGCCTGCTATGTTCATCTCAGCCTAACATTAATATGGGGCCTGCTTCTTGCCACTCTTTGGCTTTTTATTTGGGGATTCCTTTTGTTTGTCAATCCCTACATTTTGACCCTGAGCTCTAACTCTAGATCAGAGGTCTCTAAACTTGGCAACTTTAAGACTTGTGGACTTCAACTCCCAGAATGCAGGCTGGAGAATTCTGGGAGTTTAAATCCACAAGTCTTAAAGTTGCCAAATTTGGGGACCCCTGTTCTAGATTGAAAGTTACAGCTGAGGGGTCTACTCAGAATTAATTGCAAGGCTGTCACTGAAAACAGTTGCCTTCTGGATGCAGCTCTCCCTAGTAGCATCGCATCCACCATAAGCTGAGTTGGCAACACTTCTCACAGCCTGTTAAGGCGAGAGTCAATGGACTGTGCTTGCCAAGAGTTCGAAAAATCTGTGTATATCTAGATAAGTGGCAGGAGGCACCAAGTAGCTCTTTCTATTCTTTCATGATGAAATGATGATGAACAGAAATACCAAATGAATGGCTTCCAGAAACAATTGGAAAGTTGCAGCTCTTGTTTCTTTTTGGCATGAGTTTCTCTTTAAAAGAGGGAAGAGGGGGAGATACCAAGGCAGAATTAATTTCAAAGGAAGAAAGCATGTTCAACATATTTTTAAATAACTGACTTGATTTACAAAATAGAGTAATGGGGGCCATGCTCATAAATATACATATATGTATATTGCCTAGAATCCAAAACAGTTCCATCTGGAGGATGGGGTATTGTTTTTGAACAAAGGGCTTCCACTCAAGTCATTAATAGTGTATTTTATTAAAGGAAAATTGGCTTCAAAAGCAGTTGGGGTTTGTGGGAATAAAAATAAAATAGGGATGAAAGTAATTATCCTCTACCCTATTCTTTCCTTCATGTTCATTTCTCTATCCAAGACATAGGCTGCTGTCTATAGTACAGCTTGTCTGTCTTCTGCTTCTTCCATATTTGACTTTTTTCCTCTGACTTCATCTCCCAGAAATTGGCACCAAAGGGAAGATCCAGCCATGTAACATCATGGCTGTCAGGGCAGCCATTATAGAATGTAAAATAAGCAAAGAATCTCTAAATAGAACTTGCAGTATTTTGAAGTGAGATAATACATAGTGCCATTAATACTACAAGTTCAGTTAGAATCCTTCAGCTAATTTAACATTTAGTTGTATGACAGTTAATGAGTGGTATGAAAATGAGACTTTCCAAATTCATATGAAAATAATTATTTTTTTCTACTTTGAAAAATAAAACATTGGAGCAACACAATGACTAAGATTATATTCCTGTATTTGAAGATGTTCCTTTGATTTTCCATGGTTTTCAGTTTGAAGCTACCAAGCAAAATTGCTGTGTTCCAAACGTTAGGAACCATTAGTTAGACAAAGGAGAAAACAGTTGCTTTTGTTTTTATATGAAGAAGCAAATTGGTTCATTGGGTGGTGAATTAACTGCATCATAAACCGCAAATTGGTTTTCTAAATGTCAATCTGAAGCCAGGTAAAATCACACCGATAAAGGAAAAAACGAGGGGATGGATTCTGTAACTTAGGGAGATATCTATCTATCTATCTATCTATCTATCTATCTATCTATCTATCTATCTATCTATCTCTATCTACATATCTACATCTCTCTCTCTCTCTCTCTCTCTCTCTCTCTCTCTCTCTGTGTGTGTGTGTGTGTGTGTGGTATTCAGCTCTATTCCAGTATTTTCCCACGTCATTATAGTTGTGCTTTTAAAGTTGTAGCAACGTTTCGGCAGAATCTCATCTGCCATCATCAGCCTTGTGTATTGTGTTCATCTGTGAGTCAGGCTTTCATGGCTGTTTCTGTTTTAAATTTGGTGCTAGCCTACTGCTGTGTTAGAATGGTTTTTTTTTTTTCTTCATCCTGATTGGTTGGGAGTCTTGGTCTGTGTTTAGTGGTCTTGGAGTTTGCTGTGTTCTGCTTGATTGGTGTTTCTAATATCTTCTGTCTGTTTTGTACCATTATTTTTTTTTGGTCTTGAATGCCTGGCAACATTGTGTTTCCTGTACTGGAGGCTTTTAGTGCGGCTTGGCTGCGAGTAAATGGATGGCTATCATTTATTAAGAAGCTAGGTTTTATCTTGGTGCCTGGCTGGGGTGTGTTTGAGCTGGAGGTATCAGGGGGAGTCTGTTTGTACCCAGATGTTTGCTTGGCTTGTGGTGTGGAGATTTTTTTTTGTTTGAGAGTGCAGGCTTCCAGATAATTGACAGTCTGGTGGAGTCATCTCTTCTATTCATGCTTTCAGGTCTTTTTTCAATCTCTATGGCTTCTCTGATAATTCTGTAGCTGGGGTTTTCTATAGTGGCTAGGGTTTTGGTGCCATTGAAGTCGATGCTATGGCCTGTGGCTTTCATGTGTTGGACTAGTGAGAAAGTGTGTTCCAGCTTTTTTACTGCATTTTTGTGTTCATCCAGGTGAGTATTTATTCTTCTATTGGTCTGTCCGATGTATGTGGCAGGGCATGATGCGCAGGGGACTTCATATATGCCTTGGTTTTCCAGGTCAATTTTATCTTTGAGGTTCCTTAGGATGGCTGCTATTTTTCTGTCTGTTTTAAAGGCAGTCTTGATGTGACACCTTTGTAGTATCTTAGTGATTTTGTCTGTAGTACCTCTTATATAGGGCAGGACAGCTGTTCCAGCTGTTCATCTTCTAGGTCTCCATTATGTTTCAGTGTGTTTTTGTGGATCAGGCCTGTGATTTTGCTTTTGTGGAAGCCGTTGGCTGTCAGGATGCATACTTTAGTCAGGGTGCATAGTTCAGTCTTTATGTGTGTCTTGTCTGCCAGGCATTTGGTTCTGGCAATTAGTGTTTTGGCCACGGAGTTTACCTGTGCTGGTTGGTGGTGGGATTGGGCGTTGAGGTAGCGGTTGGTGTGTGTTTTCTTCTAGTATATGGTGTGTCCTAGTGTGCCATCTGTTTTTTTGTAGATTAGTACATCTAGGAATGGTAGTTGTTTGTTTGTTTCCGTTTCCATGGTGAACTTGATTTTGGGGTGTGTGCTGTTTAGGTGTGTTAGGAAATTGTTTAGGTTTTCTTTTCCATGTGGCCAAATCACAAATGTGTCATCGATGTATCTTAACCATAGTTTGGGTTTGTGGGTGGCATTAGCCAGGGCTCTGGATTCGAATTCTTCTATGAACAGGTTTGCAATGACGGGTGACAGTGGTGATCCCATAGGGGCTCCTTCAATTTGCTTGTATCTTTGTCCTTTGTATATGAAATATGTGTTGGTTAAGCAGTGTTCTATTAGTTCCATAAGGTGTTTAGCTGGTTGGTATTTATTTTTGATGATTTCCAGGGTCTCTTTTATCGGGACTTGAGTGAATAGTGAAACCACGTCGAAGCTTACAAGCAGATCTTCCTGCTCCACATGTAGACCTTTGATCAATTCCAAGAAGTGGTATGAGTTTTGTACATGTGAAGCTGCTGTTTCAGCATGGGGCTGTAGCTGTTTTGCTAAGTGTTTAGCTAGGTTTTGTAGTGGTGCTCCTCTGGAGCTGACTATGGGTCTGAGAGGTATGCCTTCTTTGTGTATTTTTGGGAGGCCGTATAGTTTGGGGCATCTGGAAGATTTTCCTCTTGGGATGATCGTCTGTTGGATCTCTTTGCTCATGTGGCTGGTTATAATTTTCTTCTTGGTTAATTTTTCCAGATATGTGGTTGGGTCCGTGTTTATCAGCTTTGTTTGGGTATTTTCCACATCATTATAGTTGTGCTTTTAAAGTTGTAGCAACGTTTCAGCAGAATCTCATCTGCCATCATCAGGCTTCTGTATTGTGTTCGTCTATATATATATGAATGATATGGAAAAATATAGTTTCATTTGGATTTTTCTGCCTGTGATGGCTGTTGTTGACTATAAATTATTTTGAGATTTATGATCCAGGCAGAATTTTAAATATTTATATATTTTATAACCAATCTGTTCATATGGCTCTTTTTGGGTGCAAGAGAAATCAGCTATGTATAACATGGAAGTTTGACAACTACAAATGCTATAAAGTGCTATCCAGTTTGTATGTGCTGATTGGAAGTTGCCCATGTACAAAAATGTGCTAAAAATTGCTGTAACAGTAAGTAAGCAGAGCCTGTTCTGAGTTGAATGCAAGGGAGGGGAGAGGGAGAAAGAAACAATCCAGATTTTGCTTGTCAAAATAATTTGCTATGGCTTAGCCAAGGTCTTGTTTGAGCTATAATTACTAAAGTTTGCAATCCCATGAGATCATCTTGTTCAGAGAGCAGGTCGCTGTCAAAAAACCTTTTCTATATGTAGGTAACAATTCAAATTTTTCTATGATAAAGGAAAGATGGTTCCACAGAATGATCATGATTCACATTTCACATTTTTATGGCATCTCCAATCTTTCTTTTATTTTGTAAGATGCCCCAAAGACAAGGCACCCTAAATGCTATCAAACCAAGAACAGTCTGAAGGGCTGGTTTTGTGGTAGGACACAATGTTGAGATTATCAACCACACTCAGTTTCAAATGATGTTATGAATTTTCAAAAGTATTCAGAAAATAAGACAGCATCAATATTCAAGTTTGGAAAACTCTGCCTTCAGAAAGCTTACAAACTATATACTATACATCCAGTTCATCCAGCTACAATGCATATACATAACACCTGAGCCAACATTTCCCAAACCTGTTGCTGTCCAGTTATGTTAAGCTAAGCTACTATTCCTATGATCTCCAGTGAGCATTTATTATGATGGAATAGCATACTCAACACAACTGGAGAATTTAGTGGAAGAAAGATAACTTGCATTAACTGTCAGGTTGGTAGATGTATATCCATCATACAGCAAATAGCAAATAAATCAAGCTTTTTTAGGCAACACTTTTGCAAAATATTTGTATGTATTTTGATTAAGAGATGAAATCTGAAAATATGAAATTTAAAGCTGTAATATTTTCAGGACTTTTTCTTGAAACAGATAATTTTGATTGATGAGATTCATCCATAAAATATAGTAATGGCAGGTGTTTTTAAAAAATAAAATATGAAAATTAACAACTAATAGTCATGAAAGTTAAATAATATCTCCAGGAATCTCTATGGATAACGTATTTCTGTACAACAGATACTTATAACCTGTTCAAATTTACTGGTCACACTGCTGGACTTTATAATTCTTTGAACCTATGCTGGTAATGCATTCAAATTAAATATAATGCTAAAGTGGGATTAACAATTTTATTTTGCAACATTTTATATATTTTTCTGGCCTTGATTAGGAAAAACAAGATATTAACATTCACAGAATTCCCATCAATAGTGGAATATCCTAACATGCTCAGATGTTTGTAGAGCATAGTTGGAATCTACGCAAAATGCAAATTTCCAGGTCTGTTGTCCAGATTTCCTGGAGGTTTTTTCCAAGCCACATCCCCTCAAAGGGTCTGTCATGGATTATTAACATCATTTAATCTATCCTTCTGTAACCTTGATGCCACAAAGCAGATGGTGGAATATTAAGGAATAAAACACCTGGTTGAGGGAAGCAAATATCCTATTATTATGTAAAGAAGAACAAGAGTTACATTTATAACTTCACCCAATGGGCTTTTGCTGGAATGTAAACTTACACAATTTAAATGGGATTCATTCAACAGAAAAAGTTCCTCACTGTATTTGCAGTGTAGTGGTTAGAATATTTCACTAGGATTTGAAACATCAGGATTCCATTTCCATTCAGTCAAGAAATTCAGTGCATGATTTTGGGCTCACCCTAACCAATTCCTTGTAAAAAATAAAATAGGGAGAACCAGCACTGAAATGGTTTGGGTGAAATGTGGAATAGAGAATATAATGTGTATCACTTCTTTCCTCCCTGAGTTCTCCCTATCTCTAAGAAAATAGGTAAAACAAGCTAGCAAATCATGAAAATCTCTATGCGGAAGCTAAGCTAAACATTTCATTTTTATTTTATTTTTTTATTTTATTTGGTTTGTCAATTGCTTACAAGATAATAGGTATAAGTAAAAACATAGTTATGAATACATGGATACATATAAGAAAAATAAAAGAAACAATAGGACAAGGACGGTAGGCACATTGGTGCGCTTATGCACACCTCCTACAGACCTCTTAGAAAGGGGGTGAGGTCAATAGTAGAAAGTCTAAGGTTAAAGTTTTTGGGGTTTTAGCCCAAGTTTAAGCTTTCCCCCCAGGAATTATCCCTGTAAACTCAGAGACTTGTCTCATTCTAAAGCAAAATGGGCAAAATGGGAAACCCAAAATGGGTTTTGTCTATCATCATTATGATCAACATTTTATCTTGTCTGTCTGATTTGGGCTTGCGCTATAGGATTTCCACTTGGACCTAATATTAATGCCATAGATAATCAGATTTACTAATGAGAAAAGAAATAAAGTTTAAATACATTAATGTATGTGGAATTATACATTAGAGAGTTAGATTCATTAAACCTGGGGCATAACCCAAAAGGAATAAAAGCCCAGAATGAAATTTTTTATCTTGTTCCTTATCTACAAAATGAGAAAACTGGTCAGTGAGATGATTGGGTTTGGTTGGGTCTTTTGTTTTATTTTTAAAAACTTAGTTGCTATTATATATCTGTTTAAACATCATAATCTGTTTGTATATGTGTTTTTAACATTTATTTTTATTATTTTATTAAAATATGCATCGTTTTGTATTCAGTAATTTTATTTCATTTTTTCCTAATTGTTCCTATTAATTAATAAAGAATTTTACATAATTGGAGACAGCAGGTTCTGACCAGTTCGGGAGAACTGGTAGCAGAAATTCTGAGTAGATCGGAGAACCGGCAAATACCACTTCTAACTGGAGATTTTACAGTATCCTTTCCCTGCCACGCCCATCAAGCCACGCCCACAGAACTGGTAGTAAAAAAAATTGAATCCCACCACTGATTGGAGAGTGGGTGCATGGCAACAATTTTGTATTGCAATAGCTCCAAATCAGGATATCCTTGTTGGAAAAGAACTAGGAATTGATCAGATGGCCTATGGCCAACCTTTCTTAGCATAAGATGTCCATCTATATTTTTATTATTGTAAAAAAAAAACCAGAATAACTTAGGTTTTAAAAAGTTGTACAATTGAAGGAGCAATGTGAATTATGTGTATTGGTTCATGGGGCACCAGCAAAATCTGCTACATTTCTCATGTAGATTATAAGCACTGAAATCTTTTTATATTTGTTGCTGTTGTTGTTGTTACCAATTCTGAAAAAAAATGTATTATCAGCTCTGCTTGGAAAAGCTTGAAATTTCTAGTGAATTCCTATTGTGTATATGTAAAACTGAGAACTTAAAAATCACTGTAAAACAATGCAAAAAAAAAAAACAACCAGTAAAATGAAGGGCAAATTCCAATACTTTTCAGGTCAGTTCAATTCCATTAAATAAGCTTAAATATAAGGGACCCACACCTCTTTCAGCTTCTGATGTAAATAGGATTAATTCTCAGTCTTTGGAGCATGGATTGCTTGCTTGCAAAATTGTGTCTTTTGAGCAAACTTCCACATTTAATTAGTTGCGCATAGAGTAACACTCCACTTATCATTGCACTATATATAAGTGGCAAAATCACTGAGTATTTCCCAAAACAGGAGTAATGCACAAGTGAAGGAATAAAGTGCTAAAGTGTGATGCCCTGTCTAAAAGAAAAATAAGTTATTGGGACATTTCAGATTAGAATAAAAGTGTTCAGGGAAAACTATAATTTAATTAAATGAATGCATGGCACAGAATGGAGAGGGAGTGTTTTCCTCCACTCACAGAACATCAGTATCTGGGGTCATCCAATTAAACTGATGGACATAAGATTTGGAACAGGAAAAATACTCCTGCATACAGCTATTTTAGAAACTGCTGTTACATTGGAATGATATGGCATAGATAATTTTGAAAGAAGCATGAAGGATTTCAGGATATATACCATGACAGCTACAAGGAAGCTCTAGATTAAAAGCTATTCTGCCACTGAATACTAGCTTCTGTGAAAACAATTGCTTTCCTATCTATTCATGTGGCTTCCTTGAGGGATGTGGCTAATGCCGTTGGAAAAAAGAGAAGCTAGTCTAGATGTTCTAACAGAGCAGTTCTTATGTGCAGTACTTTGTGGTCTCTGAGAAATTAGGAAACAGTGAATCTGAAGTTAACCCATAACAGGTTTCTTCAGGTCTATTCATTGTATCCTTTAGGTGATAGGTTTAAAGGGATGTATATTTCTGGATATAAAAGACCACAGTGAGCAGTTTAACTAGTTACCACTCCTAAATGAGTTAAATTTTTCATCCTTGAATACAACAGCAGATGAATATCGTGTGTGTGTGTGTGTTTCTTGTCACATCTTTTTCTTGCCATATTTACTCAAGTTGCTTAAGCTTCACTCACTTAATGTTCCAGACGTTCTATTATGTTTCTCACTGTGATATGTTGTCAACACAAATTCATATTCCATTGCCTCTCCCACATTCAAAAATGCGCAGAGGCACCCTTGTTTGCTAATATTTTATAAAGATCCTTTTTGGATAGTCTTCTACTTTTGCAGAAATATTTCCATCTTTCTTCTCACTACAACATATATTTGGCAGCTTTCTTAGGTTAGCATGACTTTTGTCATTTCTCTCTCTGGCCTTTATATTTACAAGTAACACAATCCATATACATACACAAACAGAATAAATATATTTTATGCTTAGAAAAACATTTAATATATAATATTTATTTATTTTTATCCCATATTTATGGGACCAGAGCTCTGGTGGTGTAGTGGTTAGAATGCATTATTATAGGCTAAATACTCCATAGTCTTGAGTTCGATCCCGACCAAACTTGAAGTTGACTCAGCCATCCATCCTTCTGAGGTTGGTAAAATGAAGATCCAGATTGTTGGGGGCAATATGCTAACATTGTAAACCATTCAGAGAGGGCTATAAAGCACCAACGAGAGGTAGACACTGTAAGTGCTATTGATATACCTAACATTCCTTCCTCCTTCTATTTTTCCACCATAACAATCCTGTGAGATGGGTTAGGTTGAGAGAGATTGGCTGACCCAAAGCACCCAGCCAGCTTTTATGCATAAAAGCTGGCTACAACTCATGGTCTCCTGGTTTAGTGCCTTAACCGCTAAATCAGAGGTATTCAGCAGGTTCTGACCAGTTCTGGAGAACAGGTAGCGGAAATTTTGAGTAGTTCAGAGAACCGGCAAATACCACCTCTGACTGGAGATTTTACAATATCCTTCCCCTGCCACACCCACCAAGTTATGCCCACAGAACCAGTAGTAAAAAAAATTTGAATCCCATCACTGGACTAAATCAAACTGGAGCCCTCTATATATTTATTTGGAAAAAAATGTAAATGTTTTAGAAAATATACAAAACAACAGACTTCCGGTTTGTCGCTTCGCAAGCGGCAGGGATTTGCGAGCTGCGCGATCCTGCCGCGCTAGCCGTTTTTGGGGCTCCGACCCAGCCGGTACGGAGCTAGCTGCCCTGCAGGGGCAGCTGAAGGTAGGGGATCCGGAGAAGGGTTTGGGGTGCTGCAGACCCCTCCTGGCCGGCAGAACCCCCTTTTCCCAGGACGGTGCAGCGGCGGTCCGTAATGGCCGCCACAAAGAAGCTGGCAGCCGGGTAAGAATGCGCAGGAGGAAGTGGAGAAAGTGATTGAGAGGAGAAAGTTTTCTTGGCTCCTAGGACTCTAAGACATATTTAATAAAATTCCTGAAAAGTATGACTTTCTGAATAATACCTGCCAGAAGAGGAAAAAAGCGGCTGCTTGAAGGTGCTGAAAGGATAGCTTTCCCTCTTTTCCTACAGAATAAATAACTGGATATTAAGAAACCTATTTTTTAGGTGGAAATTGGTTTTAAGCGATGAGTGGGAAGAGAGAGGATTAAAAAGAAAATATTTGTATGCTAAGATTTGTTGGAGCAGATGCCTTAAGGATTTGAAGACTAGAATATATTGTAACAAGACTTTAAACAGATTTGGACTTTCTTTCTCTTTGATTGATATCACCCCAGAAGGAGAAAGTGAGAACTCTGCCTTGGTTTGGACTGATTGATAACTTTGGGACTGTTTTATCTTTTTTATTTTCTTTTGAATATTCTGGTTGTTGTAAGAAGAAAGAAGGAGAAAAGAAAGAAAAAGATTTATAATGGCTCTTTCTGTTGAGGAACTAAGAAATGGTGTGGAAGAAGCTTTCCTTTTCTTAGAAATGGCGCTTACTAATTATCAACAAAAATTACAACAGATGAAGACAGCAGAGGAACAAGAAAGAAAGGAAGGAGCCATCTTTAATGAATCTCAGAATTTGATCCAGAAAAAAGGAAGAGAGAAAGAAAAGAAAAGAAGAGAAAAGAAGAAAACTAAAGGATTTAAGGACTTAAGATCTAAAAAACATTTAAGAAAGGGAAAAATAAAGTGCAAAACCAATATGATGATTGTAAACAAAGGGGAAAAGAAATACGACAGAGAAGGGAAGCCGGTAAGGCAGAGGCTAGAAGAAGGGGGGTAGAAAGGTTTGTTGGGAAAAGAAAGAAAGGGAAAAGGTGGAGAAAAGCTACAACGTTTTGAAATTAAATGGAAAAAAGAATTTTTATGGATAATGGATAAAGTATAATTTTTTAAAAAAAAAAAGATTTTTGCAAGGTACATAAGATGAGATGGTAGTATTGCAATGGTTTAAGAGTTGATAAGAGATTAAAATGTTAAAATGTTTAAAAATGATTGGTTTTAAAACTTAATAATAGGAGAGGTTTAGAATATTGTTTTAATTAAAGAGTTTAATAAAATTATGGTATTGATGTTATTATAAAATTTTTATTATAGTATTTCTTTTTAATATTTGGATTTATTCTCTAATTATGCACTTAATTATGTTGGATGTATTAGTTAGATAGAATGTACCAAGCAAAATCTGATTGGGTATTAGATATTATTTTAAAGATTAATTTGATTAACTTAGGGGAGATAGAAAGGCATCATACTCTGATTAATGATTTCAGGAGAAACTGATTTTCTTTTTTTTTCATAAGGGATGAGACAAAGGGATGATAAAAATGGACAAAAGATACAAATATAATGATTTAAACTAAGATGATTAATTAAGGTAGAATTAAGAAGTGTGAAATATGTGGAGAAGTTAATATAGAAGGCTTAGAATGGTAAATAAAATAAGTAATGATATGTAAGATGAGCATGAATATAATTGAAGTCCATGAAGAGAGAGACACCTGGGTCCAAGTTACTTTCCAAAAAGATATTTTTTTATGTTTTGTGTGTTGTGTGTATATGTCTTTTTGGGGGAGAATTGGTAAAAACTTGTAGAAATATAGAATGAGAATAATGGTAACTAAGTCAGAAAGAAACAGATGAAATAATAATAATGATATTGAATAAGAGTAAAGAGAAGTAAAGAGAATTGAATAAGAGGTTTTGGTATATTATATGGAAATGGTTTAAAAACAGAATCATAATTTATCTGACTTGTTAATTTACAAGGGAAAAAGGTTTAAACATGTAATGAATAATGATAATTTGTGTGTTTTAAAAATTAATAAAACTTGTTTTAAAAAAAAAAAAGAAAATATACAAAACTGTGTATTCATGCAAAAAAATGTATTGAATTTATAAGGTGGAATCCTGTACAGAGGTTGCAGTTTTTAAGATTATAAATATCCCTCAAAACAAAATTGACATAAAATTAGCATATCTATAAAAAATGTTGAGCCTCTAGAAAGGGTGCAGAGAAAATAACAAAGATGAGTGGAGGCTAAAATGTATGATGAATGATGGTGGGAATGAGGAATGTGTAATGAAGAGAAAGACCAGGGGTGACATGACAGAAGTCTAACAATATTTGAGAGGCTGTCAAGAGAGGAAGAGGTTGACCTATTCTCCAAAGCACCTGAAAGCAAGACAAGAAGTAATGGATGAAAGGTTAACCAAGTGAGATCCAGGCTAGAATTAAGGAGAAGTGTCCCATTAATAAGAACAATTAATCAGTGGAATGGCTTGCCTCCAGAAATTCTGGGTGCTCCATCACAAGAAGTTTTTAAGAAGAGCATCCATTTGTCCAAAAATGCTGTAGGATCTTCTGGTGAACAAGGGTTTGGACTAGAAGACCCCCTTCCAACTCTGTAATTCTATATTATCCATCTCTACAATACACGAGCATCATCCAATATTTATTTGTACAGGGGTTAAAAAGGATGTGAGCTACTTTAAAAAAATATTGCTAGACAGGAAAGAGGGTTTTCAACTGAACTTGTCCACCACTGTGTGACAGAAGAAGTTATACAGGCCTACTTTTTTGGATGGATGAGCACCTAAATAGGACAAAATCTGCCTAGAGTTTCGAGGACTCAATAATTAGAGAAAAAAGATGAATCAAAGCTATATTATTAGAGACAGAGACAGATTAACAGAGTCAGAAGGGACCTTGTAGGTCATCTAGGCCAACCCCCCCAGCAGACCCTACACCATTTTCGACAGATGGCAGTCCAGTCTCGTCTTGAAAACCTCCAGTGATGGAGCTCCCACAACTTCTGAAGGCAAGCTGTTCCATTGGTTGACTGTTCTCACTGTCAGAAAATTTCTCCTTATTTCCAGATTGAATCTTTCCTTGTTCAGTTTCCATCCAATATTCCTTGTCTGGTCATCAGGTGCTTTGGAAAATATCTTAACCCTTTCCTCTCTGTGGCATCCCTTCAAATATTGGAAGACTGCTATCATGTCTCCCCTCGTCCTTCTCTTCACTAGACTAGCTATGCCCAGTTCCTGCAACTGTTCAACGCATGTTTTAGCCTCCACTCCCCTAATCATCTTGTTCACTATATTCACTAACTCTTAAAATTTAGACAGCAGTTGAAGAGATTTTATAATCTGAAACAAATTATGTAAGTAGAGGAAGCATGCAGGAGAAATGTTGACAGCCAAAACATATGGCCAAGACTGACTTTGGCAAAGACCAAAGATTTCTAGCCTAATATGATGAAGATAATTCAATGCACTGAGGGATGAAAAATGTAGATTGTTCAAATATACTTCTGCTACTTTTTCACTTCTTTGTGGATTTATGCTTTAAGAAAGTCCCTGAATAGATATGACAAGTTGGCTCTGACAAATGATTGTCATAACTGTAAGTCATATTTTGATGTTACTATCCTGAGTGTTCAGTGTAGACCTGAGCATGCTGTTTTCATCAAACTAGTATTAGTAGCAGAAGGTACAGCTCAAATAGAAAAATAGAATATAGACATTTTGACCCTGAATCTGTAATCTCATCCTACTCATCACCAAGCTCGGCACCCAACATGACTTTGTTCTCATGTAGATTGTTTAATTTAAAAACAAATTAAATAGGAATATGAGCCCCATTGGCTTTTTTTTTTTAAATAAAGCCCAAGTTTTGTTTGGAAATGTGGCCATCTGCCCAGGAAACAAAAAAAGACAAAGACAAAGGAAAGTTGAGGTGAGCATTGCTAGCAGAATTGATAGAGGAATGACAATATATCCTGCTCAATGGATTGTTCACATACCCCATCACAGACATTTTCAAAAATGCCAGTAATATGGTTTCAAAATTCCAGATGTGTTCCCCAGACCCAGATATTCATGAGTTCTTGATCTAGATTCATTTTCCTATTTAAATATTTTTCAGAACAGACCCTAAAGCCTGTTTTCACAGCTTGTACCTCTTAGATTTTGATATCTGTTAAACTGGCTTGACTGTGGATTATTCTTAGTAGCAATCTTAACTGGGTGGGAGTCTTACACATATTGCTATGTATGAGATACAACTCACATCCTTTGCTCTTTCCTTCCTTTGCTCATCTAGTGATACTCAGCTTGTACCAAATGCATTTCACATTGCAAAGAAAATACTATCATTAGCTGTGCTTTTTTTGGCCTGCATGTGTGTGGTAAAATGTCTAGTAACATTTGGCAAGACTTCTGCAGGGAGTGAAGTTCCCATGGCTGGATCTAAAGCTCAAATACTTGGAACAAATTAACACCAGCCAAGAAAGTGAGGTTAATTACTGGAACACTTGGAAGATGAAGCGTTTCTAATTGTGGTGTGTGTGTGAGAGAGAGAGGGCTGGAACAGGTGGGGGGGGGAGAGAAAGAGATGTCAAACTTTATTTTCTTTCTCCCTATTGCTTCATTGCTACTAATGCAGGTGATCTCAACCCAGGTTCCCAACCTAGAGAAGTCTTCTCTGTCTGATCACTGCCACCAAAGGTTTTAGATGATATTTCAAAGCTGGGAACTGAAGGCATAAAGCGCCTGCTATCCTTTTGTCGATATTTTCTCATTAGTGGTTTTACATCACTGAAAGGCATCTTCATTGGAGGCCCAATATTCCAGCAACATGCTGCTTCAATCTAGGCAGGCTTTTGAAAAACCAGAATGCATACAATTCAAGAACATAATGCTTGACTTTCCTACTATATTCTCTGGAAATGGAGTCCATAAATCTTGCAGGCTCTGCTCGCACATGCCTTTGGTAACATTTGAATGGCAGAAAATTACTCACTCAACCACACTTATGTTGACCTTTCATACAGAGCTGTATGAAAGAATACAATTTATATCTGGATATGTGTATTACATAGAAATGGAGCCTACACCACTTGGGGTTTATTGAATAAGGCTGGATTTCAAAGCAGTTCCTGTATCCTGTCCTTTGGGGAATGGATACAAATTCGGAATTGGATGAAATTAGATTTGCAAATGTTGACGGAGGAGGAGAAGAATAAAGATAATTTTCAAGTCATAAATATGGTAAGGCTTACTGAATATTCTGGAATATTTTAATGGTTCTGTGAACTTGGAGAACTATACATATTCCAATTCTCACTGAGTATAATCCAAGTTTCTTCTGTATTAATATGCATAGGGTTGTCCTATGGATCCATAATACACATTATGGGCAATATTGCCTAGCTTTATTCTGAACACTTTGAATTAGTAGCAATTGTTGTTTTGTTACTTTTAGAGGATAAATATCCTGCCAAAATATGATTGTGTCTTGTTTATATCACATACAAACACAACCTAGCTCGCTGGTTGTGTTTGTGGAGGAGGAGTCTCAGGGTTGATATCAATGTGCCATTTACTCTATTACACTACTTTTAATATTTCTTATCTCAAGGGAGGTCTTTACAACTGTTTACATACTTATTCTGTCACTAACTGTCTTCCAGGAATAAATTCATACTGGGGGGGAGGAAAAGGTAGGGGAGTTTCCAGAACAAGGTGAATTTTAGTTGAGAGAATAAAATGAAACAATTACTGGATCCTACCACAAAAAGAGAACTGAACAGTTTGTAAATTCATCCATTCTTGGTATGGGACATCTAAGGTAGGTTTTCCCAATTATGTCCCCTTTAAATATAGAGATATTAAATATTGTGAGCACCTCAAGCCTCATCACATAACACAGTGAATGGAGCACTTAAAGACATAACAAGTTACCATGTGATATGAGAGCAAAAACACCAGTACAAACTTTCCATTAATACATATTGTTGTTGTTCAATCACTAAGTCATGTCTGACTGATTGTGACACCATGGATCATAGCATGCCAGGTTCCCCTGTCTTCCACTGTCTCCTGGAGTTTCACAAATTCGTATTTATTGTGCCAATGACACTATCTAATCATCTCATCTCCTGCTGTCCACTTTTCCTTTTGCCTTCAATCTTACCTGGTTTGATTTGGTAGATTTCCATCAGTGACACTAGTACAGATGGTGGTATTGGTAATATTTTATTTCCCATAGGCATTTGTTTCAACAATATTTAAGTCTGACACTCACACATGATACTACACAGTCTCAGGAGCCACATGGAAGCCTGTTTAATCAATATACTTAAGTATAATTTCTCCATCTGATATAAATTGGTCTGGATTAATGTGTGAATTAATGGATGGACAGATGGGCAGATCTATCTGCTCCATTTAGCCATCACATCTGTTCAGCTAAGTATTGTTTTTAGGCTTAATGTGGACAATCAATCAGTGAAAGTCTTGCCTCCAGAAATTGTGGGTGCTCCATCACTGGAGATTTTTAAGATGTTGGACAACCATTGTCTAGAATAGGGTTTCCTCCTCAAGCAGGGGGTTGGACTGAAAGACCACCAAGATCTCTTCCAATCTTATTATTCTATGTTCTAATGAAATTTGCATTGAATCTATATTTTCTCTTTCTTCTTCCTTTTTTACATTTTACTATGCAATTCTCATAGATTTCCAGATGCATTGCATGCAACTTTTACATGGACTGAATTTACAATATTTTAATACATTATAAAATATATGTAGCAGATGTTAAATCAGGGCTATCAAACTCACAGCCTGCGGACCAAATGCATCATGCACTGGCCACGCCCATGCCCAGTTTAATGAAGGGGAAAAGCCACTTTCCATCACCTGACACTGCCATGATGACATGAGTTAAATTGCAATCCCCATTATTTTTAGCCAGCATCATCCTGGGTGTTATTGTTTTGAGACATTACTGCAATTGGAAGGAACCAGACTGAATAATACTGTTATTAGAATTAGAATTAGAATTAGAATTAGAATTCTTTATTGGCCAAGTGTGATTAGACACAAGGAATTTGTCTTGGTGCAAATGCTCTCAGTATACATAAAAGAAAAGATACATTCATCAACAGTCAAGAATCATCAGGTACAACACTTAATAATAGTCATAGGGTACAATAAGCAATCAAATCATACTAGGAAACAGTCAATATAAATCGTAAGGATACAAGCGACAAAGTTACAGTCATACAGTCACAAGTGGGAAGGGATGGCTGATAAGGAGTGATGAGAAGATTAACAGTAATAGTAGCGTACACTATAAATAGTTGGACAGTGTTGAGGGAATTATTTGTTTAGCAGAGTGATGGCACTCAGGGAAAAACTGTTCTTTTGTCTAGTTCTTCTGGTGTGCAGTGCTCTATACTATCGTTTTGAGGGAAGGAGTTGAAACAGTTTATGTCCAGGATGTGAGGGGTCTGTAAATATTTTCACAGCCCTCTTTTTGACTCATGCAGTATACAGGTCCTTGATTGAAGGCAGGTTGGTAGTAATTGTTTTTTCTGCAATCCTAATTATCCTCTGAAGTCTGTGTCTGTCCTGTTGGGTTGCAGAACCAAACCAGACAGTTATAGAGGTGCAGATGACAGACTCAGTAATTCCTCTGTAGAACTGTATCAGAAGCTCCTTGGGCAGTTTGAGCTTTCTGAGTTGGCGCAGAAAGAACATTCTTTGTTGTGCTTTTTTGATGACGTTTTTGATGTTAGGTGTCCATTTTAGGTCATGTGATATAATAGAACTTTGAAATTTGATTTCTAAGTATTGTTGATACTGTATTGTCTAGTATTGTAAGAGGTGGGAGGGTTTCTTCTAAAGTCTACCACCATTTCTATGGTTTTGAGTGTGTTCAGTTCCAGATTGTTCCAGTTACACCACGAGGCAAGTTGTACAACCTCCTGTCTGTATGCAGTTTCGTCATTGTCTCAAATGAGACCAATCACTGTTGTCTCAAATGAGACCAATCTGCAAACTTCAGTATTGTAACAGATGGATCGTTTGAGATGCAGTCATTGGTATATAGGGAGAAGAGAAGTGGAGAAAGCACATAGCCTTGAAGGGGCTGTGCTAATTGTACAGGTATCAGATGTGATTCTGCCTAGCTTCACCTGCTGCTTCCTGTCTGTTAGGAAGCTTATGATCCACTTACAAGTGTGTTCAGGTACCACTAGCTGGTTTAATTTAGTTAGAAGAATGTCTGGAATAATGGTATTGAATGCTGAACTGAAGTCTATAAAGAGGACCCTTGTGTAGGTATTTGGAGATTCAAGGTGTTGTAGAATGTAGTGCAGATCCATATAACAGCATCATCTGTTGATCTATTTGATCGGTATGCAAATTGCATTGGATCTAACAGCAGATCAGTGATGGTTTTCAGGTGGGACAGCACTAGCCTTTGAAAGATTTTCATAACTACAGATGTTAGTGCAACTGGTCTGTAGTCATTCAGTTCCTTGATGGAGGGCTTCTTTGGCACTGGGATAATAGAAGAGCATTTGAAGCAGGAAGGAATATAGCACATCTCTAGTGATTTATTGAAGATTCAGGTGAAGATGGGGGCCAATTGGTCAGCACAGACTTTTAAGCAAGAAGGAGTTATCTTGTCTGGCCCTGGTGCTTTTCCTGGCTTCTGTCTGTGAAATAGATCTTACACTTCTTTTCTGTGGTCACCAGAGTTGTGAACCCAATGGGTTGGGTCAGTTGTAGAAGGCTTGGCTGTTGTTGGTGTGTTTGAGATGGTTGTGGAGATAGGTGGCTGTAGTTTCCTTTCAAACCTGCAGTAAAACACATTTTATTCTATTACCGTATTCCTATATAAATCCCAAACTTTGCTCCATAGACCATTCATGATCTGAAAAGGTAACGCAGGTGGTCCTTAGACAGAAAAGAGAATGGAGTTTTAACATAATCCTATGTACCTCTTATGTATCAAATTTGATGTGTCATTATTTGCAAATGTTTGTGATGAGTGCAATATGTGAGTGAGCATAATATATTATTAGAAATGGCTATATTATTAATACAATTTGATATATACCATTTGATCTCCATCAGACCTAGTCTATGCTAAGCAAGTCTAAAATTGCTTGCTTATGTGATACTCTGAAAAAGGGTTTAATAACACTATAGAGGTCCATTGCTCTAGAATCTACTTTCTATCCCTTTAGAACAGAAATGTCAAACTCAAGACCTGGGGGACAGATCTGGCCTGCAGGATGCTTAGATCTGGCCCATGGGCCCACCCTGCAAACAGTGAAGGACCAGCCTGTGGTGCCTCTGCCAGCAGAAAGGAAGCTTGGGGAGACCCCACGCGGCCCTCCCGAGCTTTGTTTTTGCTGGCAGAGGGCTGCAGGAGGCTGTCACAGCTGAAAACAAAGCCTTGAGTGACATTGAGTCACTCAATGACATTGAAATCAAGTTTGACACCCCTGCTTTAGAATATGGGCAACAGCTTCGACCCCTATATCTCCATAGAAAAAAAATCTTCCTTATACAGAAAGTCTATTCTAGTTCTCATCATTCTATTTTTTAAAAAAACAAATTTAATCAAATATTCTCTGGCTTCTCTAATTATCTTCATGTGAATGTAATTTCCAGCCCAACAGCAGATTCTTTATCAGAATGAGGCATTGGTCCTATTAGACTCTGCTGACAGGATATCCTGGGCCAATGCAAAGGATGTTGCCTGTAGCATGGCTAAATGTTATACTCTAAGCTGTTCATTTTATAACATATGTACGGTGATATCCACATCCCTCATTTGAGTTAAGCATCATTTGGATGGGAAAAATCATGTAATACCAGTAGTAAAAAAAATAAAAGGAATATCAGCAGTTATATAATGATTAAATATGCACCTGACAGTGTGTAAATGCCAATCTGGGCTGTATATCATCTGATGATGGTGATGGTGGAGGAGGAGGAGGAGGAGGAGGAGATGATTGTGGTGAATCCTCTCCATCCCGGGGATCATTGTCATATATTGATTAACCTGTGTTTGGTATTACCCCATTCTCTCTTGCTATCTGGAAAGTCATTTGTAAGCCCAGGGATCATTGTCATATATTGATTAACCTTTGTTTGGTATTACCCCATTCTCTCTTGCTATCTGGAAAGTCATTTGTAAGCCCTTATGGCTGTAGTCACTGGAGTATGATCTTGAGGTCCATCTCCAAATACATCCCATCTGAAGTATGGGGTAGGAAAGGGGTAGAAAGTGGAGAGTATGAATATGTCTGTTTTGTGCAGCCCTCAAACAGTCAGAAAATGTATTTCTGAAGCACACTAAGAAACAATCTCTCATTGAGAAGGGAGCTTGGTTTTATATGAGAAAATGCAGGATACTTTAATGTCTAAGCCACAACGCCCTAATGATGTTTTTACTTAGGATCGTATTTGATGGAGCATTAAATTAAACCAAGCTCCTTTTTATGGCATCCCAAAACTGATGCTTGATATGTCTGTGTCATTCTTCCAAGACTCCATCTTCTTCCAAACCTGTACCAAACTTTGGACATAGGATAACACTATTCAGTCTGACCCATGGATCTCTGGGCCTGCTGATAGGAGAGCCAAACAGTGGCAAGAAACATTAGAAACCTAAGAAAGGATTGCTATTCTAAGCCTAAGAAACAGCACCAATGGAAATACAAAAAAAAAAAAAAAAACAGAAGCACTGAAAACACAAGTGTGACCCAGTGAGTTAGGATTGGGGCCTAACCCAAAACAGAGTTAGAAAAATTGTTCCCTAAAAATTCAAATTGTAACTTTATTAGAAGCCAGTTAGTAGCTTAATGATTCTGCCATTGTTTCCAAAAAATGTAGTTATTTGTTCTCGTCTTTTTAAAACATGTGTTGCCCTTACTTTAAAAAAAAAAAAACATTCTCCTTAGTTCCTTTTCAGTTTCTTCTATATTTGGGTCCTTTCCAGGCTTGCTTGCTTATTCGTTTATTGCATTTATAGATTGCTGCATCTTAAGACTCACAGCGGTTTATGTGACTTAACCAAACATTCTTCAGTCCCTCCTATTTATTATTTATTATCTAATAAATAAATAAAATCTTTCCTTTTGACAGCCACTGCTTCTTCTGCACCCTCCATTCCAGATTTGTACTCTTATCATTTCTCTCTTTCTCTTCTTTTTTTAAAATTAATTTTTATTAAGGTTTTTTTGCAAGGTAAAAACATTTATAGGAAAAGGAAAATAAAGGAAAGTAAAAGAAAAATGATGAGAAGAGAGTAAATAAAAGAAAAAGAAGAGAAATGGAAAGGAGAAAGAAGAGAGAAAGACAAGGTACAACGACATTTGATGTTCTCTACAGCAGTTATAAAGGCATGTGAATTGTATCCTCTTTTTCTAAGATTACATCACAGCTTCCTTTTTTCCATACTCTTTCTTATTGAATTGGGCAACAAAGATTTTGCTTTTTGAACACTTTTGGGTGTATCTTATAAATTTTTGACTGCTCATCACAAAATAGCCTGTAATTTAATTGATCATATGTTGTTTTATGGAAGTCTTCTGTTCTTACACAATAGCAATGTATACTCTTCAGTGCCTATTGGCTATGCTGCACACATGAAAGACACACATAACAACATGAAACTGTTGTTGAAGCACATCCAGTACAACTGACATATCTGTGGACATCTAAAATTCGTGGCTCTGCTGCTTGAAATGAAGCTCAGATATACCAAATACTGCTGTTACATATGTGAATGGGACATCTGTGCAAGAGAATCACATTACATTAAAAGGAAATGGCCACTCTGAAATAATTTGATTCCAGAATAGAAAATTGTGACACATCCTTAACTTGTTGACCCAATAAAGATGTTTTTGTCTCTGCATCACATAAAAGCCACACTGATGAAAAAATTTGTGAAAGCAATGAACAAGGAAGCCGAAGCTTGAAACAGATATTTACAAGAATAACTGATGCCCAGATTAAGGAAGGTATTTTTGTTGGTCTGCAGATCAGATACATCATCAATGACTAGCAATTAGAAAATCTGTTAGTGAGGCCAGAGAAAATTGCCTGGAAAGCATTCAAGGATGTCATTGAGAATTTTCTCACAACTACAGAGCACATTCGGCTGGTTGACAAACTTCTTTCAGCATACAAGGACATGAAGTGTAACATGTCACTGAAGATTCACTTTCTACATTCAAACTTAGACTTCTTTCCCAAAAATCTAAGTGCAGTTTTTACCAGGACGTTGCCACAATAGAAAATCAATATTAGGGCAACTACAATCCATCAGTGCTAGCTGACTATTGTTGGCAAGATGCATCAAAACACTTGACCCTATTGAACTCATGCAGTATGTCAGAAACATTATATGATTAAATACATTATACTCATTAAAAATTAATTTCATATTTCTAAAGATTCCTATGTGATAAGGATGTAGTCATTCTGAAATTATATTTGTGTTCAGTTTGAAGGGGTCTATTATAATCACCAGTGTTTTTCAAGAAGCAACAATTTTGAAAAAAAAAGTTTGTCCAGTATTGTCAAACCCATGAACCACAAGTGCATTTTTTTCCATTTTCAGCAAAAAGTCCAAATTGTGTTTCCAATTGCTAACAAATGTAGTTATTGTCTTTTCTCTAATTAAACAGATCATTTTCACCATTTCACATTCTGTCATCTTCATCAACTGTTCCTTCATTGTAAGTATTTCAAGTCTTTCCATCTTTTCGCATACAATAATCTCACTGTGGTTACCATATAAAAAAATTGTCCATAAATATTTTCTAGTTGTTTAGAAAATATTAGTCCCAGGAAGAAAATATCTGTTTTCAGTTGAATGTTAGCGTTTACAGTTATTTGTATTACTGTAAGTATTTCAATTCAGAAAATTGTTAGCTAATATGGATTGTATTGTCCTAACCTATTATACACAAACCAGCATATCAGCAAAAAGTTCAGATGATGGTCATGATTACTCAAATCATATCAACACCCCTTTTGTCCATGCATCCAACTCACCCATACTTTCAAATGAGCAGGGCTTCTATTACATGTTATGAGTGCCATCTTGATTTTTTTAATCATCCCCCATGAACACCCTTTCATGTAACTTTTTCCACATTTTGCTGTGAATGGATTTGGGTGTTCATAAACTATACCATCCCCTCTCCAAACCACAGCCTTTTAAATTACTCTGATTTGTTTTGCTGTTGCTTTAAAAGAGATTCTTTATCCATTTAAAAAGTTCTTACTACTATTGTTTCTTTGGGTTTTTTAATTTGTTGTGCTTTTTATGTACGTGTTTGTTTTAAATAAATAATTTATTACTTCCCCACAAAATAAATCTTTTTTTAAAAGGTCTGGATTTGTTGCACACATACAGGATTAATTAGTGTGACATTTGGGTGGGGTTGATTGTAGCTGTTAGCACACACAAACATAGTTAGTATATCAAACTCCAAGTCCTTATTTTGTTGATGAGTGGTGGAAACAGCGGTTAATACAGACAAGTGGTCATATAGAAGCAACAATCAAGATTTTGTCAATAATAAATTGATCGTACATACTTAATCAATAAATTCTGCACTAAGTGGCAATTCTGAGTAGTCTTCAGTTGAGTCTCTGGAGTGTTGGATCATCAGCCTGTCAAAAGAATATGAAAGGGAAATGATTGTTGAGAATGTGAATGAATATTTTTGCATCTTCATTACCAAAGTTATATAAAAGATGCCATAAATAAACTAACATTTTCAAAGAATGGATACAAAGAACTGAATGGTGATTAGTTCTACAAAGTACTATTACTTTGAAAAATTGAAAATAAATCATGAGAGTCAAATAGCAATGATGGGGTGGAGGTATTAAGTATTCAGATGTGAGAGTAATAATCTAATAAAAATATGCCATCTTTTTAAAATTGATCTCTATACTAAAAAGAGCAAGGTAACCACTGTAACACATCGTGAAATGAGAAAGATTTGACTTATACAATAGTATTGAAGCAACAAGAGAAACAAGAACTCTGGGAAAGAATCACCCCAAGTTAGAGAAAGTATGACATTCAAGCCAAAGGCATAGATGATGAATGGGACATCCAGCCCAGACTTGAGTGTGCTGCCTGGGCACTGGACATTTCCTTCCAGATGGAGAGTGAACACAGCAGTCTCACCATAATGTCAGGGATGGCTGTCCATGTACAACTGCAAAAAGTTTTTTGGTTTTCTTAAGAATGACGAGAACATCAGAAAAGCAAATGATATCATCCCTCAGTCTCTTGCCATCATTACTTCTGACCCCCTGATAAGGGCTCTTTTGCAAAAACTGAAGAAAGAAAAATATGAAATACCAAGTAGGAAATCAAATTCAAGGATATAGGAGAATTTGGGGGGCGGGGAATGGAGAAAAGAAGAATCCAAAATATTTGTTTGCTTTTTTTCCTTCATGCAAATAATTTAACATTTATCTCCATAATTAGTTTTATTTACAATTGACATAAATATAGTGAAACCTTGTGTTTTACCTGACTGAAGGTCTTTCATTAAAATTTTGCAGGTTAAAGTTGTGAAGTAAGAACCAATTACTATTGAACTGATTTTGGTCAAATTTTACTCTCTAGTTCCTTTGAAATTATTATTTATATATTTGGTGTAGTGAGTATGGAGTCAGGCTAGAAATTGGGAAAGTGTGAGCTCTAGTTCTGCCTTAGATATCATTTAGACTTCTCTGTCACTGCACATGAGAGAACATATGGTGTTGTCATTCTGAGATGGTTGTGTAGCTGTTGCTCTTATACTTCTGTGAATGGTAATGTTCTGGCTAGGGGGCACTCAAAACAAATTGGAAGTAGGATCAACCAATCAGCACGGATCTCCCAACAATGTATAGTTGAGATAGGAGAGTCATGCGGGTCAGCCCACCTACAACCTACAAGTACCCATCAAACCCTTTGCAGTGTACATATGCATTGATGCATATGTGCAGTTTTTAACAAATCTAAATCAAACTTAAGGCACAAAGCTAGCTGGGTGACCTCGGGACAGTCACTCTCATTCAATCCTAGGAAAAAGGCAATGGCAAACCACTTCCAAAATCTTGCCAAGAAAACTACATGGACTTGAAGCAGTCATCAATAGTCAAAAATGATTAGAAGGCACATTGGCAGGGGGGAGTCCAGATATGCCGATATTTACCGAATGTCAATTTTACTATATTCCACAGCTGATACTTGTAAAATACTGATTTTGTTTTAGTACAGATTTCACATTCTAGCATTGGTTAAAGTATAGTGAAACCATATATTATCAGGCTGTAAACATTAATACTTTCCTTTATTTGCTTATTTGTGTGTTTGTTTATTATTTATTAAATTTGTTTGGCACCCATCTCACTGCAAGGTACCTTTTCATGTTCTTCTGATTCACTTATAAAACTGCTCTGAATGCTAAAAGCATTTTTCAGTAAATCTGAATGTGTTTATGAATTGGAAAAGTGTTTCTCCATCATTGCAGGAGAATAATACTAACAAGTCAACAAGTTTCTGGTGGTTTTCTCCATCCAGATTGGATTATCAAGGGTTTTTTTTTCTTATCACCACAGGATGTTGCAATGTAAGAACATTTTATACATAAGAAAAATCAAAATCAGTAAACAGCAGGAATTCAGCTCACCACCTACACCAGGGGTCTTCAAACTTGACAACTTGTGGACTTCAGCTCCCAGAATTCCTCCAGTCATGTTAGCACAGGAATTCTGGGAGTTGAAGTCCACAACTCTTAAACTTGCCAAGTTTAAAGACCCTTGACCTATACCCACACCACCATTCCACCATTAAGTCTGTAGCTAAGAGTTCCTTGTTAGTAACCTCCTAATGCTTTTCCTTTGGCAAGGAAACCAAATGAATTGCTTGCAGTGTTGCCTGTTGGCATTGGTATCTTGAACTTTTGAATTTCTAAATGCTTCGGAAACAAAGAAAGAAGGAAGCAAACCAATAAACAGAACATAAAAGCTGTTTAACGGCTACACAACAAAGCAAAATACAGACATTCATTCAAGGGTTTTCTTTTAATTTTACAAAAATTAAATTAGATTTAACTGGGCCATTGAAGTTCTTTGATAAGTGTAAGAAAGCAACTGTTGTCTATAACCAGCTGAGTGTACATGGGAAGAAAATTCCAGGAAAGAATCAGTTCTGTGTGGACATTCCAAGGCAAAATTATCTTCTTATAAAGAGAAAGGCGTGATGGAAGCGATTTTTTTTTGAAACCTCAATCAGAAAATAAGCAGAGTTGGAGCAAAATGAAAATAAAGTTGTCACAGCAAAATTTATACTGACCCCATTTTCTCAATCACCTCATAGAACCTTATGAAAGGCTACCAATTTATAAATTTTCTTACTCTGCCAGGAGGGTATATATTGTACACAGTAGAGCTATATTTACCAAATGTAGGTTGAACTCAGTGAGAACTGTAGAGTTGTATTTAAATGGCAACAATTGAGTAAAATATATTTAATCAAAACTATAATTGAGGGAACAGGAATAATATTTATTCATGTGATTATTCCTTCATTCAATTTATATATTGTGTTTCCCATTAAGCAGTATATATAGTATTCTCTTGTCCATTTTTCCTTTCTAGAAATTGTCATGTGAGGCGGGCTGAAGAATAGCAAAAAAAAATACAATATTAGTCAGCAAGCTTCCTTCCTAGGCTAAGATTTTAGTCGGGTATTAAAATCTTTGATGCATTTATATTTCTGTGGCTAACCTGAAAATATAACAGCCAATAATCCTTAAAATTCCAAAGGCAATTGAGGATATTTTAAGTTGATTTATTTGGAAAACCAAAGAAGAACAATGTTATGTCAATCAGTTGCTAATTGTTATTCAGGTATGATGAAATTACATATGTGGAAGCTTGCTACCTCTTGATCTCCATCAGACCTAGTCTATGCTAAGCAAGTCTAAAATTGCTTGCTTATGTGATACTCTGAAAAAGGGTTTAATAACTCTATAGAGGTCCATTGCTCTAGAATCTACTTTCTATCCCTTTAGAACAGAAATGTCAAACTCAAGACCTGGGGGACAGATCTGGCCTGCAGGATGCTTAGATCTGGCCCATGGGCCCACCCTGCAAACAGTGAAGGACCAGCCTGTGGTGCCTCTGCCAGCAGAAAGGAAGCTTGGGGAGACCCCACGCGGCCCTCCCGAGCTTTGTTTTTGCTGGCAGAGGGCTGCAGGAGGCTGTCACAGCTGAAAACAAAGCCTTGAGTGACATTGAGTCACTCAATGACATTGAAATCAAGTTTGACACCCCTGCTTTAGAATATGGGCAACAGCTTAACCCCTATATCTCCATAGAAAAAAAATCTTCCTTATACAGAAAGTCTATTCTAGTTCTCGTCATTCTATTTTTTAAAAAAACAAATTTAATCAAATATTCTCTGGCTTCTCTAATTATCTTCATGTGAATGTAATTTCCAGCCCAACAGCAGATTCTTTATCAGAATGAGGCATTGGTCCTATTAGACTCTGCTGACAGGATATCCTGGGCCAATGCAAAGGATGTTGCCTGTAGCATGGCTAAATGTTATACTCTAAGCTGTTCATTTTATAACGTATGTACGGTGATATCCACATCCCTCATTTGAGTTAAGCATCATTTGGATGGGAAAAATCACGTAATACCAGTAGTAAAAAAATAAAAGGAATATCAGCAGTTATATAATGATTAAATATGCACCTGACAGTGTGTAAATGCCAATCTGGGCTGTATATCATCTGATGATGGTGATGGTGGAGGAGGAGGAGGAGGAGGAGGAGATGATTGTGGTGAATCCTCTCCATCCCAGGGATCATTGTCATATATTGATTAACCTGTGTTTGGTATTACCCCATTCTCTCTTGCTATCTGGAAAGTCATTTGTAAGCCCAGGGATCATTGTCATATATTGATTAACCTGTGTTTGGTATTACCCCATTCTCTCTTGCTATCTGGAAAGTCATTTGTAAGCCCTTATGGCTGTAGTCACTGGAGTATGATCTTGAGGTCCATCTCCAAATACATCCCATCTGAAGTATGGGGTAGGAAAGGGGTAGAAAGTGGAGAGTATGAATATGTCTGTTTTGTGCAGCCTCAAACAGTCAGAAAATGTATTTCTGAAGCACACTAAGAAACAATCTCTCATTGAGAAGGGAGCTTGGTTTTATATGAGAAAATGCAGGATACTTTAATGTCTAAGCCACAATGCCCTAATGATGTCTTTACTTAGGATCGTATTTGATGGAGCATTAAATTAAACCAAGCTCCTTTTTATGGCATCCCAAAACTGATGCTTGATATGTCTGTGTCATTCTTCCAAGACTCCATCTTCTTCCAAACCTGTACCAAACTTTGGACATAGGATAACACTATTCAGTCTGACCCATGGATCTCTGGGCCTGCTGATAGGAGAGCCAAACAGTGGCAAGAAACATTAGAAACCTAAGAAAGGATTGTTATTCTAAGCCTAAGAAACAGCACCAATGGAAATACAAAAAAAAAAAAAACAGAAGCACTGAAAACACAAGTGTGACCCAGTGAGTTAGGATTGGGGCCTAACCCAAAATAGAGTTAGAAAAATTGTTCCCTAAAAATTCAAATTGTAACTTTATTAGAAGCCAGTTAGTAGCTTAATGATTCTGCCATTGTTTCCAAAAATGTAGTTATTTGTTCTCGTCTTTTTAAAACATGTGTTGCCCTTACTTTAAAAAAAAAAAAAAACATTCTCCTTAGTTCCTTTTCAGTTTCTTCTATATTTGGGTCCTTTCCAGGCTTGCTTGCTTATTCGTTTATTGCATTTATAGATTGCTGCATCTTAAGACTCACAGCGGTTTATGTGACTTAACCAAACATTCTTCAGTCCCTCCTATTTATTATTTATTATCTAATAAATAAATAAAATCTTTCCTTTGACAGCCACTGCTTCTTCTGCACCCTCCATTCCAGATTTGTACTCTTATCATTTCTCTCTTTCTCTTCTTTTTTAAAATTAATTTTTATTAAGGTTTTTTTGCAAAGTAAAAACATTTATAGGAAAAGGAAAATAAAGGAAAGTAAAAGAAAAATGATGAGAAGAGAGTAAATAAAAGAAAAAGAAGAGAAATGGAAAGGAGAAAGAAGAGAGAAAGACAAGGTACAACGACATTTGATGTTCTCTACAGCAGTTATAAAGGCATGTGAATTGTATCCTCTTTTTCTAAGATTACATCACAGCTTCCTTTTTTCCATACTCTTTCTTATTGAATTGGGCAACAAAGATTTTGCTTTTTGAACACTTTTGGGTGTATCTTATAAATTTTTGACTGCTCATCACAAAATAGCCTGTAATTTAATTGATCATATGTTGTTTTATGGAAGTCTTCTGTTCTTACACAATAGCAATGTATACTCTTCAGTGCCTATTGGCTATGCTGCACACGTGAAAGACACACATAACAACATGAAACTGTTGTTGAAGCACATCCAGTACAACTGACATATCTGTGGACATCTAAAATTCGTGGCTCTGCTGCTTGAAATGAAGCTCAGATACACCAAATACTGCTGTTACATATGTGAATGGGACATCTGTGCAAGAGAATCACATTACATTAAAAGGAAATGGCCACTCTGAAATAATTTGATTCCAGAATAGAAAATTGTGACACATCCTTAACTTGTTGACCCAATAAAGATGTTTTTGTCTCTGCATCACATAAAAGCCACACTGATGAAAAAATTTGTGAAAGCAATGAACAAGGAAGCTGAAGCTTGAAACAGATATTTACAAGAATAACTGATGCCCAGATTAAGGAAGGTATTTTTGTTGGTCTGCAGATCAGATACATCATCAATGACTAGCAATTAGAAAATCTGTTAGTGAGGCCAGAGAAAATTGCCTGGAAAGCATTCAAGGATGTCATTGAGAATTTTCTCACAACTACAGAGCACATTCGGCTGGTTGACAAACTTCTTTCAGCATACAAGGACATGAAGTGTAACATGTCACTGAAGATTCACTTTCTACATTCAAACTTAGACTTCTTTCCCAAAAATCTAAGTGCAGTTTTTACCAGGACGTTGCCACAATAGAAAATCAATATTAGGGCAACTACAATCCATCAGTGCTAGCTGACTATTGTTGGCAAGATGCATCAAAACACTTGACCCTATTGAACTCATGCAGCATGTCAGAAACATTATATGATTAAATACATTATACTCATTAAAAATTAATTTCCTATTTCTAAAGATTCCTATGTGATAAGGATGTAGTCATTCTGAAATTATATTTGTGTTCAGTTTGAAGGGGTCTATTATAATCACCAGTGTTTTTCAAGAAGCAACAATTTTGAAAAAAAAAGTTTGTCCAGTATTGTCAAACCCATGAACCACAAGTGCATTTTTTCCATTTTCAGCAAAAAGTCCAAATTGTGTTTCCAATTGCTAACAAATGTAGTTATTGTCTTTTCTCTAATTAAACAGATCATTTTCACCATTTCACATTCTGTCATCTTCATCAACTGTTCCTTCATTGTAAGTATTTCAAGTCTTTCCATCTTTTCGCATACAATAATCTCACTGTGGTTACCATATAAAAAAATTGTCCATAAATATTTTCTAGTTGTTTAGAAAATATTAGTCCCAGGAAGAAAATATCTGTTTTCAGTTGAATGTTAGCGTTTACAGTTATTTGTATTACTGTAAGTATTTCAATTCAGAAAATTGTTAGCTAATATGGATTGTACTGTCCTAACCTATTATACACAAACCAGCATATCAGCAAAAAGTTCAGATGATGGTCATGATTACTCAATCATATCAACACCCCGTTTGTCCATGCATCCAACTCACCCATACATTCAAATGAGCAGGGCTTCTATTACATGTTATGAGTGCCATCTTGATTTTTTTAATCATCCCCCATGAACACCCTTTCATGTAACTTTTTCCACATTTTGCTGTGAATGGATTTGGGTGTTCATAAACTACACCATCCCCTCTCCAAACCACAGCCTTTTAAATTACTCTGATTTGTTTTGCTGTTGCTTTAAAAGAGATTCTTTATCCATTTAAAAAGTTCTTACTACTATTGTTTCTTTGGGTTTTTTAATTTGTTGTGCTTTTTATGTACGTGTTTGTTTTAAATAAATAATTTATTACTTCCCCACAAAATAAATCTTTTTTTAAAAGGTCTGGATTTGTTGCACACATACAGGATTAATTAGTGTGACATTTGGGTGGGGTTGATTGTAGCTGTTAGCACACACAAACATAGTTAGTATATCAAACTCCAAGTCCTTGTTTTGTTGATGAGTGGTGGAAACAGCGGTTAATACAGACAAGTGGTCATATAGAAGCAACAATCAAGATTTTGTCAATAATAAATTGATCGTACATACTTAATCAATAAATTCTGCACTAAGTGGCAATTCTGAGTAGTCTTCAGTTGAGTCTCTGGAGTGTTGGATCATCAGCCTGTCAAAAGAATATGAAAGGGAAATGATTGTTGAGAATGTGAATGAATATTTTTGCATCTTCATTACCAAAGTTATATAAAAGATGCCATAAATAAACTAACATTTTCAAAGAATGGATACAAAGAACTGAATGGTGATTAGTTCTACAAAGTACTATTACTTTGAAAAATTGAAAATAAATCATGAGAGTCAAATAGCAATGATGGGGTGGAGGTATTAAGTATTCAGATGTGAGAGTAATAATCTAATAAAAATATGCCATCTTTTTTAAAATTGATCTCTATACTAAAAAAGAGCAAGGTAACCACTGTAACGCATCGTGAAATGAGAAAGATTTGACTTATACAATAGTATTGAAGCAACAAGAGAAACAAGAACTCTGGGAAAGAATCACCCCAAGTTAGAGAAAGTATGACATTCAAGCCAAAGGCATAGATGATGAATGGGACATCCAGCCCAGACTTGAGTGTGCTGCCTGGGCACTGGACATTTCCTTCCAGATGGAGAGTGAACACAGCAGTCTCACCATAATGTCAGGGATGGCTGTCCATGTACAACTGCAAAAGGTTTTTTGGTTTTCTTAAGAATGACGAGAACATCAGAAAATCAAATGATATCATCCCTCAGTCTCTTGCCATCATTACTTCTGACCCCCTGATAAGGGCTCTTTTGCAAAAACTGAAGAAAGAAAAATATGAAATACCAAGTAGGAAATCAAATTCAAGGATATAGGAGAATTTGGGGGTGGGGGGGAATGGAGAAAAGAAGAATCCAAAATATTTGTTTGCTTTTTTTCCTTCATGCAAATAATTTAACATTTATCTCCATAATTAGTTTTATTTACAATTGACATAAATATAGTGAAACCTTGTGTTTTACCTGACTGAAGGTCTTTCATTAAAATTTTGCAGGTTAAAGTTGTGAAGTAAGAACCAATTACTATTGAACTGATTTTGGTCAAATTTTACTCTCTAGTTCCTCTGAAATTATTATTTATATATTTGGTGTAGTGAGTATGGAGTCAGGCTAGAAATTGGGAAAGTGTGAGCTCTAGTTCTGCCTTAGATATCATTTAGACTTCTCTGTCACTGCACATGAGAGAACATATGGTGTTTTCATTCTGAGATGGTTGTGTAGCTGTTGCTCTTATACTTCTGTGAATGGTAATGTTCTGGCTAGGGGGCACTCAAAACAAATTGGAAGTAGGATCAACCAATCAGCACGGATCTCCCAACAATGTATAGTTGAGATAGGAGAGTCATGCGGGTCAGCCCACCTACAACCTACAAGTACCCATCAAACCCTTTGCAGTGTACATATGCATTGATGCATATGTGCAGTTTTTAACAAATCTAAATCAAACTTAAGGCACAAAGCTAGCTGGGTGACCTTGGGACAGTCACTCTCATTCAATCCTAGGAAAAAGGCAATGGCAAACCACTTCCAAAATCTTGCCAAGAAAACTACATGGACTTGAAGCAGTCATCAATAGTCAAAAATGATTAGAAGGCACATTGGCAGGGGGGGGGGGGAGTCCAGATATGCCGATATTTACCGAATGTCAATTTTTACTATATTCCACAGCTGATACTTGTAAAATACTGATTTTGTTTTAGTACAGATTTCACATTCTAGCATTGGTTAAAGTATAGTGAAACCATATATTATCAGGCTGTAAACATTAATACTTTCCTTTATTTGCTTATTTGTGTGTTTGTTTATTATTTATTAAATTTGTTTGGCACCCATCTCACTGCAAGGTACCTTTTCATGTTCTTCTGATTCACTTATAAAAACTGCTCTGAATGCTAAAAGCATTTTTTCAGTAAATCTGAATGTGTTTATGAATTGGAAAAGTGTTTCTCCATCATTGCAGGAGAATAATACTAACAAGTCAACAAGTTTCTGGTGGTTTTCTCCATCCAGATTGGATTATCAAGGGTTTTTTTTTCTTATCACCACAGGATGTTGCAATGTAAGAACATTTTATACATAAGAAAAATCAAAATCAGTAAACAGCAGGAATTCAGATCACCACCTACACCAGGGGTCTTCAAACTTGACAACTTGTGGACTTCAGCTCCCAGAATTCCTCCTCCAGTCACGTTAGCACAGGAATTCTGGGAGTTGAAGTCCACAACTCTTAAACTTGCCAAGTTTAAAGACCCTTGACCTATACCCACACCACCATTCCACCATTAAGTCTGTAGCTAAGAGTTCCTTGTTAGTAACCTTCTAATGCTTTTCCTTTGGCAAGGAAACCAAATGAATTGCTTGCAGTGTTGCCTGTTGGCATTGGTATCTTGAACTTTTGAATTTCTAAATGCTTCGGAAACAAAGAAAGAAGGAAGCAAACCAATAAACAGAACATAAAAGCTGTTTAACGGCTATACAACAAAGCAAAATACAGACATTCATTCAAGGATTTTCTTTTAATTTTACACAAATTAAATTAGATTTAACTGGGCCATTGAAGTTCTTTGATAAGTGTAAGAAAGCAACTGTTGTCTATAACCAGCTGAGTGTACATGGGAAGAAAATTCCAGGAAAGAATCAGTTCTGTGTGGACATTCCAAGGCAAAATTATCTTCTTATAAAGAGAAAGGCGTGATGGAAGCGATTTTTTTTTTTTGAAACCTCAATCAGAAAATAAGCAGAGTTGGAGCAAAATGAAAATAAAGTTGTCACAGCAAAATTTATACTGACCCCATTTTCTCAATCACCTCATAGCACCTTATGAAAGGCTACCAATTTATAAATTTTCTTACTCTGCCAGGAGGGTATATATTATACACAGTAGAGCTATATTTACCAAATGTAGGTTGAACTCAGTGAGAACTGTAGAGTTGTATTTAAATGGCAACAATTGAGTAAAATATATTTAATCAAAACTATAATTGAGGGACAGGAATAATATTTATTCATTTGATTATTCCTTCATTCAATTTATATATTGTGTTTCCCATTAAGCAGTATATATAGTATTCTCTTGTCCATTTTTCCTTTTTAGAAATTGTCATGTGAGGCGGGCTGAAGAATAGCAAAAAAAAATACAATATTAGTCAGCAAGCTTCCTTCCTAGGCTAAGATTTTAGTCGGGTATTAAAATCTTTGATGCATTTATATTTCTGTGGCTAACCTGAAAATATAACAGCCAATAATCCTTAAAATTCCAAAGGCAATTGAGGATATTTTAAGTTGATTTAGTTGGAAAACCAAAGAAGAACAATGTTATGTCAATCAGTTGCTAATTGTTATTCAGGTATGAAGTGAAATTACATATGTGGAAGCTTGCTACCTCTTGAGATGCCCTGGGTCCAACAACAATAAGATATCATGCTATTTATTTGTTTGTTTATTTATTTATTTATAAATGGATTTGTAACTGAAATTGATTTGCAAGATTCACCACAATTTACAGCTGCACATTAATATAAAAGTCATATAGTAAAAGCTACATGCCAAAAATTGATTGTGAGAAATCTCTCTGCGAGAGAATATTTTCTAGAAGTTGGATGCAAACAGTACGAGAAAGAATAAAAGAGTTTACAACAGAGAAAAGTATTTTCCAAAAAAAATGCCAAAAGGGGGAGGGAATTGTATTTTAAAACATTTCATTGGGAATTTGTGCCATACAATATGCAAAAATTCTACATATTAGGGAAAGTTGCAAACAAAATGGGTTATGGAGTTTTTAATAGTTTTTTTTTTTTTAAGAAACATGTAAAAGAAACTAATAGACTGGAATATTTCCCTACTGATATAGACATTGAAAGAGGTTGGATTTATTCTGTTTCATGTGTTCTTAGTTGTCAGTACTGTATTCTAAATATCTTTTTTTTTTGACCTGTGTTGTCTGAAGAAGAAATAATGTCTTATGTTCACATCTGTCATTTTGTAGATTCATAAAAATCTCATCAGTACATTAGCCAATTGCTGCAGTTGTATTTAGATTCATTTTATTCATATTTCATTTCCAGACCACCCACCCTCAAGGAGGGGCACTGTATTCTGGTCTGCTTATTCCCTCACCTGAATAAGGGTGATATGCTAGAATGCTAATCACTGCCTTTCTCCATCAATAATTTCTTGATGTTTAATTATAATTCACAAAGAATAAGTGTTAGCTGATGCCATTGATTTGTAAAATCTGACATAATTTTAGGGGGGACAAATACAAGAAAGATTATCTTCCTTTTTAAATTGTTTAAATGTGTTTAGCCCTATGCTTTTCATCTAAGAGGGTACCTAATATAATCTCTATTGGATATGAAATTAAGTGCAGTATGTTAAAAAGAGTTACACAGTCAGTAAAAAGGTCTCTCTTATCACAATGTAAAACAATTCCTGCAATAAAAATGACAAGATGAATAAAATAGTGCGTTTTCAAGATTTCAAATTTCATAAACAGTATGATTTATGAAAGAGTAAGAGCTGTGGTAGTGCAGTGGTTGGAATGCAGTATTGCATGATACTTCTGTTGACTGCCGACTGCCAGGAGTTCAATTCTGAATGGCTCAAGGTTGACTCAGCCTTCCATCTTTCCAAGGCTGATAAACCAGATTGTTGGAAGCAATATGCTGACTCTATAAACTGCTTAGAGAGGTCTATAAAGTACTATGAAGTGATATATAAGTCTAAGTGCTACTACTATTGCTATTTACAAATGATACCTTCAGTTCCTAAAACAGCAGTATGCTCCAAGGTGAACAACTGAAATTATATATGGCTAGAATGCTGAAAGTATCCAACATTGAGGATTTTCAGAATGTGATAACATTCTGAACACTGTTTTGAATTGGACAGCCTCTGCACGATCCCTTCCTCTGCAGATGCCAGAAACATCATTTCTTCGCTCTCTGAAAAATCAAACATATATATGCTTCTCATAAGCTTGCATTAATCGGGAAAACTGAACTTTTGGTTGACTCCAGGTGTCTACCAGTTTAAAGCTAACATAGAAAATGGAAAAAAAAATTACAATACAAGGGCAATTCATCAGGATGCAGCAAAGTGTAATACAAAGGGTTTCAAGAAAGAGTGTCTTTGCCCTGACATATGATTGAACCCTGAACCACTAAATTGGGTGAGTTGGCCCAGGGCAAAAAGTGAAACTTAGCCACTTGGGACCCACATTACTTGGGAAATTAACTAATTAGGAACTTACGGCCGTGACGTCAAAGTAGATTCTAGTTCCACAGCTGGCTTCGCACTAGCTAGGTTAGTAGAGAATCAGAGGGCTAAAAAGGTCAGCCCTTCCATGACAACTGTTCCTTTCCCATTCTTTGTTCTCCTTTGTAGGCTCAGGATACCCACAGAATTCAAACAGACTTGGAGAAAAAAGAATTCATTGGTTGTTGGGGAGTTTTTTCCTCTCTCTCTCTCTTTCTGCAATTCATGACAAGGAAGGACCACTTCCACGCTGTGTAATTGTTAATTATATGAGAGGAAGTTGAAACCATTGGCATCCTCTTAATTCCATGGCAGCATTTCCATATTAAATTATTGGGGTCATTAGTTGTCTATTTGAGACTCTCAAAGGAAGCTGTGCTAAGCTTAAGTTTTATTGGTAACCTGATGACAAAAAGCCATTGATCATCGATATTATCATGTTCTCTCCATGGAATATCGGACATGCACTCCCTAGCGAGTGTGGTTGCAGGAATAGGCCTAGAGATTAGAATGTGCACTTCAGTGTAGAATATTTCTTATTACAGCTCAGGCATTCCAAAATGTGGAAGCATTTTATTACAGTGTCTTGTTACCCATTCGTCTCAATTAATGTCAAAACCCCAATGTAAGATCATTAATGGTAATTACTAGCCATCAGTACATCTGTAGGGTAGATTTCAAACTGGAAAAATGTAATTCTGAAACACTGGAATATAATTTGATGCCACATTCCTATTCCCTAGACCTTATAAAAGGGGCCATTCAATTATAATTTTTAATATGCTCAAAGGAAGACAAGGTTAAATATTTGGAAATACTATGATATTTATTTCATTACCCTTCAGGAGATTCAATGTGGTTGCTTCTGCCATGACCCAGAAGTGGTATTCAGCAGGTTCTGACCAGTTCTAGAGAACCGGTAGCGGAAATTTTGAGTAGTTCAGAGAACCGGCAAATACCACCTCTGACTGGAGATTTTACAGTATCCTTCCCCTGCCACCAAGCCATGCCCACAGAACCAGTAGTAAAAAAAAAAATTGAATCCCACCACTGATGACACTTTCTCCTTTTTCATCCTATGTTTCTAGTTTTTTAGAATGTGACCCTAACTAATTCTGCCTCCTCCGATTGAAGTATTCTTGATTTCAAGTAGTTATTGAAGCCTTATTTAAAAAGAGAAAAGTAGGAAAGGGAGAATCCATTTCTCCCTATTCACACTGACTGACTCCTGTGCAATTAGAGTTCCTGAATTATCAGCATTTCTTTCTAGGTTCAGGTTCTTACTAGGGTATATTAGGCACAGTTGGAGAACCTTCCTCCATAGAATCACATGTACAGGTGAAACTCAAAAAATTAGAATATCGTGCAAAAGTTCATTTATTTCAGTAATGCAACTTAAAAGGTGAACCTAATATATGAGATAGACTCATTACATGCAAAGAAAGATAGTTCAAGCCATGATGTGTCATAATTGAGATGATTATGGCTTACAGATCATGAAAACCCTAAATCCACAATTTCAGAAAATTAGAATATTGTGAACAGGTTCAATATTCTAGGCTCAAAGTGTCCCACTCTAATCAGCTAATTAAGCCATAACACCTGCAAAGGGTTCCTGAGCCTTTAAGTGGTCTCTCAGTCTGGTTCAGTAGGAATCACAATCATGGGAAAGACTGCTGACCTGACAGGTGTGCAGAAAACCATCATTGACACCCTCCATTAGGAGGGAAAGCCTCAAAAGGTAATTGCAAAAGAAGTTGGATGTTCCCAGAGTGCTGTATCAAAGCACATTAATAGAAAGTTATGTGGAAGGGAAAAGTGTGGAAGAAAAAGGTGCACAAGCAGCAGGGATGACCGCAGCCTGGAGAGGATTGTCAGGAAAAGGCCATTCAAAAGTGTTGGGGACTTTCACAAGGAGTGGACTGAGGCTGGAGTCAGTGCATCAAGAGCCACCACACACAGACAGATCCTAGACATGGGCTTCAAATGTCGTATTCATCTTGTCAAGCCACTCCTGAACAACAAACAACGTCAGAAGTGTCTTACCTGGGATAAAAAAAAAACAGAACTGGTCTGTTGCTCAGTGGTCCAAAGTCCTCTTTTCTGATGAGAGCAACTTTTGCATCTCATTTGGAAACCAAGGACCCAGAGTCTGGAGGAAGAATGGAGAGACACACACTGCAAGATGCTTGAAGGCCAGTGTGAAGTTTCCACAGTCTGTGTTGATTTGGGGAGCCATGTCATCTGCTGGTGTTGGTCTAGTGTGCTTCATTAAGTCCAGGGTCAATGCAGCCGTCTACCAGGAGATATTAGAGCACTTCATGCTTCCTTCCATAGACAAGCTTTATGGGGATGCTGAATTCATTTTCCAGCAGGACTTGGCACCTGCCCACACTGCCAAAAGCACAAAAAACTGGTTCAATGACCGTGGGATTACTGTGCTTGATTGGCCAGCAAACTCGCCTGACCTGAACCCCATAGAGAATCTATGGGGCATTGTCAAGAGAAAGATGAGAGACATGAGACCGAACAATGCAGAAGAGCTAAAGGCCGCTATTGAAGCATCCTGGTCTTCCATAACACCTCAGCAGTGCCACGGGCTGATAGCTTCCATGCCACGCCGCATTGAGGCAGTAATTGCTGCAAAAGGGCCCAAACCAAGTACTGAGTACATATGCATGCTTCTACTTTTCAGAGGTCCGATATTGTTCTATTTACAATCCTTGTTGTATTGATTGCATGTAATATTCTAACTTTCTGAGATTGTGCATTTGGGGTTTTCATGAACTGTAAGCCATAATCATCTCAATTATGACAAATCATGGCTTGAACTATCTTGCTTTGCATGTAATGAGTCTATCTCATATATTAGTTTCACCTTTTAAGTTGCATTACTGAAATAAATGAACTTTTGCACAATATTCTAATTTTTCGAGTTTCACCTGCATTGTAGGAAGTCATGGGTTGACTGAAGACACTTTAAAGCTAACATGGAAAACATTTTGCCCATATTATCTCCAGTTCTTCTGCTGCCTTTGTCAAAAGATGACATGAAACATCTATTCCATGCGCATAAACTAAAACTGATGAAAGGCCAACTTTTGTACTATACTTTTTAAAGAAGCATCATCCAAGTCAAAGACACTTACAGTTTTCTCCTTCAGTACATTGCTGCCATTCATATTCCCAGTATTTACTACCTGAAGTAGCCAGTACCTACTGATATTATTGGGTTTGCTCTGCTCCTCTTCATTGGTATCAGATTCATTTAAGAATCTTCCATCACCTGCCTTTTTCTGAATTAACAACACAAGGAACTGAATCAAATATTTTCTACAGGCAAGGCAGCTGTTCCACCACCAAGCCATGACCGCACCTTCTTCTTCCTCTGATCTCACCCACCCCAAAACCCTTTGAAAAATCAAGGATTGGTTAAAAGTAAAGGCCTCCGGAATGACATTTCTAAAACATCATCATCTATTTTTCCCCCTGGAGCTACATAATCCCAAACAATATGTGTAAGACCACTATTAACCTGGGGGAGGAAGGATCTGAAATGCCCTTCATCCAAAAGGAGTTAAAGGTAAACAATTTTTTCAGTACAAAGCTTACCCTACTGCAAAAGAATGAAGATTGCAGGGATGCAAAGTGACTTGCTCTCCCTTTCATCCCATTCCCCTCCAAGCAACTATGTTGAAACAAGGTAACTTGGTGCAGGGGGTAACTTCAGACAAACCATTTTTTAATCCTTTTCTGTTTCTGCTGGGCATTCTTCGGACAGATTTCAAAAGACTGTGTTACTAATGAAAAACACACTGGCTGTTAAAATTAAGTTAACTCCTTTTATATATATATATATATATATTTTAAAAGAGAAAAGATGAAGATGAAGAAGAAAAGGGGGGAAAAGGGAAAGGAAAGACCCTCTTTGATTTCATTGGTATAGATATTAGAACCACATTGTTCATCAAGATATATTTGGCCTTACAAAAATATACAGTAGTTCTTATAAGCACCGAATCAGTGGTTTTATATAGAATCTTTTTCTCCTCATTATTGGGGGAGGAAAACCTGGAGGGATGGCTTAGAAAATATTGTGTTGAAAGATGACTTACAGAATTGTTTTCAATATTCAAATATTTATATAGCATATTTGAAACAAGAATGGAAGAAAAAAAACGGAGCTATTTCTTTTATTTAAATATTTGTATGTGGCCTGCTCCAACAATGCGGCTTTAGGTGGCTTAGTTACAAAATTCACACACAATATTCAAACAACCACATAAAATTCCAACCACATAAAACTTCAAGCACAATATAAACCAAATAACATTCTATGCATTTTTGAGATTTTTTTCAGTTCGCTAGCTTTTGTTGATAGAATTGGACTAAACCATTCCTGTCATACTTATATGTTTACTAGATCAGAAAGCAGTGATGAAAGTGTGTGTGTGTGAGAGAGAGAGAGAGAGAGAGAGAGAGAGAGAACACTATGTGTATGTGATCTCATAATGTGGATACAAGGAGAAAGCTTGGGTTCCGTCACTGTGACACAGCTTTCATCATTTGTCCTCCCTCAACTACCCTCCAGATGACTCCAACAGACTGTTTTGTGATGCATTGTTTTTGTGTTAGCATTAACTAACATCAAAGGAGTTTTATTAATTATGGTATTTGGCTAATATGTTCAAGCAGTGTCCTAGGCCTCTTAAGGATTCCCCCCCTTCATGGTATTTTAATCTGGTATTCTTCAAATAGAATAACAATAAAAGCATAAAAAGAAGGTTTCTCTTCTTTTTCTGCTTCTCTTACCTGCTTCCTTGTTGTCCGAAGAATGTGGAATGTAAATGGGTCTAAAGCTCTCCTGTTGTGATTTCTACAAGTCCTGCTGCTCATAAATTTCTCATGCTCCTTACTTCCTTGCTTCTGTATAACATATGTAGGACATTTTTTATCCAGAAGGCTTGGAACAGTTCTTGCTTTAGTAACTGTGTAATACAGCATAAAGTTTCCGGTGGTCAGAATTCTCATTTTTCTAAAACTGCAAATGCTGCTGCTTACTATTAATCATCATCTGAAATTCATCTGAAATGATTGAAAGAGATTCAGGGGCAATCTTATCATTATTTGTAACCTGAGACTGTTCTTTCTCCTTAAAATGTCTTTGTTATAATCCTCTCTAGGGGTCATTATTAACAACTGTAAAGATTCAATAGATGGTATTGATCACTTGTTTCCAAAATGTGCAGGGGAATCTTTAAAAATCACTTTAAGGTGTTAGTTATACCTTCACAAACAGGATACATGGATAGCTGGATAGCTTTGTAAAGAACTATTTTGGAAATAAAAATCCAACCCAATTCATGATTGTTTTGCATTATGTGTATGTATGTATCTTTTTAGTCCCTGCATGGAGGGCAGTGACTCACATGGTTAGGACCCTGGATTGTCAATCAGCAAGTTTGGCTTTTGAGACCTAAGTGCTGGTGTGTGACAGGGTCAGTTCCCATCATTTGCTCCAGCTACTGCCAAACTAGCAATTCGAAACCATGTAATTGCAAGTAGATAGATAAGTACCACTTCAGTGGGCACTTTAAGGAAAGGAACCCCCAACTGGGCATCCCGGGGAAACAGTGAAGTCACTGGTTAATTCTTTCAACTTTGAACACCTTAGATCAGGAATGTCAAACTCATGGGGTGCTTAGATCTGGCCTATGGAGCCTCCCTAGAAACAGCGAAGGACCAGCATGTGGTGCTTCTGCCAGTGAAAATGGAGCTTGGGAGGGCCACGTGCAGCTCTCCCAAGCTCCATTTTCACTGGCAGAGGGTTGCAGGAGGCAGTTGCAGCTGAAAATGGAGCACAGAGCCTGTTTTCACTGGCAGTGCACTTGGGCCACCATAGGAGCCCCTCGACACAAGTGACATCAAGCTGACCATGCCCACCATGGCCACCCCCATCCCTGAGGTCAAACACAACCCTGATGCAGCCCTCAATGAAATTGAGTTTGACACCCCTGCCTTAGATGCTTCTGATACATATGTGAATGTGTTCTAGTGCAACACTAAGCTTTTGAAAAGCACAAACTTTGTGCAACATCAGCAATGCCCAAGACTGAAGCAAGAAACAATATACAGCAACTGTGATTTATATCGACACACCCACACACAACCACCCCTGCAATGGACTTACAGAAAAAATTGAAACATCAGCTACCATCTAGAGATCTCTGGACTTCAGCCATAAGGGCTGAAGCCATTTTGGCATCATTGCTTGTAATCCAGATCAGGATTACCTGTCAGTCACACCACATTCCTTCCTTTACTTTCCTCTGAGGTTCCACATAATTGCCTTGCTGTTTTCGTGCTTTGGTGATAACACAGAGTAAGCAGTGGCAGAGGCAAATCTCAAGTAGGGAGGGTATCTCATCATTGTTCTCAGCTGAGGAAGCAGTATTCATGTCAGGGGAACACACACGCGCGCACACATCCTGCTGTTGCTGCTGACATCAAAGCCATCCCAACCAGCTGGAATCAATATGCCAGCCTGGGTTTTTACTTATTCATGGTGGAGCATCCTCCCAAAATCATAATTATACAAATCCTAAGTATAATGCAATACCATATCTGTGACATAAAATCAATATATAGCATTATTCCCATCATTATTGAGCAACTTTCAAAATATGTGGCATTTGGGCAAGCACAGAACTAGGTTAAAGGTAATTTAAATCACTTTGAAAAGAAAAAGGAAAGGATTGGTTCTCTGCTTCATCTAAGTGTAGGTCAAGTAAACTCTCTTCCAAATCTCCCAAATATTTACATCCAGAAAATACAAAGCCTGGAGGACAAAACATTTGAGAAAATGAGAAATTTCTTTCCAATCTCAAATAAAATCATTCCATATTTTGCAGCTTGTTGAAACCTGGCTTGTGTGAAGTCTTCTAGTATAGATACAGTGACCATATTATAAAGGACAGTCCTTTATTTCAGAAAGCTATCCTTCAGGTTTATTTTTCAAAAGCTCAATTCTGTCCTTTGTTTTGTCCATATAAGGTTTACAATACAAATGATATCATTTAATGCACAAACTTTCATATTAATGTGAAAAATATGAAAACTGTCTTTTTAAAATAAAGTTCCATAATATTGTTTGTTTTTTATATTTTTATTAGAATATGCACTTTTGTTGCTTCTACTCTTGAATTTTTCTTTGTAAAGCAAGGAAAATATTTTGTGATTTTATGAATCTCCTTTTTTGCCCCTTTTTCAGATTTGTCCTTTATTTTTCCAAAAAGATATGGTCATCACACAGATAGGCACAAAATGAGACTCATGCACATTATATAGTGTACACAGAAACTACACAGTATAATTTGACTCTATCCATATCATTTTAAGAGAACATAATCAACTGCATGCGCTTAAAGCAACAGCCCTTGCATTCTAGCTTGAACTCAATTGATTCATATGCCGTGGATAATTCATGGCACTAATTATATTAAGTACTAATTAGGCTGGGCAACATTTGTGAACATTTCCATGCAGATACTTTTTTTTCAGCATTGAAAATATCAATAAAGGAAATAAACGTAAATCGGGAGGAATCAGTAGTTGAGGATGTCGTAATTCAGCTGTACTGTCAATAACACCAAGTATAATGAGATGGAAAGAGTGTCATTACAGTACCATTGACTTACTATACAGGAAGACTGAGGGAGGGGACAACAGGATCCTGTTGTTGGAATGTTCTGTTCAGAAATAGCTCTATATTTGGAGCTATATATTTTGGAACTGGATCAATCTTGAGAAAGTCACAAATATAAACATATGTACCATACACCATACATAACTGTATGTGCATGGGCAAATATATTACCTACAGTATATATACACATATATATTGGTAAACACAAAACTGCATCCATATGTCCTACAGTTTGTCTGCATCTTGCTAAGCCATTGGCAGTTGAGTTGGGAATTTTGTCAATTTATGCAGGGTAGCTGTTAGGCACCATAGATTCATTAACTGGCTTATAATTGAAGATAAATAGTGGAGTGGAAGATGGTCATATAGATTTCCCACTGTCTAAAAAAATATTTTTTTCCAAAAATAACTTTCCACAGTAATTACACTGGAGATACACTATGGCCTCATAGTTCAGTTTCATTAGTTTATTCATACTGCAATAAATATTGACTTTCCCCTGTGAACACCAGGAGTTTTAATTCAGAAAACGACAAATCCCAGAGAGTTTTTTCAAGAAAACCATAAGTTGTTTCCAAATGAAGCTTTGTTATACAATGGTTCTTTTGCCTCACTCTTAAAAGGAAGCACATAATAAGATCCTACTGTAATACTCTGTGTTTTCCTAGCTTCTTGCTTTTTTTCATTCAAAGATGGAAACCTGGAATATCTACATTTCTTGATCTGGAAGTTTTAACAGCTGCCATCTGGAAGATGCTATGAGGTGGAGAATTAAAAATCACATGGAATTATAAGAGAGATACAACTATAGCTTATTGTAGCTCCATCTTTCCCCAAGTTGGTTGATGATCTTCTAAATTTCATTGTTCTGGATACCTATTTTTATAATTAACCATTCTATTTTTAAGCACCATCTGATTGTTTATGTTTTCATGGGTGCCTCTTGTCTTTGGTCAGTTTGCTCATCAGTGTAGCTAAACTCCTTTTTCATCAGATACATGACTTCTAATTTTCTTGGCTTCAGATTCTGAATGTTAGTCTTGTTCCTATGAATACTATTTTCATCCTTTTGGTTCATGAAGCTATATAACCTCTATATTCACAGAATATAATCAATAGTAATTGATCAAGGCATTCCAGAAATAAATGGAGGCACTCCAATATTCAAACAATCTAAGTATTTTATCAATTAGCAGATACATAGACTTCTCCAATTAATATTTCTAAATGTTAGTTTTATTTCTTTATTCAAAGTGATGATAGATAGTAAGATAAAAAACTATTGACACTAAGGTATCTTTTCTCCTGATCTAGATGTCATGGGCAAACTGCATTAATAAAAATGAGAAATGTTCCCAGGGTTAATTTTCTATTTCAAATTATCCCAATTACAAACTAAAGATAAGGTACTAAACAAGTGGCAAATTCCAATGCCTAATTTTTTATGATCTAATGAAAGACAAAAGATCAAGCTTAAGATTTTACAAGCTTCAAAATTACAGTGTGGATTGGCAGTACCTAATTTCAAATTGTATTACCAAGTTAGTTGTTTAACTTGGATAACACTTTGAATTATATCGTCTTACAGCTGGATTGTTTCTATTGAAGGAACAGGCCTTCCAGATGGTTTGCATAAATACCTTTGGTTTGACATAAATAGAAAAATACAACCTATGGGAGATCATTCTATAATAACCAGCATATTAAAAGTATGGGATAAACACAGAAAAAGAATTAGTCCAAACATATTCCCATGAAAGTGAACATATAAATATATTTGAACAATGGCGATGGAATAACTCATATAGACATCAAGATCTAATTATTAATAAGACAAAGAGGAAATCCTTCAAAATTCTTCCTTCACTGGTTTCACTACCTCCAAATAAACATTGTAATTCTGAAGGAATTACAAAAACAAGGTGGGACGTTCAGAGACCTGGCTGAATTTGAAAAACATAAAAGAAAATTCAGAACATTTGCTGGGCTTATCTACAAGTTCCAGTTGAAATATGATTCTGAGACCAATCAAGGACTGTATGATTAAACGGATGCCAAAATAAACAGAACAATTGACATACAACAATGGGAATATCAGTGGAAGAAAATATTTACAGTGAATATTATACTTACAGAAAATTGATATAAGCTATTTTACTGATGGTATTATTTCTCCAGTATTAATTGGTAAAATTTTTGGAAATGTAATAAGCAGATCCAGTCATTTGTTTTTCATTTTGATAGGAATACTACAAAGCCAATAATTATGAATAATGATTTTATAATAGAATGAAACAAAATTCTAAAGGTTGTATTCTCTTTACAACTTGCTATTTACCCATTAAATATTACTCATGTTCCACAAAGTTTGCCAAACTGGTTTTATATATGATTTCAGGTATGAAGAATACTAATTACAGAATGGCTTTTATAGCAGATTGGCAAGTCTTGTTGCTAGAGAATGTATCAATGTCAAAAATAACTTTATTTTTTTAAAAAAATCTGATATAGAGAAGCACGCGATTAGCGAACCGGTTGTTATACTGGCAGCATCCCACCACTGCCTAGAGTTACAAATATCCAGGTTCAATCAGGCAAATCTTTGAATGAATTGAGGCCAGTCATTCTCCCTCTGACCAATCTAATCTTCATGGTATAAGAAAAATGAGAAGAGGGAACACTATGTACTGTATGCTGCCATCAAGAAAGGCAGAATATAAATCCAACAAATAATATTACATCGTGCTTTCCAACATAATTTTTTTCTTAAGGATTCCCATTTTTAATAATAATAATAATAATAATAATAATAATAATAATAATAATAATAATAATAATAATAATAATAATAATAATAATAATAATAAACTAGAGAAGATAACAAAGACCTACAAATAGAAATAAAACAACTATGGCAAAGGCAAACAAGGGTAGTACCAATAGTAATAGATGCCTTGGGTACAGTCCCAAAACAACTGGATCACCACTTGAACACCATAGGCATTGACAAATTTGCCATTGGTCAATTGCAGATGGCAGCTTCACTTGGAACAGCTTCCATCCTGTGCCTTATCTATAATGTCATCAAACATCCAGATTTGCCTATCCCAGGTCCTTGGTAAGGACTTGATAGGTAGACAAAAATGCCAAACCTAGTCTGAACATCTGTCTGACTGTGCAGTGAAGAAGAAGAAGAATACCAATATTGACATCAATCAACAATAAAGTATACAAGTTAGGAAATATTAAAATATTTCTATGTGTAGATAAGTCTGGCATATTTCAGCATTCAAAATAGAATGTTTGTGTGTATCAAGTATTTATTTATAGATTTAAGCTAGTTTTCAGAACTGATCCACAGAAACCTACCCATAAAGCTGTTTTCAGAGCACTCTTCACTAGTGAATTCTAACTACAATCTGCTATATTCATCAATCTAGGTGTGGTCATCACTGTATATAGGAATGCTGTATGTTTTCTGTAATTTTTAAATCTGAATCATTCATTATTATTCTAGAGAATGCAAGATAGATTTTATATTTGTAGTCAAAAATAGTCAAATCAGATAAATTTCAATAGGTGAAAATTTTAGTCAAATTCTTAATTTTGAAAAAATAAACTTTCCTTTTCTTGTTCTTTTTTATTGTGGTGGCTTACTGTTTTTATGATAATTCTCATTCTGAACAGTGAAATCCCAACAAGAACTAATATTTTTGTGAAGTCAGAATGTATCCTACACAATGCAATTTAAAATACTAAGAATGCAACCACCGGATCTGTAATTTGAAAACTTTATGCCATGCGTAAAGTATCAAATGTAAAGTTATTTCCATTTAAAAAATAATTAATGTCGGTCTATGAATCACTTCATTAAATACGTTACATATGAGAAAAAATATTCTAAAACAAAAGCACATCTTGTTTTAGATGATCAACAGATGAAATATTCACTAAAATAGTTAAAATAGAAGTGTATCACAGAAAAAATTTAAAAGTTTAGAACCAAAACAATAAATCCGGAAGTATTCAAGGCATCTTTTTCAAAGTTGATTCCTGTAATGCTGTCTCTATACGAAGATTATCTTTCCAGTGCAAATTTCATTAGGCATGGTAAGTTCTATAATAAGATGTATGTCTCCTCGTAACACTCCCTTTTAAAAAAATTTCTCTAGAAATTTTTGAAAGAAGAGGCAGTCTTCCTAGAAATAAGAAGAAAATAGTTCCAGTTATTTTCAGAATACTTTTTAACACTCACCTCTTCCTACCATTTCCATCACTAGTAATGGAACTTCAGTTGAAAAATGCATGCAATGCACATATTGCTAGCATAATTGTTAAAGCTTTTTAAAAATAGAAATAGTTTACATTATTATTAACATTCCCACTGCTTATCTAACATCTTTAAACATGCATGCACACATCCAGAAAACAAAAGTATTGAACCATAAGAAAAGTATGGCATAAAGTATGGCATAAAGGTGCAATGCTTTGTAAATCCAATATTCAGGAGATAGGATCAAGTTGACCACCTTTTTAAAGTTCCTTTTTAAAGTCTTGAAGGCTAGTTAGTTGCATGAATAAAGGCTAGAAAATAAACAGCAAAGCTGACAAAACTTGATACAGATAATCCCCACAGAGAAAACAAGCAAGAAAAAATGCTTTAGATAAAGGCATTTTTATTTATTTATTTACTAATGGCACCCGGAGAGAACGATGCTTGGGGAGTGGAATCACAGGAAATAGATCAAGTATGTCAAAGACAGCATAGGGATGTAGAAGTGGGTTGAGGGACATCTAAAGAGTTTTGGTGTGCTCTTTAAACAAAATCCTGAGTAACTTTCTGATGATGGCTGAAAGGATCCAGGAAGAGATAGAATGAAACTCATCTGGGAGCCAGTGGCAACACAAGTGAGTAACAAGGCAATGGGTGGACTATTCTCAACAGCAAAATGCTATTATTCCCAACAGGGTCCAATTTGTACAAGGAAGTCTCTTTGTTGAAAAGTCAAAGTCCATTGTTCAAAGGACAATGTCTGTCTGTGATAAGAATCTTGCACACTAATAAGATATCTGCCCCAGCATACCCTTGATCTTAACTAACAGCTACCATTTTCCTAGGTCATATTGAAATCAGATGGATGGCTACTGGCCCACTGGACATCATTCCTTTTTCCATGTATGGCATTCCACTGTATTTAAAATAATGTATATCAACAGATCTATCTGCTGGCCAGCCCCGCTCAAGTAGGGTTGGCTGGGCTGCATGTGTTGTCTTAGGCTTACCTTGTCTGGCTTTTCTCCAAGCCTAATGCACCTGTTTGGAACATCCTTCAAGAGCTTTTTCTACAGATTCATGAATCTTTCTCTGATATTTTCTTGAATAAGTCCAGTTGGATTTCATCCTGTCCTCAAAGAGTTTGTAGTTTTCCATCTCATATCTTGATTTCTGCCAAAAAAATATGTTGCCACTGAAGTATGGATAGAGACTGCACATATGGGAACTTTTGTAGGTGATGTACTTTCTCTCAGAAATGATTAACATCTTATCTCCATTTCTGTAGTCAGGAAACAAGTCTTTCTATGGGAATTAATAGCATCTTTGAGTTCTATGCTTGTATCTTACCTGTAACAGTTTCATGTGCAAGTTAATTCTCTTTTTCTTCCAAATGTAGCTTTTCTCATTCATTTCAATAGCACCCTCTCCATCTCCAATACCATGCCTAGTTGGAATTAAAAATATTTATTCCAGAGAACTGCCTACCTCCCTTTCTCTGGGCTGCTGGTTCACACCTCTCTTCCATAGGAGGAGTTGTAAGTTAAAGCAACTGGTTCCTTTTAGGTGAGTGCATTGAACCTAGCTCAATCCTACTTGACAGATGTGCCTTGCCATTAATAAAATTAAATAAAATAACATGCATTCACCTAAATGCCCTTGCTTATGCTTTTTTATCTAGCAAAAGATTTTTAAAAAATGAAGAAAGAGAAGATAAAAATGTTTACATAAACTGCATTTACTAGGGCTGTTTCGGAGAAGGTAGTTTGGGGGGAATATAGTAGTGATTCTTCCATTGCACCAATCTTCTCTTCCCCCTGTCCCCAGCTCCCCATAGCAGCAAGATTAAAAGAAGTAAAATGCCATTTCTCCTTTCTACTTATAAAGGAATACAAACAAATGGATTAAGCCCAGCAACTAGAAGTCAATTTGCAAAGGCATGTTATCAGATTACAACACCCAAATAGAAACTGGCACCAAAAATTTAGTCTGTTTAAACCAGCTTTTACTAGAAAACACACAGCAGCATAGAGGATCACAGGTGTTGGGCTTAAACCAAATAAGATACATTCAAAAAGCGTAAACAAAAGAACAATAAGTATGCTCATCCAAAACTGAGGTTACATTTTATAAAAAAATAGTTGTGAAAGGAATTAGGCTTTGAATTCAAAGCCAAAATAAAAGCTAAATTTTAGTATAATTTGGTTACTTACTGATTCCAGAAGTCCCCATTTGATTACTTCTTTCTAGATTCCTGGAAATTTATCATACCATATAAACGGAAGTAGTGCCTACTGTCTCTTGTCTTGTCTTGAGAAAGATTCTAAGACAAAAGTCTCTAGGCATTTTGTATTATTATTATTATTTTGATCCTACAAAGACTACTTTGGACCATTCCCCCCATTTTTTAATATAAAGGTCTTGTCTTTTTTGGAAACACTTTAAAATCTGTCTCTCATGGTAAATTTGGAAGCAATTTTTTAAAAAGAATTGGGGCAGATCTTTATCTTACATTACTGATAGAGAAAATTTCAAAGATATCCAGGAACATATATTTAAAGAAAAAGGGATTTGCCAAAGGATTTGCCAAATAATAACTTTAACCAGTTACTGTTTTAGATCATTTTGCATTCTCTTTAAAAATGATACTATCTCATGAGGCTTGGATGAAAACAGTAAGAGATGTTAAGCTGAGGGAATATATCATTAATTGCTCTTTTTCATTTATTTGAATTATATCAGCTAACATTTAAATATTCTGGCAACATGAAGGAATAGGGTTTCTGAATATAAACAAAGCAGAGATACTGAATACTAAACTTTTAGTACTACCCAGTTTATATGGAGTTTGAATAAATAGAGTCACTCCCAGCAATCAAATGCCTTAAGGGCATCCTGAGATAAAAAGGGATGTGTTCTGATAGAAATAATGGCAGAAAATAATCACATAAGGATATGCATAAAATTGGATGTATATGCTGTTCAATAAAGTGATACATCCATTTTGCCAAAACAGTACTTATAAGTTTAGCATTAAATTAATAGGATCAAGAACCACTCTTATTTTCATTTTTAATGGTCATATTATTGCTATCAAACAAGCTTTTGTTTCGCCTGTATTTCAGGGAATAACACACTCTTCTCTGTGAATGAATAGATCATATAAGGTAGGCTTAAATAGCTCCCATAGAAATTGCAGGTTAGTTTTTATATGAGTAGACTTAATTTTGGATAACATATGAGTATGATGGATTTCCATGGAATCTAAGCCACATGGAATCGAAGACATTATATTATTAATATTCAATCAATTTTAACATAGGTAATATTACAGATAACTTTCAGATATCTGAATTTCAGTTTCCCTACATATAAGTAAATACAATGCTTTTTTAGTGTTTAAAGTGCTAGTTGCATGGCCTTTGAGGCATCTTAAATATTGCACCTAAATTTTGATTTCTGACAGAATTTGAATTCCATTGAAGCAAAGAGAGCCAAAAGTACCCAAGTGAAAAAAACGAAATTTGTTGAAAACAAATATCAGCTGCAAGTTAGACTGTAGAAGTGAGAAACTTCAGAGCTTGAACAATAAGAAAATGCATAGGCCATGCATTAACAATTGTAGGCTTTATTTTAATCCTGACAGAATTACTACTTTCTTTAAAAAAAATTAGCTGATCTATTATGTTCAATTTAAGTTAAACTTTCCCATTTCATTTTCAGTTGAGCTGATTTTTGCAAGATGTCTGGAAAGTAACATTGGGAGATGAAGAATATTCATCAAAGTGGATGAGGAAAGTTGGTGTGTCACCCCCTTCCTAATATCCCATAAGCATAAAGATATGTAACTTTAAATACATGGTTAGTTTTCCAGATCTTCAATCAAATTTTGGAGAACCTGGAATACCAAACTGAACTGGCAGGAAGCTTAGGCATAGAGTGCAAATCAGTTACTTGAAGGTGTTAGTTTCATGTTAAGTAATCACAAACCTGTAACAAAATTGTCTATCTGGGAAACTGTCGAGAAAGGATTGAAAAAGAAATGGCAAAGGATTTTGTGATCACATATTATTAGACCCATAATTCAGGATGGCTATAGTAACTAAAATCTAAAAAAATCTCAATCACATCAAGATCCAATAGGTTTGTTTAGAGACAGATAAACCACAAATAATATCATCAACCTATGTCAGGGCCATGAATGTTCCATATCTGCTACTTCCAAAAAAAGGAAAAAGGAAATCCCCTTCATCATTCTGATTCTTATTGAGGATGTCAGTATGAAAATAAGAATACATGTGAGGCATATCATCCTACAGAATAACTAGCCAACATCTGGCTAAAGAGAAAAATACCGTCAAGCCAGAAGTTGGCCCCATCCATCACTGGACTTTCCTTTATAGAAAAGACCAGGCATGTCAAACTTGCATAGTCACATGATATATCATGATTTTTTTTTCCCTTCGCTAAACCAGGCATGGGCGTGGCCAGTACGTGACACATCCGGCCCATGGGCCACAAGTTTGACAGCCCTGGAAAAGACTATATAACACCATTATGTTTGATTCAGAGAACAACATGCAGGGCAGATAAACTATTGCTTGCTAAACTTCTTCCTTCCCCAGATTTTATTTATTTATGGGACAACGTTGTGTTGGGAGGAGGGTTCTGTGGCATTCTTTCCATTTCTAAGAATGCCTTGCATACCAAAGAAGTACTGTAGAGAATCCAAATGATGGGCTAGTTCCTTGTTTGGAAACATGGCCACCTACCTGGGAAAAAAAAAGATAAACCATGCATGGAGGGGTGGGTGCTAGAGAAGATGGCAAATTTACTGTTTGACATGTTGTTTTTAAGAATGGCCATTTTGGATAGGTATCTCTTCCCCTGGTTTTGCAAGAATACTTGCAGCATCCACTTTAAGTGCATATACATATCTCAATTAAGCCAATAGCTCTTCCAGAGCTTATCTGAGAAGAATATCTCTCCTTGCTCTAGTATATTCCTATTTTTTCTTGACCTTGGTTCTAACTTGAGTCCAAGGCTCTGAATTCTGACTTGCTGTTTAGTTCTGACCTTTGCCTGTTGATTGGCTCCAGTCTTTGGTATAACTTCTCATCTCACACTCTGGACTAGTGATCACATCTCAGACCTCGTAAGGCTTCTTTCTAATTATTTCTACTGCTACAACTAAATTGCATTCACAGGCTTGGATTATTGAATGTTGCCCCGCTTCAGTTTGGGTCAAACTGAAAAACAGAGCCTTGTGTCTATGGCTGGTTTATAAAAATAGAAATAGAATCCCAGGTTGGGAAAGTAGGGTGGGAGTTTTCCCAAAGAAAAACATATTCTGTACAATGCAGCTGTTCTAGAGAGAATCAGTGAAAATATGTTGAGCTTACAAATAGGAGTTAGGATATAACAATTGTGTTTACAATTTTTTCCCCGGAAATGCAAATCATGTTTTGTACTTGAATTTCTCTGATAGATTTGCAAGAGGAAAAAAATTATCTCTCCAAGTGTCAAGAAACTGTTTTTGTTCCCTATTTCCAAATTCAGGTCTGTTTCAATTTGCTAATAATTATTTGTATCTACATGGCACTCAGTAGTTTTTCCAGATTCAAACATTCTATAGAGCCTGTTGGATAATGCATATGACTACAAGCGATACATGGTCTCTCAGAATACCTTCTGAGTCTACTCAAAGAGGCTGTGACATATGGGGAGTAATGGAGCTAATTCTGGGAAAGGTTTTAATCCACTAAATGAATGCACGATTTTCTCACTATCAACTGAGCCTAATAAACTGGCCTTTTACTGCTTTAAGGATGCGTCATTCTTCGAATTGGAACAATTTTTGGCTAGTTGTTATAGTTAAGTAATTTTTAGAAAGCAAAGATGCCTTTTGTTATATATGTATGTGCATGTGAATTATTTCAACTGTTTTATTATAATTTTTATACATAGCTTTCATGTTTTCATGTCTATTTGTACACCACCTTTAGATGGCCAATTTCTAAATTATACACACAAATACATAAATTATACATACATACATACATATATTAGAAATCACGCATCTCCCTCCTAGAGTTGGCTCAGTGTGTGTGTGTGTGTGTGTGTGTGTGTGTGTTTCATCCAGCCTCAATAGAGCTAGCATATTAAATCTCCAAAGAACAAATTAATTAATATGGCATAAAGGTAATCCATTCATGCTTTATATCTCATTTTGAATTTTTGCATACATTTCTTAAGCATAGAATGAACTATTGTCAGTGCTGGTTTCAAAGAAATAGCCCAGGAACAATCACTCCTTTGCCATTTTTGTAGAGTTCAATTTAAGCAAATAATTCTTTGAGGGATACAAATTACGTTCAAATCCAATTTACTGTGGATTTAATTAATGTTAAATGACCACAGAACTCCTCTATCCAATAAAGCATATGAAAATCTCTTTAGCACTAAGTGAAGCCAATATGCTTAATTTTACTGTAATACACCTTAAAGTGAGTAAAAATAAATAAATTGTCATGTACAACTCTTGAAGAGACAGAGAGACTTATAACAACAAGAATGAACCAGGAAAATATATTGATAGATTTCCTAATTAACAGCAAAATTCTCCATTGATTACACTGCACTTTAATGCAGCCTAACTTAAATAAATATGAAATGCATATTTAACAAATGCATTCATCTTGCATGGATCATACTCTATTTGTTCATATATAAAAATACATCTGATAAAAATCATAGTATACCAATTAATAACTCTACATTATATAAAGTAAACAACATGGAACTGTTCAGTGCCAATCCATCGGCTTTGTACACATAAAGCCTCTTAAGTATGGAAAAAGAGATAACCAGCATATTATTAACTATAAAGTGGCATTTAAAATACCACTGAAAGAGGGACTCACAAGGAAGCTAGGAACACCTACCCTAATCTGCAATCACATTTTCTAAAAGTGAAACATTTTTTACATTTTCTTTGTTAAGGAATGCCCCTGAACTAAAATTTTCTTGAAAGGATAAAGAGGAAAGGGCTGGCAAGAATCTTTATTGAGAAGATTATCTTAGCCATTAATAACCTCAGTGTAACAATTCCTTATTAGGGAACCCCAGGCCAGAGCCTGTCATTTTTTACTACTTGCAGTAAACTTTGTGCATCTGCAACAATATTAATAATCAAGAGCCAGGGACCACCACAAATTGTTCGAGCCTTGCAACAATCAAGTGAGCATTTCATTATCCCGAGAAGACCAGAGTCATGATAAATCAGAGATCTTTTCCATACACATTCATCTCCAGAAAAGAGTGCTTTCTCTAAGATGAAAAAAGCATGTTGGAAGGATTGGAAACATAAGAATTTTTTTAAAAAAGAAAAAGTAAAACAGCCACCCTGATATCACAGGCTGAGTTGAGACAGAAACCTGATCTTACATGGAATAGGCAACATTTGGGTCTGTTTTATGTGAATTGCTCCAAGCTGTTTTGGTTAGAATTGTATAGATTTTAAGGTAAAGCATGCCTTATACACAGTCTAAAGTCACATACACTTTTGGAACATAGTACTCCCCAACTTTTCTTGTACCAATGGTAGGGTCCAAAGTTATTCTTCACTGGGTAAGTGTTTTGCCTTTTGAAATGGAACTGAATTAAGCACTTGGTTTATTGTTCAGTTAGTCAACTTTTCAGTACTGTAAACTGTAAGTAATCTCCCTTCCTATTCTCTGATTTCTTTTTTTTAAAGAAAAGAAAAAGCAGTAATAGTTCTGTTTCAGTTGTTTATTTTATTTTTCATGCCATTTCTTTTAATGATAACTTAGATAATAAATATCCATTCCTCCAGGTTGTGTGATCAATGTTCTAAAAAATCCCTGTTCAAAATCATTTGTGTAGCAGAGAGAGAGAGAGAGAGAGAGAGAGAGAGAGACATATACTACATCTATTTGGCTGCTGTTTTGGTTGAAAACTGCTTCAAGAATCGTGCCATAGGAATTATATTAAAATACAGTTCCAAACATTCATGAAATATTCTGAATTTTAAATTCAGGTAATAAAAAATTCTTCTAAAAAATGAATAATCGTTGCTGCTTTTCAAATTGTTTTATTTGAAATGCCTCAGTATAGATATAGTAAATGCAATGAATTTTTAAATGACAGGTTCAAAATTAAAAATACTATACATAGAGGGAAAGCGTAACCAGAAAAAATTGCAAACCAAGACTAACTAGGAGCATATTGAAAGTAAACAATAATATGATATTCATGCGATTTAAGAATATCCAACACTTTGTTTAGCTTATTTGCTTTGAATATTGAGCTAGTTCAGAACTGGCAATAAAAAGATTTGTGGATAAAGACCCACTAAGCCTGAAATTCTATACACATTTACTTGGAAGTAAATTCTATTAAAACACTGTGTATGTGTATGTGTGTATGTGTATTTTATATTATACATAAAATTTAACTATGTATATACACAAGCATTTTTACTTGATATAATCATAACTGATAATATTCTATGAGATTTTCAGATAGACAAATATTTGTGTTCCCTCACACTAATATTTATGTGTAGAAACAGAGAATTTGTATTTTATCATTTTTCAAATGCTTACATGTTCTTCAGTTCAATAATAATTGTCAAATATCTAAAATCTTACTATTTATATATTTGTCATTCATACTTCCCATCACCCTTTTGAATTCACCCTTTCTCCTCCCCTCCTTATATTAAAAGAAATGTTTTTATACTATTCTAATTTTTTTCTGCTTCTCCTCTGGCTTTCTTCCACATTTTTGATGTTTACTTTTCACTGTCTGAAGAACTCTTAATAAACACACAACACAAATAAAACTCTGTAAATAAAATAAGCAAAACTAGATAAGAAATTCTGTTCATTTGTGACTTTAAAATTCCTTGACTATGTTTAAGAACAACTAACTATATTCCAGGCACAAAGGATAACATTTGAAATCATTTGAATAGCAGCACATTTGAAATTGTACTTTTGTTTTTAATTGTAATGTGTATATTGAATATGTATATAAAAGATTAATTTAAGCTTAAATAGAGCAGAAATTGTATCACTTCAAATTCTTCATAATACTTTAAGAATAAAAAGTTATGTTCTTTACACAAAGCTCTGTGTTTTTCTGTATGTATAAAATATAATCTAGGCTGCAATCATAAATACACTAGTTGGAAGAAAATCCCATCACATAGAATGGAACTAATTTTTAAATAGTAATTAGAGAATAGCATGATAAAAAAAAGATTATTAAACTGTTGTTGGTTTCTAAGGGAAAAAGGAAGTTGTATCCTAGCCTAAGTATGGGTTTTCTAATAAACAAAGGAATTTTTTAAAGGTTTTTTTTTTTTTAATTTAAAATTAAACACATTTGCTTTAATGAATATCCAAAATTAGGAGAGCAACTTTGATTCCAGCTTTTCAGTAACTCTAAGAAAATTTACTTTGTGGTTTTTTTTCCTGTGAGATCAAAAGAATCTAATTAACTTTTCTGTAAGGTAAACAAACTTGAAACTTGAAATATCCTCCTGAATTTTCTGGGAAGCAGAGTTGGGCCTCTGTGTGTTATGTCTTTTCCTTTCTTTATATTGCTGACATTTTCCATACTGTGGGGGGGGGGGAGATTATTTTTCAGCATAAAGGTAGAGTTACGTTGAGAGCTGTAGCTATTTTATAGACAACAAAATATTTAAATGAAATTGTTGCAAAACTGCCAAGCTGAAATCATTTGAAAGATTAATAGCGTATTGTTGTGTTAAAATGCTTTCATTTCCTTAAACCCACTTCAAGAAAGAACCTTGCAATAGAGAAAATGGGAAAGTTAGCCAACTTTCAGCTGCAGAGAGTCGGGAAAGGATAAAGGACTTTCCAGTGAACCTCAGGTGCTAAACAGCCTAAGTTGTTTTAAATGAAAAGGGGAAAGCTGATCAATAATTTTATAAATTCCAATAGAAGAGAATTTTATAAACTCTTTTATAAGTATATAAGGAGTCAACCCAACATGATTTGAAGAATCCAGTCTCTTGAATCAAAATCTAATCTCCAATGAACTGAATTTAAGAGTTGCTCCCATCACCATTTGACTTTTGTCCAGTCATTTCATGTCACCTAGTTCCTAGTTTTATGAAGAATTCAATATGTATTCACATTTCATAGGCCATTATAGAAGTTGAACTATGGTTTTGAAAACTTTGAAGAATTTTTCATTTAAGACTTCCACGCTGAAGATTGAGATCATTCATAATTGAACCATTTATAAGAATGAAAGGGAGGTCTGTGTATATTAATTGAGTGGTGTGTGAAAGGTTACAATTTTCATCCAGTCCTAAAAGCAGAAATATGTGTTGCTTGTCTATGCGTGTATCAAACTCCTTATTTACAACTTCAGAAGGGAATTTCAGAATGATGAAAACACATATGTGTGCCAGTAATTTTATTCTACCCTACGTACTTCATACGCTATATGCCCTTGCCAGCCATTTTCTCCTACTAGAATTTCAGATGCATTTTTGGAAAGGCAACCATGCATTTAGAAGTCTGGCCTTGAGTCAGTGAATAGGTAGAATAGCTTCAAAAGGTTATTCAGGATGAGATAGCAGTTGGCTGGGAAATCAGTTAAGCATCCTCTTTCTTCAGTTAAGATCTTGGATTTACTTTGTCTCTTTTTGATGAAAGTTCATAGCTCACTGAAATAGCATGTGTATATAGAAAGCCCAGGCAAATCATCTGGTTTTTCTAGGCAGGGCTGGAAGACTCCAGCTGAAATTCTGATGAGCAATTACCAGTCACTATAAACAAATCAAGCTAGAGAAGGGGGAACAAGTTGACTTGATGCAAGGCAACTTTCTATGTTGCAGGAGTTTTCATTATGGTGGTGGGTTACTTCACAGTAGGCCTAGCTATGATAGGATGCCTACCAATATAGCATTAGGGATAGGATTCAGAAAACTGAACAAAGGATCCTTTTGGTTTGTGATATTAAAGCAGCAACAATCACATCAAATCAACAATCAACTTTGGAAAGTGTAAAGACTTTCAAAGATGGGCAAACAGGATAATTTCAAAAGCTCTGTTTCTTTTATAAGTTGCCTATCACATTTTTATAGTCTACTGTTGTTGATTTTTTAAAGAACAGTATCAGAAGTAGAAAATAGTATCTGAGTGGGAACTAACATTGTCCCTGATATATTACTTGTCTCAACCATGCCTACCATGCAGTCACCAAGGAAATAGATGTCAGCCCTGATCCAATCACCAATTTGACAGATTAAGGATTCAAACAGATAAATGAAATTCCTAATCCCCAGAAGGATCATTTGATTGCATTTTCTAAGTATAAATAATTGCACAAATTAACAAGTGGTAGATTCTGTTGTGAATAATGAGTTCATTATATAAATAGCATTCTCCAAACTTAAAACTTAATAGCCTGAACAAAAACCTTTTCAAAAAATTATTTCATACTTACCTTAGGGCTCCAGTAACTGCAAATTAGTTAAGCCTTACAGCATTGAGGATAAACTGTGAGCCCTAAGACCTGCTCTAACTTTATAATTGCAAACTTCAGCTTCTAAATGCCTCGCAGAATTTTCATGCTTGCAATCTGAGTTTTGCAGGAATCAACCTCATACCCTTAATACACTATTTGAAAGAAAAAAAAAGTGCAATTGATTTTCCACAATATTTCTGTAAGCTGCAAAGAAAAATGCTAAAGAATTATAATAGAATAAAATTGGTTAAAGGCATCCCAAAACGTTGTTCCTGTTGATTATTTTGTCTAAAAGTACACATCAAATATTATAAAAGTATCACCTGCTTTCTGATGGAAAGCAGTTTCCTCTTCACTTTTAGATTGCTTTTCAATTAGAGGTTCCAATCTCATTAACATACTAGAAGACAGCTGTAGAGAGCTACCTAATTGGAGCGGGACATAGTTTTCTTGCAGACCATTAAAATAGCCTGGGTGTGGGCAGCTTGCATTTATTTAATTAAAATGTTTTGCAATCCAGAAAGTGTTTTCTTATTTGTGAGAATGTTGAGTCTCATCACCAGAGTATGTTTGTTTATTAGCCAATATCCATATTTCGGCTGCTCTGATTTCATGAGGCAGCAGACTCTCTTGTTATGTGTGGTTTCTCATTGGAGAAAAGTCTACAAAATATGGTACTGGTCCTTACAAAATATTTTAGGCAATTTCACATGTTGTCACCTATAGCTGAAATCGTGGCCTAGGATACTTGAAAAAAGCAAAAGATTCCCGAAATATTTGTTTTGGTAATAATTTAAACATGAAGGTGATGGACTATTTAGTATTGCCATTATTAATTAAGCTGAAGAATAATCATGCTGGCGCTGAAAGCGATGTATTCCATATTTAACTTCTATGACTGCACTATTTTCAACTTTAATCTCTACATATTAGTGCAATCACCAGCTAACAATCTTCATTGTAACACAAATGATATAAAAATAAATGTAATCTGCGTTTTAGAATATTCTGTTTCTTAAGCTTCTATTTTCAGCAACTTAGAGCCAAAACAGGAGCACAGAAAACACTTGGTAAATTCAATTTCAGCTACGGTGTATGGCTGAGATCCTGTCACTTGTGTATGAAAGCAAGTAAATTCTACTGAAATAAATGGCATTTGCTTCCAAGTAAATGTGGTTAGAAGTGCGGTATTTCCAGATGGCAGATTCTCATGCTCTCAATTTGACATTTGTGCACTAAACCACAAGCATAAGAATCCAGTAAAATAGATACTTGTTGGAGGGGGGGAGACATCTTTTTTTTTTCCTAACTGCAAGCATGTTAACTAACTTTATTGTATGCTTGCTTTATATAGTATTTCTCAAGGTTGGTGGAGCAGGTCAAACATTAGTTTAACTGATACAAAAGGTTATATTTATACTGAGTGTACATCTGCCCCTATTCAAGTCCTCATTCTGGAAGCAGCCTAAAATAAAATGAAATTGCTTCACAGCTAATGGATGTAAAATAACCTTCTCTAAACTTCTCCAGATATGTTGGGACTTAAGTCACAAAGTTCTCATCCAATGCGGCCAGTGGTAAATCTCAGAATGATAAGTCTAGCACATCTGGAAGGTAGAATAATGTGATTTCTGGTAGAACTGTATATTTCTTTTAACATATCTGAGCAGGAAAAGTACACAAAAAGCTGTTTATAGCTTATATTTCACAGCCCTATTTAACAAGAACTCTTTTACTTATAACTTCCAAACTGGGCTTGAGATCCAGTGATTACAATTCTATATTCTAAAAGAATTTTTTCCTTGCAATCCTATGAACAACATTGTGTATTCCATAAGGCTGCCATTCTCCAGATTCCTTCAGGGACTTCTTCACTGTATATAACATTGACAAGGGGATACTTGGAGAAAAGTAGTACTAAAAGTACCAGTTTCCAAAGGAGAAGAGGTAGGAAAGTATCTGCTTTCAAATGCTTTCTTGATATCTTTTGCCATGCCATGCATAAAGCAGTTGAACAGATGTTTTGATTTTGATTTTTTTTAAGGAAAAAAAATCTTAAGTTTCCATGCCACTTTCTTAGAACAAATTTGCTCCACATCACAAAAATTGCTGAGTCAGGAAAAGTCATTTTCATGATGCACAGAAGGCTCTTGGAAAGAAAGTATTTATGTTGCACTGGTTTCGATGAACGGACTTAATTCCATGGTCTGCTGTTTCCTCTTTAAAAATAAAATATAACTTTCATTTATTAAATAGGAAAAGGTGAAAAGATCAGATTTGAGGACTTGAACAGGGATTTAGTCGATGTTATTATGTCATCTATGCAAATGTTGTAGTAATTATTTTAGACAGGTAGAAAGCTACAATGTTTTCTTCAAATTATCCTATTTTGGACATGTTGTGTGGAGACCCAGCTCTGTGGAAAAGGTTCCTCTGTTGGAAAGAAGAGAGAAGAGAGAGAAGAAAAGGACAACCAGCAGCAGAATGGATGGATTTAGTTACATTGGCAATAGATACACCATTGGAAGTTTTGAAAGACCAAGTTTGAGACAGATGATCATGGAGAAAATCTATGTCCATCTAAAAAAAATCTAAAACACAGCAATGACTTGATGGCATGTAATCAAAATATCTTCCTTATTGCAACTCATTAACTACTGCTTAATTATGTATTTGTTATCCAATTAAAGATGCTGCTAATTTTTTCAGGCTGAGAATTAAGGTGGTGCAAGATCAAAAAAAGCTGGGAGGAAGTAGTCACATTTGTTCTGGACAGCAGTCACATTTGTTCTGGATCCCAGAAGGCCACAGTTAATAAGCAAGGAAAGATCAGGAAAGAATGTGGTTTTAACTATGAAATTGTTTGTTTAGGGTTTTTTGTTTACTTGTGCTAGTGCTAAAGAAAAGTATTTTAGTAAACAAAAACATCACTCACTTTTGTACCTAGACAGGAAATCCATGAATGATCATATAAACTGACTGAAAGACCAGTCTAACTTAATGAAAAGAGATTAATTTCTTCCTCTGTTTTTAAATGTTGAGTTTTGAGGTGGCAAATCAAAGGTGGCATTAAAGGGTAAGAGAGTTTAAATATTTATTAGAGTTCATTATATCATTTGGCTGCAAACCTCAGACCTTGGTATATGCTATGAATGAAAAATTTGAAATAGTTAGAAATACTGGGCAGTTTTGAAAGTATTTTAATTTCCATCCTATATGACCCATGCCCTACGTATATTGTACATATACACAATTTATGTATATAAAGCCCACCTAACCTGCTTATCCTATGCTAATCATTTCCTGTCCTATTTTCAGGGAGCAGTTGTGGAAGCATATGAAATTATGTAACCTGCTTTAAAATTCATATATATACATATATACATATATACATATATACATACATACATACATACATACATACATACATACATACATATATATATATATATATATATATATATATATATATATATATATATATATATATATATAAAATGGTTGAGGTTATACATTTCTGATATAGCACAAAAGCAGTGAATAAAACTGCTTATTGAAAGAAATGTAATGAAAGAAACAAGATTGTGGTATAGCTTTTTCAAGTGGAAAGTTGCATTTGGCAAAAAAAAATTTGTACAAGAGGGTACAAAAGAAATATAAAAAAAAGTGAGGGCAGGGATTACTTTAATTAACTAAACTCCTATGATTGCCCCATGTATGAAATAATTTTGCTATCTAAGAATAATAATAATTTCCTATATGCTTTATCAAGGCATACAACAAAATATAACAATTACTTATCAGTCCAATATAATTATCTCAGAATGAAGTAAATTGTTTCATTAAAAACTGTGAAGGTAAAGATTTTCCTGTCTAGTTGTGTCTGATTCTAAAGTGCAGGAACTCATCTCCATTTCTGGGCCAAGGCCGTTTCTTGGCATTGTCCAAAAGATATTTTCCATGGTCATATGACCAGTATGGCTATATGCCAAAGGTGCACAGAACGTTGTTACTTTCCCCACAAAGTGGTACCTATTTATCTACTCACATTGGAATATTTTTGAACTGCTAGATGGGCAGGAGCTGGGGCAAGGAACAGGAGCTTACCCCATTGCACGGCAGTCTGGTCTAAAACCCAGGCTGTCAGCTCTCCAGCTGGCAAGTTCAGCATCTGTAACTGCTGAACCATAGCACCTCCTTAAAAAGGTAGTTGTACACAAAGATCATCCAATTTGAGGGTGGAGTTTGAGAGCTATGTCCATGGCTTTGAGGGCTGACTAGGACCACCCCAGAATGTGTACTCATGAAGGATGGTTTCATATAGAGAAATACAACACTGATGAAGGCTCTTCCAAAGTATGAATTGTCAACTCGTAAAGCATTCCTATGCTTGTTTTCGAGTTGCCATAAGCAAGAGGGGGGCAATCACAAATATGCATTTGGGGTAAATCAGCCTCTGCATTTTTGATAACAATCATATTTTGATGGCCTTAAGAGCCCACTTGTATTTTAATCTAATCTAGAGTTCTGTGTCCTGCAATGGGCAGCCAGGTATTTCTGAAAACCTCGTTAGGAAAACATGAGAAGGACATTCTAATTCTGGACAAAGTTGGCAGCTTATCCTGCATCAATTTGACTAATCCTCTATCAAAGCTATCTGAATCTTCATCACTATATTGTGTAATAAACAAGTTCCACATTGCACACTATAAAGCCTGGATTTATGCACATAGCACAGTTGGCCAATAAATTGTACCAAGTACTGATAAAAGTTATCTTTTTTTATTTATTTTAAACAAAATATTGAAAATAAACATTAAAATATTGAACGTGGTGGACTTTCTTTGACATACATTTCAGTCTTTACATTGTACATTTGAAAAGATCCAAAGAATATATATGTGTGTGTGTGTGTGTTTTCTTAGGTTTTCGCAGGTATTTATATGTATGGTATTCAGCTTTGTTTGGGTATTTTCCCATTATAGTTGTGCTTTTAAATAGCAACGTTTCGGCAGAATCTCATCTGCCATCATCAGGCTTCTGTATGATGTAAATACCCGCGAAAACTTAAGAATACACACACACACACATACACACACATGCACATTTAGTCTTTGTATCATTTTAGGTCTTATCTATTTCACTTTAAATTCTAATTTCAGTTTTATGGACTTCCTTTCATGTCCCTCCATACTTAGAATTTGTTCCGTACTTTATAATATTCTGATTTATCTTGGTCTTTCAATTCTAGAGTCAGACTATCTAATTCAGTGCATTGAAAAATCTTATCTATTATAGCATCATCATTTGGAATTTCTTTTGTCTTCCAAGTTTGGGCAAAAAGTCTTCTTGCTGCTGTAATTACATGTATAGTTAAGTAAATATCTGCTTTGCTTAGGTTTTCCTTTATTATTCCTAATAAAAACGTCTCTGGTGTCCTTTCCCTTCTCTCTCTCCTTCGCAGCTTCAAAATCTTCTTTGGGAACAATGTTGTTAAGTTTAAATTCCAGGGTACCTTATTTGTTGCTTTTGCTGTTTGACCCGGTCAACCAAAACTTTCTCTTCTTATCTTCCTCCTGCACATTCTTTTCCAGTCGAGTTCTTCTTTGTGGTGGCCATTTCTGACCACCGCTACAACCACCTTCGGGAAAGGGAGTAATGGCCAGCTGGGGAGGAGTCTCCCCCTCTTCACCACCTCTACAGGGTGGCTTAGCCCTGAAACCAGCCCGGTCGGGACGCTCCAGCGGCGAGCATGGATCGAAGCCTCGGAGAGACGAGGTTTCGGTCTGTCACCGAAGAAGCTCAAACCGGAAGCAAATATCCCACCACATCTTTAATGCTTTGCCACCCATTATCTTGCAGGTGAGATGATTTGTGCAGTATAACCACAGGGATATCTTCTCCCTCTGAGTTGCTGCCTCAGCTATTTCTCTCCTAGCATCTGCCCTCTCAATTGTCATTACGTTTCTTAAGTTCCTTTCATACTTGCTTCCTCTTGCCTAATGTTTGAAATCAGCTTCTCTCCAGCTTCTCTTTTAACCAAGACAGGACTGTAAAGGAAATCTGAATTCCATTTTTAAAAAAAGAACTAAAAGTTTGAGTACTTTACGCAACTTAAAATTTGCGTAACTCTGAAATGGTGACATTCCCTTCCTTATACTGACCGCTAAGAGACTTAAGCAAGAAACTGGGGGAATCCACTTTGACATTAATAGGCATCTAAGCTGAAAATAAAAGTCAAAGGGATAAATAAAGATTTCTGGACATTTAAAAGTTTTTAAAAGCTGGAAAGGAGAAAAAAAAAAGAATACAAAAGCAGGATCTGGAAAAATGGAGGAGACTGCCTGGAATTAAGGAATGGAACTGTAATTAAAAAGAACTTACAGTGATATTTTAACAAGATTCCTCAAAGATACATTTTAATGGAAACTTGGTAACAAAATAATAGAACCCCAGGAAGAGAAAGTGGGGGGGGGAAAGCAAGTAGAAACAGCCTTGGATTATTTGGATTACTTGGTGATTTTTGGTTTTTGCATCTAGATGACTAAAATTAACTGGGTGGTTGTTTAAAAGTTTTTAAAATGATATCACTCTTAGAAGAACTGAAAACAGAACTTAAAAAATGTAAAGAAGACGCACAAGAAGGGAGAAGTTCTTCTGGCTTCGTGTTTCAATTCTTAGAAATGGAGATCTGGAACTATGGGAATCAACAAGAAACGCTTGCAGAACAAGAAGATTGGGACAAAGAAGAAGCCATCTTTAATGATCAAATAATTTTAAGTGGGGGGGGGAGAAAAGGGGGAAAGAGAGTGAAAGGTTTAAGACTAGAAAAAACAACCAAAAAGAAGAAGAATTTGAAAGATAAGTATAATATTAGAAAGCAACAGAAGAGGGGATTACAGATGAGAGAGTTAGAAGCAGAGAGGCGAGCGGTAAAAAGGGGAGGGAGAAGAAGAGGGGGAAGAAGGCAAGGAAAAGAAGTTGTAAAAGACAGAAACAAGAAATGGAGAAACAGGGAAAAGATATAAGGATTGTAACCATAAGCTTGTTTAGAGATAATGGGTGAAAATTTAATTGCAAAAGGGATTCTGCAAAGGTACATAAGATAGCTTTGTTATATTACAAATAGAAATAACTTTAGAAAATATGATGATGGGTAAAATATTTATTGTAATGCAGTGGGATGTTTGTTAATAAATAAATGAATTAAAATGATTGAGAGGATTAAAAGGGAACATTTTTAATTATTAGTAATGATTTATAAAAATATAAGTGTGAAATATGGAGAAAAAAAAGAATTAACTATGGAAAGTTTATAAGTATTCCCAAGGAAGTATGATATTCAATTGAAAATAAATGTTAAAGATGTTAAGATTTTAATGCATATTAATTGGAATGGAATGTGTTTTATTTACATTTTATATATATATATATATATATATATATATATATATATATATATATATATATATATATATATATATATATATATATATATATATCTTTTAAGAATATAGTGTCTATTTTAAGAATGTACCAAGCAGAATTCGATTGGAAGTTATGTATTATATTGAATGCTATAATCTTAAAGCTATACATTGAAGCTTAAATAAGAGCTTGAATGGATAAAATTAAAGGATACAAAGGTGTCATACTCTAATTGGTAACTACAGGGAAAAATTTGTTTAATAAGAAAAGATAATGTGAAATTGTAACAGGACAGACAAAAGTATAAAGATAATGATTTGAATTGAGATAATCAAAACAAAGTTGGGAAAATTAGAAGAGGGGAAAAATTATGTAGAAAATATAAAATGGTAATAAGATATGGAATAGAATATAAAAATTAGCATGAAATTGAGTTTTGTGTCTGTATGAAGAAGTGACAACCTGGGACCATGCTATTTTCAAAAAAGATGTTTTATTTGTATTTTGTTTTTGTGAAAATCCAAATACAATTTTCAAAAAAAAAACACGTCTCTGGTGTAAAGCTAATTTTTAGTCCCAACATTTCCTCTAACCAAGACGCAATTTTTTTCCAGAACACCTGTGTGTTTTTTGCGGGCTCACCACATAGGGTAAAAAGTACTCCATTCTTTAGAGCATTTCCAACATACAGACAATTGAGTACCATACATGTTTGCTATTCTGGCCAGTGGTAGAAAGTTATCTTTTTATCATTCCTCAATTCATCTTTGTTATCAATACTCCTAAGTGCAAAATAGATTCTTCCCAAATTTGTAAAATAGAGATGTCTTTATATTTCTCTGGACTGCTGTCAGCAGATCATAATCTAGTGATCTAGAATAAACTCAGCACCTTAAACTCAGTGCTCTCCACATAATCAGCCATTTAAATTGCCATGACGCTATCCTCTATCCACAGTATCCAAGATTAAAATAGCCAGTCCACTATTTTAAGATTTGTTCTTTATATAACTCCATAGAAATGGAAGACCTTCATGCCTCAAAAAGGATGTCTTTTTTAGCAAATGTGATTAGCTGAATAGCACCAGAAAAGAAACAATTTGTCCTCTAAAGTAGAGATTGGCAACACACAGTAGGCAGAATATCGGAGACCAGCCAGCCTTTCACTCCTGTCCCCAAGATTCTCCATCTGAGGTAGCCAAGATATAACTGAACCATTTGTGACAATTTAAAATAGAAATGGACTTTTGTTTTCCTGTTTGATTTGTGATTATGAGCCATCAAGCAGTCAACTCTTAGTGAACCCTTAGATCAGGGGCCCCAAACTTGGCAACTTTAAGACTTGTGGACTTCAACTCCCAGAATTCTCCAGACAGTTTTGCTGTGCTGGCTGGAGAATTCTGGGAGTTGAAGTCCACAAGTCTTAAAGTTGCCAAGTTTGGAGCTCTCTGCCTTAGATAGTATCACTGAGTTATTTTAGATTTTAGATTAAATCAAATAAGGCTGATAATTCTGAGAGAAAACTTACTCCCATCTAGTTCATTTCTTTTTTATAAGCCTGATGTATAAAATGTTGTAATGGGCTTTCTGAAGTTACTATGGCCCATCTTAACAAAATACATGTCTAATGCCAAAATCCACTGATTTGGTGGGAACTGAAAGGATTCAGCATATCAGAAAACCACTTCCATATTTATGACTTTGTGTTCACACAGCCTCGTATACTTTCTTCATCGCAGCAGCATAGGGAACGTTCAATGCCCTCCACATTCTTATTGAATCGGTGCTGAAAAAGCTTTTTTTTTCATATAAGGTGAGTCATCTGGAACCTTGAAGTATCAAAATAATTTCAAATACTGACAGAAATTGAATAACAGGGCAATGGTTTCATTATTCAGTCAAGTCTTATTCATTGCATCATAGGCTTTCACTGTTCTGGTAACCATTAGGTGTTGTCTAATTTTTAAGAATGATGTAGTTTCCTATCCATAATGAATAGGTTTGTGTCATGTAAACTGGCCTTTAAGGTGTGAAAAATCAATTTTTTTCTTTGTTCTTTCTACAGTACATTTATTGAATATCTGGTACAATTGTTATCCCTCACCCTCCAAATTATAGGATGATGTGTCTGTATTGTTATTTGGATATATTAGAACAATTGGGCTCCTGAAAAACTCTGCTTTATTAAGGGTTTGTGCTTTATGGAAAGATATTTAAGTATAGTGTTTCTCTGAACATCTCCATCATTTATCTTTTAATTGGTTTCTGCCAATAAATATTTTGTGTCCCCTTTCAGAATTTTCTGCCAAGATTCTTCCAACATGTGAGGTGGCAATCTTACCATATTTATTCAAATATAATTCAATTCTGAGTCAACTATTGTTTATGAAATCAAATACAAACTATGATCTTTCCCTATTCTTGGGTCATGCAAACTTTTCATACTTTCATCCCTGCTAGTTGGATCTCTAGTTCTGTAGAAACTTTAACTCATACATTTCTCCATAACCACATGTTTAGTGTGTGAGTGTTCTGTGCTGTGTACGTACTCACTTATTACCCAGTCAGCTTCTGATGAAAACTCAGGGTGTTTGTTGCAGTTGTAAATCCTTAACTATAGAAACATAAGCATGTTTTAAATGGCAAACTTTCTACTTAGGGAACCAAAACACAAAAGCTTAGTTTTCACAAAATCTACACAAATAAAATATCAGCTCCAAGTGGGATCAGTTTCCAGTTCAAAGTTCAGCCAGGTAATCCATGAAAACCAGTACCTCCTCAGATATATCCTTTTTATTTGGTTCCTATGGTACAGTCTGAGATTTTAGGCCTGTCAAAGTCTTCAGCTTCTGAATATGAAGATCCAATCTGATCCCTAATAGCAGGGGTGGGATACGACAGGGTTAACTACCAGTTCAGAATTTACGAGCTTCCCTGCAGGCTGCGAGCTGCGCGCCTGTAAATTGTCAGCAGCAGCTGCCTGCAGAGAAGCAGCCTTTGAAACAGCCCTCTTTTCTTGCTTTTCTAACTGCAGCTGTGCCTCATTCGGCAGCTGAAGTTGAAAAATCAGGAAATAAAGATCAGGTAAGAGTCCAGGTGGGTGGGTGGGCAAAAACATCAGCAGACATTTACATCTTCAGAGCTACCGGCTCTACAGAGGTAGACAGAACGGTAGAAATCCACCTGTGCCTAATAGCCTATCAAGCAACATCTAGAAGAAATTTCAAATGTTACAACAATCAAGACAACAGCAACCAGGTACATATGAAAAAACCTGAGATAACGAGGAATACAGAGAAACCCAGCTTTAAATGCTTGTTCAGCAACAAAGGTTATTTGACCTTTCTTCCATAGCACTTAACCATGGATAGAAAATCCCACCTTCACCTCATTCTCAGCATATGAGCCTTCAGCCTTAGGTTGATTTTAGCTGTAATATATATATATAGCACTCATGCATCATCACAAAATCTCCAGAACCGTAAAGCCTTGAAATTTGGCACATATATTCCTCTTGGCTTCTAGGTGCTCACTAAGAAAGGATTTTTTTGAAATGACTATCAGAGCATTAGTATTTCCTATATTATTATTAACATGCTCTGATGCTAAGGAGTTCTACTCCCCCTCCCCACCTGAAAAGACATCTTTTCCAAATGCAGAGGAGAGGAGTTTCAGTTTTAATTTCACAGCAGCAACCAGCTTTAGTACAGAACAGTTGAGCCAAGCCATGCCAGGGCTCCTTGCTGTCTCCTTCTTGCTCACACAACAAATACTGTTTCAGTTTCCAAGCAGCCCTCAACTCTCTCACACACTGACAGGATGCTACCCAGATGAATACTGATGCATGCTGGTAGGCAAAGGCAGAATTTTTTTCCATTATTTTCCTCCCCAAAAACTAAGCCTGATACATAGTTTCGTAGCAAAGCACGGGTATCAAGCTAGTGATGTTATATTTCTCTCTTACTTCACATAGTCCAAGGATAGCCTCATAGTCTATAAAACTTGTTTGTCTTTGTTAGCGTTTGCTTTACTGCTGTTCATCTCACTTGAAGTATATTTGGATATCATTCAATAGTGCCAGATCAAAATTGTCATAGTTGCCCCACTTAAGTTATAATATATATTATTTTATTAGATCTATAGCCACTGCCTTTCCTTGTTTTTGGCTTACATATTCAAGGCAACTTACAAGAGGATTTCCATTTTATCCCTAGAAATAGCAGCTTTGTTAGGTAAATTGGGTTGAGAGAAAGAGTGACTAATTCAGAGTAATCTTGTGGCTGAGGCTGGATAAATACCTAGATAAGTATCTCCTCGATCCTGGTCACAGACCTATTTAAATTTCCACAACCAATTCCAAAATCTTTAGATGGAACAGTCACAATTCCAGAATTATGGAATTGATATCAACAATACCTGAAGAGAACCAATTGGAGAAATCTACACAGCTGTAGTGAAAAATAAGATGCTATCCTTACAATCCTTTTTCAAACCTATTTTTGTACCGCCTGCTCATCTTGAAAGAAGTTCCTCATATGTGTTCAAATGGTCAGCTGTTAAACTGATACCAGCCTTTGAAAGAGGCTTGTGGTTACCATTCATGGACTAACACATCAAAAGTTCTAATCTGGTTGTGATGACTTTCTTCAAATGCCAAGTCAAACAGGAATGGTGGGTGTGAATGACCTTGCCTTGACCTGGACATCTATTTAAATATTCACTTGGCAATCCCTAGAGTAGAAAACAAGACAACACAACAATGTCTCTAAGCACTTAAGGGCAAATTGCTTTAGTTGCTTAGTAAGTGAGAAGGAACCAGCCATTCAATTGACTCTCAGACCTGAAGATCAGATTGAACCATATTCTATTGATAAGGCCTTAACTTTTATTGTTAATATCATTCCTGTTCAATTAGAGAGATCAGAACATCAGTCATGATATCTGGTTAAGCAGAGGGGGGAAAGAGCGCCAGTTAGAAGTGGTCAACAATTGATAAATGACGAGGACTTCATAGTGGAATCTGAATCCCCATTGTGGGAGAATCTTGTGTTCATGTGGTGCATAACCAACCACAGATATAATTATTGTGCCCATTAAATGCCTGGAATGCACTACCTGACTCTGTTGTTCCCCAGGAATTCTGGGAGTTGAAGTCCACAAGTCTTAAAGTTGCCAAACCCTCTGCCTTAAACTATCCACTACTGACCTCACCCCATTCCTAAGAGGTCTGTAAGGGGCGTGCATAAGTGCACCTTCGTGCCTACCATCCCTGTCTTATTGTCCCCATTTATACAGATAATAGGTACAGACCTATTTCCTGTATCCATACTCATGTTTATTTTTATACCTATCATCTTGTAAGCAAACTGACCATTCAAATAAATAAATAAATGAGCCAAACTCCTTTTCACAGTATGAATGCAAGCAGCAGATTATTCTCAAAGTACTGGTTGAATAAATTAGTATTATTGTCATTTTAAACTCCCAGACATTTAACTTCTGGTCCCATTTTTCTCTGGGACAGGCATGATGTGAAAAGTAGATGAAATTGGCATGTCACTACTAAACCAAGTGTACCCTTCCCTTATATGTAGCAAACCTGACAGATTTCTCTGAGGGGAGAGCGAACTGGTTAATTGTTGTGATTTCCAATCATTAAGAGTTTCTCCTACATCGTTTTTCTGAATCACCAAGGGAAAGGTTGGCCATGGAATACTCATATTATTAGGAAGCTGGCAAATCTATGGCAAAATGAATAATCACTGCAAAACACTGCTCATTATGCAAACAGTTAATATGTAAGGTTAAGGGATTGGATTCTGGTGAATTTATGGTCTCCCAGCCCACTTTTATACTAATCACAATTGTGTAAATGCAGCCAAAATGATGAGAAAAAACGAATATTCAGATATTATTCTTACATGTAAAATTACAACACCAAATGACAAATGACCTAGCCGCATGGAAGTTTTTTTCTACTAGATTTTCTATATTTAGACAGAATCAATGTAAAAATTAGGTTAGTTTTTTTTTTTTTTGTACCATCTTCAGGAGGCTGAATAGCATTTTATACTTTTTGTTGTTTATAATACAAAGCTATATTTTGTAATACTAACTGAAATTAAATTGGTGTTTTTCTTCCTGTGAAGTTAGTTTATTAGTAAGAAGCTGATTATCCATCAAAGAATTTATGGCAGCAAAGGCCTGGAATCCAAAATATTGTTTTAACATAATCATATTTTTATGTTTTATATGCCCTAGAGAGCAGTGTTTCTTAAAGTGTGGTCAGAAGGTCCCCTCCAGGAGCCCCTCAAGACCCTCTCAGAGATCTGCAGAATTGAAATTATTTACAAGATATTGAAAATATTTGCAAATGTTTAAAATAATATTAACTCATTTCTTATGTGTTAAAAATTGTTTTTTCATGAATCACATTTATGTTATTATCTAATGGGTTTCATATTGTTATTTTTACATGGATCAATAAATAAATATTCTAAGAATATATCAATTTTAATTTTAATACAGAATATATTGATAAATGTTGCCCAGGTAAACAAAGGTTCTTTTGGAGTCCTTCCTAGTTTTTAAAAATCAGAACCTTTAAGAACAAAAAGTTTAAGAAACACTGCCCTAGAATGGTGGACAATCCATAATTTGTGGATCACATATGATGCCCTGTAGTGCATTTGTGATTCCCTAATACCCTGAAATTATATTGCATAATTTAGTTGCATCATTCAATTGCCAAATCAGTGGTTCATTTTCATCTGCATCTTTCTTTTCAAAATAAGGATAAAAAGGAGGTCCCTAAAAATGGAAAAAATATATAATCTTAAATAATCTTTCCCACCTCCAAAAGCCCTGAAATCACATCATTGAAATTTGGCTATTTTGCTCCTGAATGCAATGTTGAACTATTGGGGATGTTTATGAAACTTTGAGGGATAAATTGGGCTCAGTTCCAAATTTGGAATAGGCAGATGTTGTTCTTTGATGGTGTTAAAGATATTGTAGCAGGATGTAAGCGGTTACAAGTAAAGCTGCCTTTTGCAATTGACTGGTGGTGATTTTTGTCAATGCCAATGGTGTTTCAATAGTGTTCCAGATGTTTTGGGATTGCACCCAAGGTGCCTATTCCTGCTGGTACTATCTTCGCTTTCTTTTGCCGTAATTGCTCTACTTCTACTTGCAGGTCTTTGTATTTTGTGATTTTCTTCAGTTACTGCTCTTCTGTTCTGTGCCTGCAGGCACTGTAACAACCATTAGGCAGAGTTTTTTTGTCTTTCTTATAAACAACTGTTAAATTTGAAGTGTTCTATTGCAGATGGGAATTCTAAACTCCTGAGCATTTTAGATTCTTCATTTTTTATTACTTTGCCTATTTTGTGCCCCACCAGTTCTTGCTTGAGGGCAAATGGCATTTCTGCAGATATTCCAAGGTGCCATTGTTGTTACTATATCAAGCTGTTCTTTGTGGTCATCTTCTTACAGCAGCTAACTAGGTGATCCTGTTTTATTGTCCTTTATTGTCTTTTGCTATCTTCTCAATTCTGGGTTTTTATGCATTTGTTCTTAAGACTCAGTCTCATGGAGACAGAATTAACCCCTATCTCTTTCTTCAACTTTTCTGCTCTTAATCTTTGCTGTTGTTATCTACTTTGCCTGCTAATTTTTTTTTAAAATGTATTGGCCATTTAACACTTTGCCTTGTTATGACCTTTTCTAGTCTTCATTTGGTCTTTCTTTACACTGATTTCATCTTTTTGCTATTCAGTAAATATTCTGGTGTACTATCTTCAATGCATCTACCTCACTGGCATGCAAATATTCTTTCAATGCTGTTTGTTTTTCAACTATCTAGTGTACTTTTAAACTATGGTCTTTGGTAAGAAGACTCTGTCAATATTGCTGGATGGATGAAGGGCATAATTCATTGTCATTATTTTTCTGGTCTTCCTATCCTAGACTTTTAATTCTGCTTAAGTCTAGTCCACTATTTCCTCTGTGAATCTAATCAATTATAGGTGTTAATTGCCTTGACGGCATTTCCTCCTCTGAGTTTGGACTTTTAAGATATGCATCATTCTTATGATGTATTGACTTCTAACCTTGTTTTTTACTTAGTATACATTAGCATTTACAGTATATTTATTTCAACTGCACACTTCAAACGTCTTGGGACATCAAAATATACAATTAAAACAGTTATAAACATAATAACAAAAGTTATAACCCCAACTAAACCTGGGAAAGAAACAGGATTTATGAGCTTTTCAGATCTCCAGGAGAATGGCACAATCCATATCTTTGAGTAGATACTATTCCAGAGAGCAGGGGCAGGGATAGAGAAGGCATGCTTCTTTGGGCCCACAAGATGGCAATGTTTAATTGAGAGGCCCAGGAATATACCCACTTCATGAATGTATCAATTGGGCAGAAACAATTTGAGACAGGTGGCCCTGTAGATATGCCCTATGCCATGAAGGGATTGATAGCTGACCATCAGCACCTTGAATGACACCTGGAAGCTGACTGGCAGCCAGTGCAACTCACATAGCAGTGATAACACATGAGCATAACAAGAAGTGCCCATTATTGCTCATACCTGCATTTTGAACCAGCTAAAGCTTCCCAATGGTCTTCAAAGGCAGCCCATGTAGACTGCATTGCCATAGTCCACTCATTAATTGACAGGGCATGCTATTTGATCTACCCGGTAGTTTTATATGGCATATTCAAATTGTCTGGTCTTTACTCAACTGGCAGCAGAGGCCATTCCATCTGTGTTAATACTTCTATTTGTAAGGAGATATGCCTAACATTGAACTTGAGAGCATATTTATATAAGTGGTATGTTTTGCCATTGATCTCTGGGAGTATCAAAAGAAGCAATTATTCTCATAATTGATCCTTCTACTCTTCTACTGTTAGCAGTATTTTGATGGTTCTTCAAAAGAATGGCAGCATTGTGATACAACACGAAGAGGGGTAAAAAACTACTTGTGATTGATATATTACATTAGTACCATGGTGAAGTGTGATTATGTGGTGTACAATATCTTCATCTATAACCCATCTCATGCTGCTTTTGGGGCATTTCCAATGCTACTGCTAATTCTCTTCATATGACATTCATTAAAAAACATGCTGCTGTTAATTCCAGAAAAAGTTACTCTCCAGCCTTTCTCAAGATGCTAGGATCCTCCAGATGGTTTGGCCCCAATTCTTACATTTCCCAGAGCACAATGAAACTGGCTAGGAATTATGGAGCTTCTAGTCCAACACAGCTGGAGGGGCCCTGATAAGGGAAGTTTGTACTAAGCAAAGTAATAGATGAAACCATATAACTGTCTGTTTACAGATGTCTTCTCCTTGTGAGCCAGGAATACCCCGTGGGTCAAAAATAGCCCTGAGGTTTACACGGATTGGTTAAACAAATCATAAAGCTTTTAACCTCATTTGAAACTCAAATCCCCTAATCACAGAGCCGAAAGGTAATGTATTGTTTGCATCTCTGCCATGAGACCCGGACTCTGCATTTTTTATTTATTTTTAGCCAATTACATTTGACATTGTCTGGAGGAATTCTAATATCTGTATATATACACATAGCTCACTGCTGTGGTTGCTGCTGCTTATTTCAACCTGGATCCATATTGTGCTGTGCTTCACTTGGATTGATTAAACTAAAGGCAGTCTTCAGATTAAACTGATTTCCTCCAAATGTAACAGAGCAGTCTATTCAAAACTAAATTGAACTTTCAAAATGCAGCATATTATTAAGAAATTTATACTAAATGTTCAAATGAAGCCTGAAAGTATATGTGTGCTAATAATATTCAGTTTATCTTTGTAGAATTTTTTGTAGTCTGCACTATCTCTATATTTTCCTATCATGGGCTACAGTCCAATAATTCAACAACTGAGTACCAGGTAGAAGAAGGGTGCTGTTAACACTGACCTAAAAATCTCCATTGAAATTTACTTCTGGGTTAAAAAAAAAACACCATTCAATTCTGTTTCTAGTCTCCTGATTTGTTAAACTACTGTTTGAAACTATGGGCACCTTCATATGTAGATTCTATGTGGTGGTTCAGAATCAATTCTAAGCATCCACAGTCCTACCATATTAGCTTTGTTTAAAATTGGAACAGATTTATTTGAGTTATGGTACACTTGATAAAACAGCAAAGCTACTTTTTTCTTCTGAAACTACTATGCTGGCAGAAAATCTTAATAGACAGGAAGGTCTTATCTCCTTTGATAAAGTCCAGGTTTTACTGCAAGCCTGTATTTTAGTAACACTGCAGAATGTTACTCATAAAATTTAATATCAGGTTAGTCAGAAGTTCCTGTCCAAAAGTTCTTGATATGAAGGCTGTCTTCTCTGGAAGAACATAGTCTTTCCAATAAGCTACCTCTCTTGAGGCTATAACCAACTTTAAAAAAAAAAAATTAAGTTTTCACATTTTAAAAATATAAAATAAAACTTTATACATTGTTATCAACATCAAGACATCTTTTGCATCTCCACACATTTTTCAGTATATGTATTTACTTATTCCTTTACCATTACATCTTACTCTTGCTATAAATCAATATCTTTTATCCTTACATATCAATCTTCCCCATGGTATATTTACATATTTACATATTCCCTCATTCTTTTCCTAATTGCCATTTTATTTTATTTTTATTTCTAAACCACTCATACCAGGCATACCAGACCCTATAATAAATTAAATTTTCTCTGTCTTTTATTTTCATCATTAGCCTGTCCATCTCTATACAATCTATTATTTTTTTATAACCATGCCTTACGGTGGAACCCTTTTTTCCTTCCAGAGTTGTGTGTACGAGATCCTTGCAGCTGTTAATATATGTAACATGATATATCTATCTGTTTTATTGCATTTTTTGTGTTATTATACCTAATAAAAAAGTTTCCGGATTAAGTTCAGTTTTCTGATTCGTGATTTCTTCTATCCATTGTCTAATTGTATTCCAAATTTTTTCACTTCCTGGCATGTCCACCAAGTATGAAAATAAGTGCCTTTTTCTTTTCCGCATTTCCAACAATTTGGGTTATAACCAACTTTTAATGGTCTTGAAAACATATGAGTAAAGGACTGTGAGTATGGAAAACTGGATTACAACTTAAAGCAATGAGAAATAACAAAATGACTCAGGGATAAATTCTACTTTAGAATATTTGAGACTTTTGTTTCAGGGTTCTTATGAGTTGTTCTAAGGCTGTTGTACCAAGGTTGTATGGCTTGTTTATTTATCTGTTAAATGTATATGGATGCCCAGCTCAGGTATCTGACTCTAGATGGCTAAGAATAAAAAAGCAAAATAAAAACAATAAACAAAAGTATAACTAACATAAATAGCAGCCAAGCAATCAAGCTGCAACAATACTAACAGTCATTCCAGTTAATGCAACCAAGAAACAGGCTCACCCAAACCATCAGGGCCCCAAGCTTGATGAAGAAAATCCAATCTTTAAGGACTTGTGAAAATCCAGCAGGATCAGGGCAAATCTGGTCTCAGATGGGAAGGATATCTCAGGGGGCAGGCACTACAACAGATCAGGCATTTTTCCCGGATCCTACCAGAGAGCGCTCCTTCATGTTTAGGACTTGCAGCTTGCTTTCCTACTGTATCCAATGGACATAAGGTTCTACCAAAAGTGATGGTCCCATAAATAATCTGGTCACAAGCTATGGTCTTTAAAGGTAACCACGAGCTTTGTATCTGGATGCAGACTGGCAGACACTGCAGTTCATGGAGCAGAGGGGTTTTGGGTGCAATTTGTAACTATTATCTGCTGTGTAGGCACATTTCATCATTCTTGCATAAGAGGTACTTCTTTTGTGCTCCTGCTGCTGTTGATATTATCTATAATATCAGATGCACGTTTCCTGTCAATAAGGACAGAAACTTAAAATACTTTTTCCACAAGTGTTTAGATTAATGCTTATTTTGATGGCTATAAGGTTTGTTCTAGACTTTGTTTAAAACATCAGGCTAATGGCAATTGGAAGGGGTTTTCTTTACTTTACTTTGCTTTTGGAATGTAGCCAACAAAATAAGCATTAATCCAAAATATTGGGCTTTGAATTATTACTTGCAAGGGTACAAGTAAAAAAAAACAGGGGGGGGGGATTATAGCAACATTATTGGGTTGGGGTTTTTTTGTTTTTTGCTGGAAATATATTAATGCACCCAGGTAGGACAAAGAAAGAGAGAGAGAGAGAGAGAGAGAGAGATTAAAATGTGGCATTCTATAAATCAGAGTGACAGTAAGGACACATGCGGCCTTCTATCCAAATGCTTTTACCTGTCATTTCAAACATCAGAGAATTTTGTCTGGATCTTCATTCCATCGTCTAACAAATTTAATCCTTCATCTACAGAAATTCCAGACATCTTAACTATTCTACTGTTGATGGATTGTTTTGTTTTTCCTTCAGTTCATTTGGTTCCATTTTTAGATTAATAAAGGCCATTTTGAAATATGGAAAACCTAAGATTTGAGGATTTCTAAAAGATTTTCTCTTCAGAAAAAAGCTATCAGAGCTTTTTTCCCCCCAGCAAGATAGGCTCTCTGTGGTAGCTGCCTACAGTCTGTAAACTTCCCACTCTTTATTAATTTCTGTTGTTTCTCTATTGACAAGCAACATCAAATTTATTAAAACAAGTTTTGCCTGAGCTAATTTGCTTTCTGAATTAAATTGCCTCCAATGGGCATTTTTATTTATTATCATTATGCTTTATTTCATAAACATTAATTAAACTATTTTACCTCATCTGAGTTTTAACTTAAGCAGTTCTGAGTACCATCTAGTAAAAGACAAAAATTGACTAGATAGCTATGATTCCTAATAATATAATATGCTTTTCTTCTTGCATATATTATTAAGAATCACAGCTGTCTATTCATTGAACTTATTTGTTGACTGATTGCAGCTAATATATCCAAAAGAAATGCAACGTTGTCTGAGAGCTGCTAATTAATAGGAACTTTACAGAGTGTATTCACTGACTAAGAAAGTTAGATACCCTATACTTAAATCCCTTTTATAATTCACTAATAGGATTAATCATACAGTTAAACTTTTACTCTGAAGATTTCTAGGGATAATTAAAGTGCTTTAGATATCACACTATTTGTGTCTTTGAAAGTTTGCACAAACAACCAGGTTGCCCCAAGCCAGCAGTCATTTTGGATAGCAGTACTGTATTAATCGTAGTATCCATTGAATAGCACATATTCTGTAGATAATACTGGAACTACCATTTTGCAAATTTTATACAGTGGGAATTTCATCTGAACTGCAGTAGCTCAAAATAGCAAAAATGTTTTGGGCTACCTCTCCATGACAGCTTGGAAGAAGTAGCAAAAATAGCACATATATACCATAAATTGTGGAGTAACATTATTTCACTTGAAAATGTAACTTTGGGTGTTGTAAATTTATTTACGATAGCCACTTTATTTTTCCTATTATTAATCCCAGTAAAGTTCCAAATCTTGAATTATTATGTGGCATTGGTACTGAACTGAATGGAAATAAGCAAATTGAAACATAAACAAGATAAAATAGAACAATAAAAGAGCTGGTTTTCTCTCAGGCTTTGAGTTAAGTTGGTTGGAGTTCTTTACTAGGCATGATACATGTTTTTAAGTGTTGACCAGATTTGCTATCTTGTTTTATTTTGCATTTAGACTGAGTATTTTTTCCCAGTTGGAAAGATTAGGGAGTGTCATTAGTTCAGCTAGAGTAGTAGCAATCTATTGTAATTAGTTTTTTACTAGAAAACATTTGGAAGGAGTTTGCCAGAAACCTGTATAAACAGAAAGGTGCTCCAACATTACAGACTAGCTGATCAACAACTGTAACATGTCAATAGGTATAATCATGATTCAAGATAAAAATCAAGAATTGACGTGAAGAAAACTAAGTCTTGCTTAAGATGAATCAAGACAGTTTCAACAAAATAAGATTCTATCTAATTCACTTTCAGAATCTTCCTGCAATGCTGCATTCTAAGTACTGCGCCATCGTGGCTCATAAATAAATTTAGCAATGATGAGTAAAAGGACACATTTTCCTGTAAATCTGTAATTGGCTAAAGTATAAGAAGCTGAGAAAAGTAACAAATATAGAAAGGACTCATTTCACATTTCACAGTTCTGAGGGAGACTCCACAGAGAGTTAGAGACCAGATAGCTAACAGCAGGATAATTAGTAAAAGTGGGAATTTATATAGACTTGTCTGGAACAAATCATATTAATAAATTTACTAAACATGTATGGGAATGCATTACTAAAATTAAACAATTTAATAGTTCAAAAGAAAATAAGGAATAAATCCTTTTATTTTCAAAAACAACTGAAGGGATTTACAAAGGCCATTTTCCTCCTACTGAGTTAAAGTGTGGTGTGTCTTGCCTGTATCAGCATGAAATGAAGCCATCACAAAACAAATGCCTGTTTTCATTGCCAAATCTATCCTGCTTCTGTGCCATATTTTACAAAACTGTATAATCCAGATTAGTGGATGCATCAATTATTACAGGTACACCGAATGGTTTCCTCTAATTACATCATTATACTATTCAACAGTTTTGAGATTCTGGACTTTGCCTGGTTTATCTTCCCCTCTTCCACCCATTTTGGGCATCTGACAAGTTTAAAATAATGTGAAATGAAGAAATATATCAGAAAATGTTGCATAATCATAAACATGTGTCTACTATGTTTAAAATTATCTTAGCAACACCAAACAGATTATAATACAGGTCATTTTGAATAGGCACAGGGAATACCAGTGAAGAAACAGACAGAGAGGAGGAATTCAAACTTACCATATTTGTTCAGCTAGGTAGATCCTTACAGAGCTTAATATTTTAACCTGGCTAGCTACTGAGCAATCACCTGTCTTACTCTACATTTGTTGAAAATGATACAGAATATATTTATATACAAAATAATCAACCAAGTTCAGTACCCCTGATTATTTTCATGGTGGACAATGAGGTATAGTGAGGTAATATATATGCCTTGTCACCATTTCAGAGTTACGCAAATTTTAAGTTGCGTAAAGTACTCAAACTTTTATTTCTTTTTTTAAAAATGGAATTCAGATTTCCTTTACAGTCTTGTCTTGGTTAAAAGAGAAGCTGGAGAGAAGCTGATTTCAAACATTAGGCAAGAGGAAGCAAGTATGAAAGGAACTTAAGAAATGTAATGACAATTGAGAGGGCAGATGCTAGGAGAGAAAGAGCTGAGGCAGCAACTCAGAGGGAGAAGATATCCCTGTGGTTATACTGCACAAATCATCTCACCTGCAAGATAATGGGTGGCAAAGCATTAAAGATATATGGTATAAATCAACAGGAATGAAATGAGGCCAAAGCTGGGTAATCAACAGAAAAGTTTGCATTATCAGAGTATTATCTACCATTATTTGTAAACCAAAGATAGCAATTATTAAATATCTATCCAGTATCTTGCAAACTGATTTTATGGGACAGCTAGGAAACATTTAAAATCAAAACATTCAACCTGTTGGAACACTGCTTCTAGTGTCTTAAGCAAACATTTCCATATGCAGGAGCATTTACAACTATGAAACAGCTTAAGATCCATTTTCTTCCACAAAGCTGGTGCATTCATGAACAGATGGGAAAGTCTTAAAATCCTATTATTTCTTTAAATAAACTTTCTCTAAGCCAAAGGGGGAAAGAAGGCCTTCATTCCATGCAATAACAATTTGGGAGTGACAGGCAGAATTCTTTATTAGAACTATAGCAAAGATTTCCCAAATCTCCAGCTGTGCTGCTTTTACAACCGCTGTAACCTCAACCAGTATAATATTATTGGCTGGGGATTATGGGAGCTTACATCCAGGCTGTCTAGAAGTTACCAGATTGGCAAAAGTTCCTATAAAACTTTTCAGGCAAGTATGATTAAAGACCACTGCTTTTTATAGGGCTTTCTTCCCAGTAGATTTGGCCATTTCCCCTTTAGTGACTAACATCACTTTCTAGAGTCACCAGCTGTTACTGAAATAGTATGAAGGTACTCCTTTTTACTGTTTCAGCAGTACAATGGTTGGATATTTCTAGGTGTCATATTATTACCAAAGAATCCAGGATTGCAGATAGAATGTAGAGTTTAAAAAAAAAAAAGAAAGCAATTCTTTCGCAACGAAACCAATCTGATCTGTCCATACAATCATCAGGGATTCAGTGTAGCACAATACCACCATGCACACATTTATTTATTTTACAAATGGTATTCATTTTACAAACAACTCAAAGCAGTAAACATATCCAACACTTGTGCAGGAAACTGCACAAAGAGAATGACTTGCTCAAAATCATCCAGCTAACTTTCATGGGTAAGACGGGACCTGAACTCATGCTCTCCTACTTTCTAGTTTGGTTTCTTAACCACTAGACTAAATTGGTCTATGCAATTACATTGCATTGGCAATGTAATTTGGGTCTTCATTACTGTTCTGTCAAAACAGGGATAATTGGATGATGCAAGAAATGACAATGAAGGACCCCCTGAAACCCCTTTATTGTTTTCTCAGTCTGCTGATTCTGCATTGCTTCTTTCCTGGCCAGGTTTCCTTGTCTATTCCTTCTCCTTGCTTCATTCTACTGCTTAGGAGACCTGGTTTGCAGGTTGCAAACTTGACTCTGATTTTCTTTGAGCAGAGCGTTCACAAGTTTATGCCAGCCAGCCAGGCCTGCTGAATGATTTTGCTTACTAGGCCAGAGAGGGTGTATCTCTTCCACATTGTCTTTCCCAGGAATGGAAAGTCAAGACATCTTTGGCATGTCTTGGTTTATCTGGTTGTAATTATGAGTGCAATCAGGTAAGCAGGAAACTGCATGCTAAAGGTGTCTTGACACATGGGAAGCAAACGTCATCTTTCTACTTAGAACTTCATATTCCCAGGGAAGAATTTTGCTTCCCTATTCCTGGATTTACTCTTCAAAGAGGGCTAATTAACTAACTTGATCAATAATGAAATATCATAATGCTAAAATAAATAGTAAGAATAGTATAAATGGTACAACTAAGGTAGAGATCAGTAAATATAGAAAAATAATCATATAGAAAAGTGTGTCTCTGTGTTTGCACACACACACACACACACACACACACACACACACACACAAATGTAGTCACTGAATCAGTAGTGGGATTCAATTGTTTTTACTACTGGTTCTGTGGGTGTGGCTTGGTAAGCGTGGCAAGGGAAGGATACTGTAAAATCTCCAGTTAGAGGTGGTATTTGCCAGTTCTCTGAACTACTCAAAATTTCCACCACCTCTGCACCAAACTGGTAGTAACACCGGTTGAATCCCACCCCTGTCACGTACTGTTAATTTGCTTAAACCCTGATGTAGCTAATGGACTGAATCAAGCAAATCATGCACAGAATCAAAACCTAGATTATTTTCTGGGGGGGAGAGGGAAGGAGGGAAGGAAGGAAAGAGAATTTTTATGCCTCAAAATATAATTCATACAATTAGAATTTGTATTGTTAAAATGCTAACAACAATGCTTGAAATGTTGTCAGCTTCACCTCCTGCTGTGATGCTTGCCATTTGCTCCTAAAATGATCTGCTACTTTTTACTTGCTTTCTTACTTGCCTGCCCTATTGTTCCTTTTTTATTTCACAATAAAATTTATTCTTAAAAAGTACAGCAAGAATGCCAAGGAAATAGCAATAGCACTTAGACTTATGTACTACTTTCATAGTGCTTTACAGCCCTCTCTAAGCAGTTTACAGAGTGAGCATATTGTCCCAACAATCCGGGCCCACATTTTACCCACCTCAGAAGGAAGGAAGGAAGGCTGAGTGAACTTTGAGTCAGTGAAAATCAAATAGAATTGGCCTGCAATACTGCATTCTAATCACCATTCTATACCTACTTATATAAGATTTGTGTTATTGAGATATACCGTGTTTCTCATATAATAAGGCGGGTCTTATTTTTTTTGAGCCCTGAAAAATGGCTAGGCCATCTTTTCGGGGTGACTTAATTCCCCCACCTTGCATCTTCGGGCGAGCGGCGGCTTGGATGTTGACCTCGGCGTTAGTAGTACTGCCAGTATCGGGGTCAACGCAGGCAGCACCATATCCAGGTGTGCAACAAAAGTACTTCCTAACGGCAAGCCCCCATTCCCCCATTTCGCATGTTTTAATATAGGCCTTAATTTGGGGGAGGGCTTAATTTCATTTCATGCCTATAAAACATGCTGGGACTTCCTATTGGGGGAGGCCGTATTGTTGGAGAAACAGGGTAGAATAGAGGTAGAAATTAGAAAGGGGGGAAATATTATTATGCATATTCCTATATAATATTTTAAAATCAGTAAGTAGGTGAAAGGACTAGAAGTTGAAAGATGATTGTATTATAAACAATGTTATTATAATGATGTATGATTAATGTAATTAAGATTACCAAAATTGTCAATATTATCACTATTATTTGATATCAAAATTAACGATACCTAGATGCCACACTGTTCATGTATTCAATGCTTATATATATTTAAAAATAAAAAATTATAAAACATAAACAAAAATCATTTATCCTTTTCGGATGCTGGGATAATCCAGAAAGTACTGCTCTCTGTGAAAGTTATCCTTTTTACATATTTACTCTAGTTCTATTGGAAGCAAAGAGTAAATATTGCTTTTCAGAGCAGCCTTGATTGTTGATCAATGACAGCTTCAAGGACTGAAGAAAACTATTCCCCACCTCCCAGCAAACAGGGTAAATGAGGCAGACATGTACTGAGAAGTGTTTTAAGGTTTGCCTCCAATTCCTATAGGACCAAATTGTTCTTCTCAAGTATATCAACAAACACCAAAACACACACACACACACACACACACATCATATCATCTATGCTAAGTTCAATTCCTGGTGACTCATCCACAGAGAGCTGTACTGCAAATTCAGCATCTATTACGATTATATTTAACATTTATACACCTTACCAACACAAACCCCAACAGATTTTATTTGTCTATCATGTTTTGGCTGCTCAGAGTCTCCTCAAGCCACAAAATGGACAGCAAATAAATGTTGTAGTAGTAGTAGTAGTTGTTGTTGTTGTTATTATTATTATTATTATTATTATTATTATTATTATTATTATTATTATTATTATTATTATTATTTTCACTGAGCTGGACAGGTTTTACTTCCCAATAACATGCCTTTATTACTAAATCACATCAGTGCTCAACTGTTCTGACAAGGTCAGTACAAAAATAAGTGCTGCTTGACTATGACATTCGCATGGAGGTATGCTCTGCTCATTTCAACTAGACAAAATACTCGAGGCAGCATGCCCGATGTCCAGGCTTGTAGCCATAAGGTAATATTTCTACCATATGAGGAAAACTTAAATCAAGAACAATTGGTTAGAGTAAAAGAATTCTTTCCTAACTTTTCCCTCTTTGGCTCTTTTCTCTCGTCTTTGATTCTCTCTTTTCTTTCATCTTTGATTCTCTACTGGCCACTGATTGGTATGCCCAGACATCATGAGTAGAGTTGGCCTCCTCCCCTTCAAGGCTAAGCCTCTTTTGCACTGGTCTTTTTTGCGGAGGTCAAAGGAGACATTCCTAGGACTGGTCCATGCCTTCAGATGGCAGCAGATGTCACAAATGGAATCAGCTGAAGAATTTGGGAACTGGCAGCAAACCTCAAGAAGATCATGCTCTTACTCTTCATTTTGGACACTCACAGAATGGATTTTCTATTGTCTCCCTGCCATGTCTCCTTAGCCAGCCAATGAAAACTCTACCCTTAATCAGCTTTCATGATCCTCAAGGCTCTGGATTGAGTTTAGATTCTGAACAGAAGCAGTGAGGTGGATTGTCAATGTAGATTTTAAAAGCTTGAAAAGGGGGTTCATTCTGTCCTGACCGGATCAGACTTCTGGAACCAAACCAGTCCTCCCTCTCAGGAACAACAAGAAATGTTGATCTCCTACTATAAGGCAACAGTTGCTGTAATGTGAACTAGTGCATGCAATCCAAATGTAGGAGGAGCATGTGGAAGCATTGCTTTCTTCTAAACAGTTCTCTTCTGTACTTGTTGGCAAAATCCCAACTCCAACAGGAAAAATCAAAGGTCCTTAGCAGATCAATTGTATGCATTGACTCAAAAGTAAGTCACATTGCCTTCACTGGGTCTTACTCCCAGGTAAAAGGATATTGGATTACAGCCTTCAGATATACTTGGGAAACACAAGTGGTTAGCAAATGCCAGGAGCATTTCTGGGGGCAGAGCCTGAAATCAGTGCTGCAGCCTTTTAGTATAAAAGCAGCTTTTATTTCCTGATGACTGGTAGACCCTACCCTAGTTTGTGAACAATAACTCAAGCTCCTTTAAGGTGCTTATTGGTTTTTCAACAAATTGCTTTGTAATAAAAAAGCAAAAACCATAAGCACCCTATTATTTGTGTCCTCACCTTTAGTATTATTGCTTTTTCAAACTTGTCTTTCCTGTGAATGGTGGCATGAATCCCACAGCAGAAACCAAAGATAAAGGAAATTGTTTTCAGCAAAGCTTTACCAGATGATGTTGCCTAGTCTACCTATTAGAAACACATTGTTCATGTCTGTTTTTATATTCACGTAAAGAACTGTTTTTAATGGAGATGTGCTATCCAATGACAGAGTCTTTCATATCCTTATTTAAAAGAGTAGTTGTCCACAAGCTCTTTACCATTTTTTCTCAGAATTAACAATGTGAATATATACATAGAACCAAAGCCAAGTGGGGAAAAAGTATAAATAAATACAACTTTAACTTGGGCTTCCACTGCAACCCAATCATCATTCCTACTCAAACTAGAATTATTACACTTCATTAAATTGGCATTTCATTATTATGCTACTTTTCAAAAGTAAATAAAATCTCCATCAAGTCAAACCTGACTCCTGGATTTCATCTTGTTTCTTGAGCACAGGGCAGAAATGATTAGCCACTGCATTGTTTAAAAATGCTTTTCACTTTTCCAATCTAGTCAAGTATTGTTTGTAAACATCCTTCAGGAAACAGAAATGAAAAATAAGAGCGTAATTCCAGGGAAATTGGTCCCATTGATAATAATGGAAGCTGATCAAGAATGCTGACACCCTTCCGCTGTATTCCTATCTAGTGTCTGTTCACAGCTTCTCAGTGGATTATGCCAGCAGTCACCAGTTTACAACTTGAATCATAACTTGGAAATTACCACATATGATTTTGATATAACTTCACAGATCACTTAGAATCAAACTTTTCAAGCTTCATATTCATCCATCTTAACTTGGATTCTTGTGAGTACAACTAGCTGTTGTGGATATCTCTTCTCTGCTAAGTTCATGTCTAGTATCAAGTGTGTGTAGTTGTAGATAAAGATGTACTTCCCTCACATTAACAACAATGGTAACAACTGGCCAGAAAAGTCTGTTTTTGTTATTATTTGGGGTGGGGGGTGGGGTTAGGGTGTCCTAAGAAGATTTTTTCAGAAATAAAAGTTCAGCTGCTGTAAGAAACCTGAGCTGAGATCTGGAAAATGGTATAAAAAGACAAACTATAATACGGATGTGATATTGTTGAAGTTATTTTTAATGACAGCCAACCTTACCGGACTGGTATAAGAATTTTAAAGCAACCTTCCCCCTCTGATCAATCTTGTAGTATCAAATTTAAATTCTCCTTACTAAGTCTTTATGGACAATGGACATGCTAGCTAGGAATCTGGAGAAGCGATTAGGAATAGGTCATCCACATTTCATTCCCCAATTAGTCACAGAACTCAAATTGGAGCAATCACCATCATTTTGCCCAATTACTTGAATGATATGTGTGAATAATATGAGTGTATTATCTGAGAGGATATAAAGGGACAAAAGAAATACACATGATTGAAATGTATTTGAAATACATTTCAAATATACATAATTGTGATCTTTAAGAAGAATTACATTACATAATGTAATCATGATTTTAAGAATTATATTATATAATGTAAACTTGATCTTTCAGAAGAATTATACGATTGCTAATTTTGTGGGATAAAAACAGCCTATTATTTTTCAACTGAACAAATTTCTGTGCAAGCTGCTTCATAAAGCACTGAAATATGATCCTTTCCTCGCTTTCTGTTTACATCAGCAGAAACCCTAAGCAGCCTCATATTCCTTCTTGATCACATGGCACTGGCCTTATCTCACTCCAGCCCATGTTTAAACAGACTTATACAGATGCTTTCCCTTCTGGGAAAAGGGGCCACTTTTTTTTCCTTTTTAACATGATATGGAACCATAGGGCACAAACTGTAAAACCAGCCTTGAATACCAAGAAGATTCAAGACAACACACATTTGTTTATTTACTGAGGCAAGCAAAAGGCTGTGTTCCTCAAGCCAGTCTCTTCAGCTGCTCATTGTGGGTGGAGATATTGTGAGGATCTAAAACCTGACTTCATTATTGTTATATCAAGCTAGACCTGTTTGGAGGGTGCTAGTAATGCTGCAGTGGAGAAATGAACTTCAGAATTGTGCTGGCATATTGTTCTGAGCCACAAATTATCTAGCTACAAATTATCTAGCCTAATTCCTTATCCCTATGGGTGATATGTATCTTCCTCAGTTTCAGGTTTTCTGCCAGAGGCCTAAGAGTTTGGGGCTTCTACACAATATCCTAGCAGTGCACTGTTCTCTACAGAGAGCTCTGATGTTGTCCATGGGAATCTATTGGAGCCATTCTCCCAGTGTAGGATTCAGAGCCCTAAGCGTTCCTGTCACCACTGGGGCCACTTTAGCCTTTACTGGGATCGCTTTAGTGATATATTTGTGTGTATGCAGGGGTGGGATTATACCAGTTCGCATCTATTCGCTAGAACTGGTTGTTAACGTTCTAAGCAGTTTGGAGAACCGGTTGTTAGAAGAAATTACTGGCCTAATCCTGTAAGGAAGGCAGGAAGGAAACATTCTGGTGTTGCTTACCGAAACTGCCTCTCCATTAACTCTTATTACATTCTTGGCAGGACTAGACTTCCTGTCTCAGGAACTTCTCTGGAGTTTTTTTCCCCTCCTTTGCTGGTACTTTGCTTGTGTGGAGTGACCATTCAAAGTTACAATGGCACTGAAAAAAGTGACCTATGACCATTTTTCACACTTACGACTGTTGCAGCATCCCCTCAGTCATGAGAGGCCAGGCTAGGAGATGCGTGCCTCGATGTGAGTGATATTGAGTTGGCCACACCGAGCCAATAACATGACCATCAAGCCATGCCCACCCAGTCATATGACCACCAAGCCACACCCACCAACTAAGCGGTTGTTAAAAAATTTGAATCCCATAGAACTGGTTGTTAAAAAATTTGAATCCCATCCCTATGTGTATGTGTATAACTATATACTCCAGTGGTGGGATTCAAATATTTTTGCCAACGGTTCAGTGGGCGTGGCTTGGTGGGCATGCTTTGCACGTGTGCACACTTTGCGTGCATGTGTGTGCCAAACATGCACTTTGCGCAGGCACAGAGGCGTTTGCACAGGCACAGAAGTGTTCTAACTCACCTCCTGCAAGCCTGCATGATCCCAGTCGCTTCAGCAGCTGCCGCATGGCACTATTTTGTGCCTCACAAATTCAGCGGATAAAGGTGAGTATTGGAGCCCAGGCAGGCAGTTGGGCCCAATGGCAAAGCAGCGGAGAGAACCGGTTTGGTCTCTGCTGTTCATCACTGCTGCTGGCTCTCCAGAACTGGGACTAACCGGTAGAATACCACCACTGATATACCGCCATACACACAGAGATACACACACACACACACACACTGCAGTAAAGCACAGCCCGCATCTCTCTGAAAACTAAAATTGTGACATAAGCCTCCATGGGAATGTTATTTCTCTGCAGATGTGTAAACAATTTCACAATCAAGAAATATCTGCTATGGAGCGTTATTTGGAAATCAGCCACAGAGAAACTAGAGTTGTAGGCCAAATATGGAGAGGTTGAAAGATACATCATATACCAGAGTCACCTCCACAAGATGGGCAGCCTACAAGTTTGATTAATAAATAATACATCAAATAAATATTCTGGAAGAAGAGAATGGCAAACCACTTCCAAGAAGCCACTTCCACCATGGATGTGTCCATGAAATACTAGGAATGAAGGACACTGACTTGAAAGGTGTACAGACTTATAGGTTTAAGTGATGCTAGTATGCTAATATTTTTTTTTTACACCAAAGTGGGAAATACTGGGATTCAGAGAATCATAAAATCATTTCAGGAATGTTCAATTGACCAGGTTCTTATCTACCCACTACTTTCATTTGCAGCAAGGAAATAGCCATCAACTTCCTAAAGATCACTTTGGGGGGAAAAACAATGGGCAGCTTTCTCCACAGAGGAAATAAAACGATAGCACTTTATATTACTTGAAAAAGCCAGGGCAGAGAAGGTTCTCCTTCATCATCATCATCCTTCTTCCTGCTTTCTCAAACACAAAACAATGATTAAAATGCCTGTTGCCTTTACTTCCAGGCAGGGGCGGGATGCTACCAGCATAACAACCGGTTCAGTGATCGCGCGCTTTGCGCGTGTGCACACCAAATGTGCACTAAAGTACGCCCCTGTGCCTCTCAGCTGATTAGCAGGGCAATCCGTTCTGGCGCGCTGAACAGCTCAGAGGATAAGAAGGACCTAGGAGCATGGGCGGGTGGGATAGGCCCAACTGAAGATCCTCAGAGCAAGTAAGACCGAACCGGTTCTATGACAGCTGCTCTTCGGAGCTACCGGTACACCCAAACCAGTATGAACTGGTAGCATCCCACCTCTGCTTCCAGGGCTACAATGGACATAAATCAATGGCCATCAATCTATAGATGCTACATGAAGCCACATTTGCACATAAATGATATTTGACTCAAGCATGTGAGATGGCTGCTCATTTAACATTGGGGCCAAAGTTAAAATGGTATTCAAGGGAGCGCCCCAAAAACTTGGCATCACAGAACAACTGGCTTTGAGGACATGTTCGGGTAAGAGAGAGATAGAAAAAGGCCAAAAAGGGTCTATCCAGCTGTGAAGTGATTTACCAGCCTTCCAGATTTGAGTTCCTTCCAAATCCCATCAGAGGCAGCCACCAAAAACCATGTTGGATTTTTACTCCCAACTAATCTGGAGACCGCCCAGGATTAGGGAAGGCAGAACAATTAGCATGAAAGGCTATATAGGTCCTCTTCCACCTTACCTCTCGGCTAAGTATCTACGGCTGAATACCTGAACTTCTCTTTTCATGAGTCAAGGAGAACTTTCTCTCTGAAGCCCTCATTTAGATTGAGGCTTCAGGAGCGAGGCTTTCCAATCACAGCTGGGAAGCATAAACATGTTAATTCCATATATCAGTTTCCGCTGGTGTCTTTCAAAAGGGTTGGATCTATAGGACACACACACACACACACACCCATTGTTGGCCCATAGTGGTTGGGTGGGTTAATAAGTGAAAATAGGAGCTGTAACCCACAGTAGCTGATAGTGGGAGAAAGCTGAGATAGATGATCCCCTAGGGCAGGGGTCTCCAACCTTGGCAACTTTAAGACTTGTGGACTTCAACTCCCAGAGTTCCTCAGCCAGCTTTGCTGGCTGAGGAACTCTGGGAGTTGAAGTCCACAAGTCTTAAAGTTGCCAAGGTTGGAGACCCCTGCCCTATGGCACATTTAACTAATCTTGAAGTACCTAACCACTGGGAGGGGGCTTTAATCTGGCACAATATCAGACTCTCCCTTCAGCTGTTTTGAAGACCAATAAAAGAAGACCCTCTATCCAAAGAGACAGCTCCCCTATGACTCCAGACATAGAAACAACAGAACATGCAGTTCTTTAGTGCCTATTCTAGAGGGGCAACCATATTATCTCACCATTATTGCATAAATAGCCTGGGTGCACAGGGCAATTCTGCACCTCCCTGCTGCCCTGCTATCGCATAAAATGTTGCCAGATTATGTTCAGTAGCACTTAGAATCCGTCTGAAGATGACCTCTGCCATAAACCAATTTTAATGAGCACCTAGTCTATTGTTACAAAGTGGTCAGTATTATGATAGACTTAGTTTGCCATGCTCCTCGGTACCCATCTCCTGCTCCTACCCCTCCTTTTAAACGTTTTCGAAAATCTTCTTTGTGTTGTGTTTTTATATTTCTTATAATTTTTACCTGTCATTTTATCTTGTAGTATTTGTTATGCTTTTTGATTCCTTGTATCCTGCCCTCCTTGGGCTGGTCTTTGACGGTAAGAAAGGTTTAATTGATTTGAGATGGAGAAAGAGTGCAAAATCCAATCCTCTTTGTGATTTGAAATGTAGAAATTTAACTTTTTGAGTTGGTGATTGCCATTACCTCCCTGTAGGTATATAAAACTTGTCTCCGTTACTGGTACATCAGCATGGTGGTGATTTGACGGTGCCATGAATCACTACCAAAGAAATTGCCTTAGTCTCATTGAAAAATAAGAGAGTACAGCCACTGTCGAGTCAACAGAGGCATAAGGGAAGTTCTCTTCCCGCTATCCTGTATTTATTTTCCAGTTAAGAGTAAAAGGAAAAACAAAATTCCCCATCGTGGAAGGAGCAGAATCACTAAACGAAGCCCGTGCGGCTCGCAATATGGCTGGCCCGGGCTCTTTCATTCTTTGTCTAGCACCCAACATAGGAAACGCAGCGGTATTTGGGAGAGAAGGGAAGAAAGATGGCGACAGGATGTTTTAGAGAAACCCTGAGGCGCTCCAGCCAGGAGGAGTGGAGTTTCTTTCAGGAGAAGACCAGGAACCGGTCTTCCCAAGAAGGGATTTCATCCTTTGCAAGTCGGTCCTCATCCACCCACCTAACCCCAACCCGAGATAACTCTTTGGCCATCTCCAACCTCGATTTAAAAAAAAAAAAAAGCTGAAAGAAGGGGTACAAGGCAGTCCAGATAACTCCCCTCAAGAGGGAAGTAGCTGGGATTAAAGCCAAGGCAAGCTAGTCAGCAGGTTGAAAAAGGGACCAAGAACTTCCCCAAAGAAGGGAGGGGGGCGACACGAGCTTTAAAGGACTAGTAGCTTTTGACTTTCCATACAGAATGTTCCTAAACACCCATCCTTATCTTACTTCCTTGCGCTCTCCGTTGCAGGGATAAACTTTATCAAGTGCATCTACAGCCCATTCCTTGCCTTTCCTGCGAAGCAAAAATCACACCCGGACTAGATGTTTGCTTATGTACTTTAGGAGTACAGTCCGTCGCATATTCGCTTATTTGTCATTTCGTGCTAACAGGCTAACACTCATTCCGCTTACTCCGGGTTGTATCTGGAAGGGCTTTTGTCAGAGTTAATTTAGAAAACAAATGTCCTGAGACTAGAAGTAGCCTGTCAATAGGGGGGAAAAAAATTTTTTTCTTCCTCCGATATAATTTGCACGCGGTCGTAGTAATCCTCCAAGATGATCTTATTTATATGCATTCTCTGGCTTTTTCTGATCCCCTCCCCTTTGAATGCACATGAGTCCTTCACGGTCTTTTTCCCCCCTATTCAGACACTTGCCTATAATTGAAATGAGGACAATCTAACGTGGATTAATTCAGCAGAACGCACCTAAACTGCGGCGATCAATCCGACCCGTCCACCCAGGTCCCCCTGGCAACCCTGCATGCGCGCGATCCCTGTTCCTTCATTCTTGGACCGCGCAGCCCGGCCTTTCCCTTGGCAGTTTTTGCAACGAAGGTCCCGAATGGAGCAGGATCCGCAATCCCCGCTCTAGTCTGGCGCAATTTCTTGGCGAATGAAGTAGCGTAGTTTTAGGAATTTAAGTGGGTGTTCTAAAGTTCCGACCTCGTCCATTTAAATGGAATAAAGTGCGGGGAAGGAAAATAGACGGTAAAACCATTTACTCCGAGTATGTGTGCAAGAAATTCAGTCCCACGTAGGCGAGGAAGGGGCAGGGCTCCCTCCACTTTACTTCCACCGGCTCAGGGGCTCAGATTGCGAGTGATTTTAGGTCTCTTTCGGTAGAGTTCTTGCTGTGCCCGAAATGCTCCTCAGTACCTGCCCAAATTAAGGAATGGAAGTCTTGGTTGGAATACCCTGGGATAAGTTCAATGGAAACCGGAAGCACTGACTTCTGAGTAGACAGGTAGTGAGCTATAGAGCTGAGGTTTCCCTCACACGCACAACTATTACGTTGACTTTCCCTCTGGTGCGATTTGGTAAACGACGCTTGGAAGGATGGGCAAAACGAGGTTTTCTTTTTCGTTTCAGACCGAATCTCTCTGGTGCTGAAGAATGGACTTCCAAGTCCATGGGCATTATTTAACCAGATAGGTCTTCCGTTTTATTTTAACCCCGTGGAACGAAATGCATCGTTTTATTCCGAAAAAGGAAACACTTGGATGGCAATGTATCTATTTTGGTTCCTATTTGTATGGGCGGTATGGGGAAATAGCGTCGGGTTCAAAACAAGCTTCGGTTTCCAGCGCCTGCGTTTCCGCGAAAGGGAAGTTTCAATTAAACTCAAGGAAATGCGCTCCGAAGCCTTATAACGCGGGGTACAAGCGATTCACCCAGAAGCGCTCGGGGAAGGAGTGTTTCGGGTGCCACAAAGCCGGGGTTTAGGAAAATGCGTGGTCTGTTTCTGCGGAATTTATATTCCGGATTTGGCCATTCTGCTGTGCTCGGGGTAGTCGCGTCTGGACTATAAATAGTCCTTTCCAGCTCTATTCCGAATTATTATTTTAAAAATAAGCCAGTGACAACCGCTGAGATTTTACCTGAATTAACGGTAAGCGGATGTTTGCTGAAAACCGTGACAGGACTAATCAGGACAAGCTTAAAAATACTCCATCTCAACCCAAAAGAAAACAAAATCGACGATTTGGATCCAGGTGGTCGTTTCCAACTTATAAGTATACAATTCTTACTGCTACTTTAAGATTCATTCGCCAAAGTAGTCAAGGTAGTACTGGTTTCCAAGTACCGTATTAGTCCTATTGGGCACTGAGCTACTGATGCTGGGTTTTGGGAATGTCACGGGTTTGGGACCACCTGCTTGCTTAATCTTTCGATCCCTTTCCACGATACCCTCGATGAAAAGAGGGAGAGGGAGGGAGGGAGGGAGAGGGAGAGAGAGTGTGTGTTAAAAGAACTGCACGTCTGGTAAAATCGAGAGGTTTTAATTCTGAATGAATGTGGATAGATAGCAATGCCCGAAAAGTAAACTCATTAAACCGCTGAGAGCAAGTCCCATCTGAAAGAAATGAGAGGCGCCCTAATTCCTGCGCTATCACTTCGGCTTAAGGAGACTTAACAAGCGCACTAAGGATCTCTCCTTCTCACACAAACATCCCCCACATTTTTGGTAATGCTCACAGAGGTGAGACTTGTGCCTGTAGAAGGGGATAGATTTTCTTCTAACTTGCTTTGAACCTCTGAACGAATGGTTTTCGCGCAAAGGACCGAACTACCCTGAATCTGAATAAGAACCTAGATACGCGAATCACTGCAAGGCGTTGTTGTTGTTGTTGTTGTTGTTGATATTGTTGTTGTTGTTGTTGTTGTTGTTGTTTTTAAAGGAATCGGGCTGTTTTTTTCCCCGAACAAGCGGTGGATCCCGAAGCTCAATTAGAAGTTCCATCCTCGGATAACTAGATGAGCATAGCAGCCTGCTGAGTTCCAGTTAAAATGCACGAATCCGACACAGCTGCCTCCCATAAGCTCAGCCCCAGATCTTCCAAGGTGCCTGCTAGACAGCTCTTCTTGCTGGGATATTTGAACAATGGTAGATCTATCGAAATTGCCTTTTAACGTTTAACTTTTTAAAGAGTAACCTGACCATGCTTTTTTTTTAAAAAAAAAGTCTTAATTGTACTTCCAATTAAGAAACTTCATTCCAGTGTCATTTCCTGAAATCTTAATATGCTACTGTAAAAAAACAAAAACACCTTGCTCATTAGATTTAAAGCAGCCAAAAGGAAGTATTGGTGGCCAATCAACTTTAAAAATAAAGAAAAATAAAGAAAAGGCATTACAAATGGGAAGGGAAAGGCTTTACTTGTTATTATTTCGAAGAACTAATATGACTGTTTGTATATTCTGGGAGAGACAGGAAAATGAAAATGGATCGTTGCTACAATCAACATCCCATCGAGGATGTTAGCTCATTTGGGTCTCATCACAAGACCCTGAACGTTATCCTGCAGGCCAAACTATCTCTCCCTTTTCTTTCAATCTCTTAAGTTCCAGACAGGTTAAACCGATTTAGGGCAGATGAAGACCCTTCACACTTTAGATTGAAAGCAGTAACTTCGAGTGTAACCAGCCGTGACACTCACTAGAATGCCATCTTTCCTCAAAAAGGTACGTTCATTTGCCAGGGACTCCTAGCTCCTCTGGTTTTCTTAGGCAAACCTCGTTGCTCTGGCAAAAAGCCACAGTAGGGAAACAGGCCTCCTTCCTCCACACACACCCCTCCGCCCGCTCCTCCCGGACCACAGAACCCATAGAGAAGCATGCTGCGCCACTTAATTTGCTTGCGCCGTTCAAGAGCTCGGATTCCCGCCCTTCCCCGATCCTGAATATAATGTTTATCGACTCCAAACACTGTCCCTAAATCTTAAGACAAGTGTATTTATCAATGCATTTTTAAGAAGTCGATTTTTCCAGTTTATAAACTTTGCCACCTTCGGATGCTCTTGTCCCGTTAAAATAAGCTCACGTCTGGTTTTGGTATTTGAGATAAGGAGAAGTTTGGTGTTGTTAAGAATCCCCTCACTTTCTTACTGTTCTTTCTTAGAGATTTTTTTTCCTTCCGCTCCAGCAAATAATAGTAATAATAATAATAATAACAATAACAACAAATAACAATAACAACAATAACAATAACAACAACAATAACAATAACAATAATAATAATAATAATAATAATAATAATAATAATAATAATAATAATAATAATAATAATAATAATAATAGCAATAGCAATAACAATAACAACAATTGTTGGAAACTAAAGTTCCATTTAAACAAAGCAAAAATCAATTGTCCGGTCAATCGAAAATTTCGCAGTTTTCAGCGGACCTCACAAACTGCTCCTTCTAGTTGGGCTGTACCTAAGAGAGCTTAAACTCCCGCCTAAAAAAGGTGTATCAGAAGCCAAGAGATTTTGAAAAAGCTAGCCCGCCCGAGTCTGCCCTCTTCCAAGTCTACCGCAGCTGCGGAAGTCCCCGCTGCACAGGGAGAGAAGGGGGAAAAAAGCGACTCCCACCCCCAGCCAGACCGACGCCCCCCCCCATACACACACCTCAATTCAAGGTCGCCCAACTTGCCTTTTCTCTGAGGATTTCCCATGGCCTGTCCAGAAGTGGTTTTAGAAAGGCTCGAACGCACCATGGAGCTGATTTGGTTTTTATTAAGCCATACGAGAGAGGGTGAGCGAGAGGCGGGGAGAGGGGGAGGCCCCAAAAAACGAGGAAAGAATTAAAGCAGGTAATAAAGAGACGAAAGCAAGAAAAGCCGCTGAAAGCTTTCTTGGATCAGAAACCCGGACCACAACTTTGCCCAAGAAGGACTTTGGGGGCTGTTTGAAACCTCTTCCCTTCAACATTTGGGGGCAAGACCATCCGACGGGTCTCAACCCAAGAAATAGCCACTCCACTTGCTTGAAGTCCCAGAAACAAAACGTTTCCCTGAGAGGGGAAGGAAGGGGTAATAAATTGGATTACAGGTGCATCCCTCCCAAGAGTTGTTTGTCCAACTGTCCCTGTTTATTAAGGCCTGTGTCCCAATCCGAACCATCAAACTGCCCAGGCCCCGGTCTTGGAGGACACCCCCCCCCTGATGAAACCACCCAGTCAAGTGGATAACGCGAACGCGTTGTTTCCCAATCCAGCCCCAGATGTTCAAACAGGTGCTTAAACTTGAAGGCGAAACAAGTCAATGAGACAGTGAGATCTGTCGCCCGAGATCACCGGGATCTCCGTCGGTTCAGGTGCATTGCCATTGGTTCTGCCATTGGTACGTTTCCGTTTCGAGCCTAGCTAGGCGCTATTGTCCGGTTCTGTTCTGGTTTAACCGGGTCAAATTCCCGAAGCTTCCGAAAGATTGGTTCCCTTCGGTCTGCCTCGAGAGACGGATTGGAATCAACTCCCGGTATCTGATCCCCGCTTCTCTCCCAGAACAGGGCTCGCCAACACTTTTTTTTTTTTTTTTTTTTTTTGCCATCTAGAAAATATTTTTATTTGTTTTTCCACCAAATCTCTTTCCTGGAGGATAGTCTCGACCTCTCCCGCCGCCCTCGTTTTTAAATAACCGGCCTTCTTTTTTTTAAAACCGACCTCGGAGTAAATGATGCTCCCTCCCTGGTGAGGTGAAATAAGTGTAGCAAAGGCCGCGCGAAGAAAGGGTTAAGGGTGCTTTTGACCGAGAAGCCGCGGATCCCGTTTGCTTAATATCTTTATTACTGAAAACACACACACACACACACAGAGAGAGAGAGAGAGAGAGAGAGAGAGAGGCAATGGAAACCAGATGTCGGAATGGAAAAAAGAGAGATTACGGATGGAGAAAATGTAGCGTAAAGGGGCAGCAGGAGTTAAAGCAGGAGAGGAGGAGTGGCGCTATTCCCCCCCGGATCCATTACTGAGGCCTGGAGAAGTGGGTCTCCCCCAAAGTAAACCTCCAAAGCACCTTGGGAAGCGGAGGGGAGAATCCCTTTCCGGCATCCAGGTGGCGGGACAAACGTTTGCTTAAACCACTAGCGGGAAAGAGTTGCCTATTTGGATTAGTGGGAGAGGACAGCAGAGAAGACACCCCCCCGCCTTTAAATTCTAGGAAAGTGCGTCCCTTTATTGACCAAAATTCGATCTAGGCGGGCAATCAACCGGTGAAACTTTTTCTTTTCTCTTGAAAGCTCCTCCAGTTGAATGTATACCTGCTGTTTATCACCCAGGAGCTGGGAAAGAGAGTGATTAAAGCCAGTTAAGGCGGTAGGCTGCCTAACAGAGCTGACCAAATGACCTCGACGTTGACGGTCATTCTTTCCGGTCAGCAAACCCAAAAGAGCTGCCCGGCTAACAGCTCAGAAGAAGGGGGGAAAGAAGGCCGAAGGAATCGGCCCAGGAATGGCCGGAGGAGGAACGCCTCGGAGTCGGCCGGCTCTTCCGCCCCGCGCACCATCTCAACCGGCAGCCACAATTGCATCACCGCCATGCGGCCTCCTGGCTTCTAGATTGTATTGCTTTCTAATGGTTATTTAAAAACAAATAATGCAGAAGCAACAAACAAGAAAGCCTGCCCTTTTTCTCCCTGGCTTCCCCCTTCCCGCCTGCCGTTCTTTGCGCGGATGGATTGGGCAGCGCCGGGCGAGAGAGCCGCTTTCTTGGCTCCAGGGCCCGAGGGGAGGAGGAGGAGGAGGAGGGAAACCTGGGGAAGGAGAGAAGAGGGGCTGAAGGAAGAGCTCCTTCTCTCTCTCCTACCTCCCCTGCTGGTGAGCCCCTTTCCCCTTTTACTGGGGGTGGGTGGGGTGGGACGGATCTGCTCAGCTCCGGAGAACATCTGACTCTGCTTAGTGCTGGCTAGCCCAGCCGTCTGTGTGCGGGTGTGTGGCTGCGTGTGTCGGTGAGTGTGTATGTGTGCATGAGCGTGCGGGGGAGGAAGGGTGGGGGGAATCCAGAGAAAGGCTCTCTGGCGATGCGTGAGGACACTGCTGCCGGGGCCTTTTAATTTTAGGCATGAATGCTGAGAGTTGCGTGCCGTTCTGCGATCCGACGGCTGCTACCATGGATTCCTTCTACAACGCCGCCTCGCAAGGCAGCGTCGACGGCTCCTCGCCTTTTAGGGCATTTCCCGGCAGCAGCGACAAATTCAGCTCCGCTTTCCTGGCCAGCAAAGGACAAAGCTTTGGAGACAGCGGAGGAGGAGGAGGCGGTAGCAGCGGCAGCAGCAACAACAGTCCCAAGCGCCGGAGCCGCTACAGCCAGCCGGAATGCCCGTCTCTGGACGGCAGCGGCGCGCAGCAGCCACAGGCGCTCCCGACCGCCGCCGCCGCTTCCACCACCACCGCCGCCGCCGCCTTTAACAAGTACCACTTGCAGCCCCCGCCGCCGCTCTACGGGCAGCGCGGCTCTTGTAAAAGCCCCCCGAGCAGCAACCTCAAGTTGCAGGACGCCAGCGGCCACAACGGAGCCCTGCAGCTTTCTTGCTTCGGTGAGTCACCGGATCGATCGGGGCCGGGGCTTGATGGGGCAGGAGGTCCTTGCGGGGAAAGCAGCCCCGGCGGGTTGTTTCTATGGACCGCCCTCGGCATTGGCCCTCTGGGCTGGGAATTCCTGGTGCGCCTCTTTTTCTGTGTATCCGTCCTGTTCTCGGGGCCTTAAAATGGGGCGCGGGTGTCTCTCCTTTCTCCCCTTCCTTCTTCGCAAAGCAGAGCGGTGGCAATTCAGGGCTTCCTTCTGGATTCGTAGCTGAAGGGGAAGTCCATGGCCTCCGCGATGGGAAGCAAACGGCCGTTTAGGAAGGAAAGGGTATCGCCAAACCTCAGCCTCCGAAAGGAGATTGTGCCGCCCACTGTCTGGTTGAGCAGGGAGAAGGAGACTTGCAAATGGCCTAATCTAATTCACACGCTGTTGGGTTGAACACCCCGTTCTGGGATGAACAATCCACTACTACGGTATCAACTTGATAGTTTTCCCTGCGATTTAAAACAAAACTAAACTATGATTAAGATATTATTACTTTTATAACATAGCTGTTTCTTATTTTGTACCTGAAGATGCTTCTTGGCTTGGAAGGAATTTCCTGGAATTGGGGAGGAATTTATTTCAAAATTACGTATTCTCTTTCAGAAAGAAAAAGCAGTGAAAGTCTGGAGGGAAATTGGAGGCAGAAAAGACCATCTATTTGCGTGGTTGGTTTCTAATCCCGTGGCAAAGGTTGACTCCTAATTCTGTTTTGCTTCGTTTCTCCTGTCCTGCCCAAATACCCCAAGAAGAGCACAGTAATCACATATTTAGAATCCCCAAACAAAGCTCTCCCCCTTTCCAGATAGACAGCTCAAGTCTTCGGCCTTGAACTTCTGAGCACCACCCGCTAACACGTTTTGTCATTTAATTAGGCGCATGGAATTCATGAATAGCTTATCCTGGATTCGTTCTCAGTATGCGTTACAGAAGTGGTTAAAATGAAAGCAAGTGTTTGCTTAGGCGATTCTTCTGGGAATATTAGCAATAAGGAAAGTGAAAATAAAATTATCTCTCTGTATCTTTCCTCTGCCAGCTCCCTCCCTCCTTGTAAAAACTTCCTTTAATGTCATCCCAACTGTCTTGTCTTTTCAGTCCTGAAAAACGTCTCTGCTTGGACACAAAAACAAACCAGGTTTTAAAAGTTTGTGATTAGCGACCTTAAATAAAAGATTATATATAAAAGTAGTCCTAAAAATACATTTCGAAGCCACATTCTGTTTTCAAGAAAATTATTTAGAATTTGGGAAGCTCTGGATTGCCAGGAGATGTGATTTCATTCCTCCCCATCCATCTCTTCCGTCTAACCTTCTTAAAATTTGCTGATCGCTTTAATGTCCCAGTTATTTCAATAGGTGAAATCTGGCTGGGTCACGACCAATACAAAAAGGAATAACTGGAGTTGCACTTATTTCAGCATCCTGCAAGCTGCTGCTGAGGAGCTTTTATTCTGTACTTATCCTGTAACACTCACCACCACCACTACCACCCAAAAAAACCATTAGCACCTCTTGTCTTTCAAGGGGAATCAGAAGCCCGTATCTTTCGACGTCTTTGTCTTTGCACCAGCCTTTCCTTGCTGCGTTTCTTAGCGAGTTACTGGGGGGGGATCCACCGTTGTCTTTCTCTAATTCACTTTCTCGCTTCCACAAACAGCCCTTTCGATCTATTTAAGATTGGAAATCTGGGTGCGTTTGGACCTAGAGGAAAAACGATGGGGGTTGAGGTTACGTGAATAAGCCATCCGTCACCGGGAGAGCAAAGAGATCCTCCTGTCTACCTTATTTTCTGGCTTCACTCACTGTTAGATCAGGTCCCAGAGTCCAACTGAATTTTCCCTCCTGTTCGCTATGCGAGAAGGATCGTCGGAACACACTTTAAAGTCAGTTGTTCAATTGCGCGGCCAACTAGGTGCCCAGGATCAAGTATAGATTAGGGGGCGAAGGGTTCTCAAATAATCTTATCAACCTTACAACTAAAGAAAATTTATCCGGGTGATCTACGTTGTGTGGGTGCCTTTTTTTCTACAGTGCCTTCCTTTTTCAGAAATGCGTTGACAAAGGACAAACCTAGATTTTCTTTCTGCCCACCTCCAACATGACTAAGAAGCCGAGAAGGCGTTTTCATCCGTTTCACGCACCTTTGCTCACACAACCGCATTGGCAACGGAGACTCGTTTGGTTATTGCCCAATTTGCAGTCCCGTTCAGGTGGCCAGTCTTCAGGGAAATGGAGTTGGAGGTTCATTAAAGTCAAGCTAGGAAGATGGCCCTGGACCCCTCAACCAGTCTCTTTCCAAGGAAGTTTGGATAACTGATTTGTCTGTAGAATATCTTCTTCCTCATTTGCTTCCTTAGGGCAATTGAGCGGTAAGTAGGTTTCTTCCCCAAGTGAGCACATAAAATAGAAATAGAAAAGCGGGGCTAAGCTTGAAATCTCTTGGGGCAGAACCGCTCGGAGAGGGAAGCTCCGGCACCCATACAACGACCCCTTTTTTTATGCCAAGGGAGAAGAAATAAATGGCCCCGATTCCAATCTGCCTTTTAAAAAATATCACCCTAAACAATGGAGCGTTCCCAGGGTTAAGCCCAAAGGGAGCGAGCGACGGGACAGGACAGAGAGGCTTTACGCGCGCTTTTTTTCCCCCCAAGCGGTTCACTCGGTGAGAGGCAAAGCCTGTCAGAGCCCTGAATGGCCTCGGTAAAGGTCGGCAATAGCCAAATATTCACCTGCACCGGAAGATGTCTATTAACCGCCACTTTTCCCTTTGGCTTTTGGGGTGATAAATTGGGGAAACGAGGGGGAAGGAGGGCCTCTCCGAAGGAAATATTCCCGACACCTGGCTTGGATCTGTTCTGAATAACCATTTGCGCGGTTGGACGCCCCTAATAGCTCTGCGCCGCAGAATCAGCTGATTCTAGCCCTTGTGTCTGAATCTTTAAACCAGATGCTTTTGAGGTCCGTGATTGCTACCATTTGATGGAGACGGGAATGGCCACTGAAAATCATTGGTTTCTTCCTCGACCCAATTGTGTTAACATGGAGGAAGCCGTAATCCCTAGCCATGTTTAGAGGAAATCGCAAGGGAATCGTGCTTACTTAATTTCCAAATTAATTAACGTTAATGTTCGGTAGTATTTGTGCTACGTTCACTATAAAACAAAGAAGCCCGAATGATAACCGACCACCTTCCCTTGAGAGAAAAATCCCGATCACCTTCCCTGTGATCTTCGCCTTTGGGACCCGTTAAATGGGGGTGGGGGGTGTAAGATGGCGATCGATTAAATGTTTGCAGGATTTCCAAGCACCTTTCAGTCGGAGGCGCATTTTCAAAGCAGCGCTCCGTAGCGTTGTGTGTGATGTGGCTTGAGCGACAAAGCAAGTTAATGGGAACCTCCTGGATGTGTGGGAACAATGAATCACAATAATAAGGAATATTGTTGAAAGAATAGTTGCCGATTAGCATGAAGCGAAGGTTGGGGAGTGAGGTCTGCCAGTTATGGGCGCATGAAATAAATCGTACTTCCCACCAGAAATAAACCGGCCTCAATAAAGTCAATATTGGAAATGGGACTCTGAATTCAAACCGGAGCAAAGCGTTCGTTTGGGGAAAGAGAGGCAAGAAAAAAGTGGGATAAAGTTCTCGCACGTTCAAAAGCTCAATTAAGTCCTCACATAGGCCGTTTCATCGGCCCTGCGGTGGCAGCTGAAAAGGAAACGGTGCTCCGGTTGCGCTGGTGTCCAATACAGCTCTTTCTCTAGTGAAAACGAACGTTTTTTTCCCCCCAGGACCGAGCGATAGCAATCGCGGACCCAAGTCCGTACTACCGAAGCGGTTCATATGTGTAAGGTCCTGCCAAGCATAAACGGCAAGTAACTCGAACGGGGACGCGAACTCCATGAAAGGCCGACCATCTATCTCCCTATGGAGAAGGCGGCAAGATTTGGGGAGAAAGGAACGGGATGGAAAACCCAGATCTCCTGCGAGAGGAGCCTTTAGGGAGCAGGGAAATGCGGCCCTTACAAGGAAGCGCCTGGAAACTAGTGGGCTTCTCGGTCACTTTCTTTAGCTTTCAAGGCGGTGCCTGTTGAATCGCAAACACCCTTCGCGGCCTGCGGCAGTGGGTACCCATGACAAGCTTTGTTTTCCAATAGGGTTTGTTCGGCAAACCTACCGGCCTTACCGGCCAACCCCTGTTAACATTTCAGCTTTAAAACTATTGGCGTCATTTGGGGATTTTTTTTCTCAGGAATCCATTCCCGCCTTTTTCGTCAAGCGGTGCGGCCTAGCCCGTGCCTTGCCTCCTCCAACTTAGCTCGCCGCCTTTGACTCCAGGGGGGATCGAGGTCAATAAAAAACCTTTCTGACATCTTCCTCGACCCACCTCTCGGCACCCCGGTCGTGAATTTCTTAAGGCCGTCGTCGTCCCTTACATAGCTTTGTACAAGCTCGGATCCCCCAGATGCGGGCGGGCGAGCAAGCAACGCTTCCCACCCTTCGCGATGAATGCCGGGAATGGTAACCGACGCCATTCGGAGACCGCCGCTACAGGCCCCTCTCTGGAAACCGAGGTTATCCCGAGGAACCAGAGCGAAGCTTCCGGAGGCCTCAGAGCCATTTCTGAGGGTACCTACCGGTACCAGCGGCCGAGCTTTGCAGATCGATTTAGGCAGAGAGGCGACAATGTGGAGTCTGGTTTTGGTAGGCATTAATAATCCCATCGCCCCAGTGAGGAATGATAAGGCTGTATATATGCTGGGAAAGGATAGAAAACTAATTAAAGTTTCTTTGAGAGTCTGCTTAAGAAGTGTGTCCCTCTTCTTCCCCACCTCAAAGCCCCCGTTTATCTCCAGCCCTCTGTTTCTCCAGGTCCAAGTTCAGGCTCTCCAGTACTGGAGCAGGACAAGGCAGGGCAGGGTGGGTGGGTTTTGAGTCCATCTTCTCAATGTTGTCACTACAAAAGGGAGAGTTGTTTGAGCTTCCCTCCAGGACAGTTTTACCCTCATAGATTCCAAAAATAACAAAAGATTTTATTATCTGAAAACTAGAGGCCGCTGGCCTAGACAAACCCATTGGCCCATGGTTTGAATAGTTAAGCTGGTCTTCAGTGGGTCTGCTTTATTTCTAGAGTTAAAATATGACTGACAGGCCTCCTTCCAGGGCCAAATGGACCTCTTCGTGCTTTTGCTTTATGTCTCCAAAACCAAGAGGGTCACATCAGTGTAAAAGGATACTAAATTTAGCTATAGCTTAGCTTGATTAGAAAATGAGTGAATCCTGAGATTGGGTAGGAGGAAGAAGAAGGTGATTGAAATCCCTGTATGGCAGATTGACATACCTGTACATATTTGGTACAGATACAATTACACTTTCAAACGGAATTTGTAAAGTGGAACATGTAAGGTATGTTTATTCAGAGTTTCTACATTTGTAACTTGTACTTGATAATAAATGTGCACAATGACATTGAAGGACAGGTCTTTAATTAGGCCTTTATAATTAGGCCATTTCCTCACTAGTTATTTATTGCTTTTTACCAAGCAGTTCAACTTGTTGCAGTGAGGGAAAGCTGATCTTCATGTCTGATGTATCAGTCCAGTGATAGCTCATGCTATAAATCACAAGCAAAGAAAAGGCAACTCTTTTAAGAGGATTGATTGATTCATTCATTCATTGATTGCTACCAGTAGATATGTGTGTATGTTGCTGTACTATACCAAATACAAATGAGTTCCAACATCCAATCAAAACATCCAACTCATCCACCTCTATTAGGTTTCTGTTTGTGAATAGTGAAATGTGCCTGCATAAATGCCTCGGAATATTACTCTCTTTTCTGAGTATGAATTTTAATTTCCTTGTATCAAAAGCTGAATTGTACATCTGCAAACTGAAATCGTAATTAAAGGAAAAATAGAAAATGTAAGAGTAAGCTGAATATTTGGTTAGAAGCTGGTAAAAGGGAGGGAAAACTCCACCATTGTGGTGAAAAGTAGTCTGAATTAATATTTCTTCAACTTGGAACTGAGATAAATGGTATTTCTCCATATTTAAATATATTACCCTCATAAAAATTGTTCTGGAAGGGAAGAGGACATGTGGGCAGACAGGCATCTGTGCGTGCTAGGGTGGGGATGCTCGTTCAAAGCATGAGAGAGGGTGGTGGGTAGAAAGAGAGAGAATGTGCCCTGGGATATTTGCTCATTGGATTAATAGAAGAAAAACTACTTTTCCTGGCATCCAAAAATCTAAAAGTGCCAGGCCTGGCAATTCCTAGTGACTTGCTTTCTTAGAGAATAAGGCTATAAACCAAAGTTGTTGGGAATGGGAAGAGACTGTCTGCACAGAAACCTGAGGAGGATAGCAATTTTCCAAATGACCTTTCAGAGAGTTTGAAAACAACTCAGAACTGAACTGCCCTAGCTGCCATTGAGGGTGGGGGGGGGGGGAGACCTTGCAGGATAAAAATCCTTACTTCCATTTAGTTTCTGGCTGATTGTAATATCTACTGAGCTTCCTTTCCATCAAAGGCCACTTTTTGCCTCTCCAGTTATGGTTTCTCGTTTTTGGACTGTCCCCAAAGCCAGGGAGATTTACTACTGGACTAAATCAGTTTGAAGGGCAACACTTGTGCCCAGGCTTTGTTCTGTTGTTAGAATGCTGGAATAAAATCGTCTTCTGTACTGATTGCATAGAACCAGGCTGGGTTCACATAATATACTAAGTGAAAATGTTCTTGGTACTGTGTATTGTAAGGATATAGCCAGCATAAGTAGTGTCTGATTTACTATGCTATGTGAACTCAGTTCAGTAAATTATGGTTCAATTAAGTGGCTGGCCTGAGGTATAAACCCCCTCACTTCCCAAACATTAAAAAAAAAAAACTTGACTACAAACTGTTGACATAAATAACACATGGATATCCCTCACTACTCATGCATTTGTTTCTTGGGCAGCCTTCTTCCATTGGTCCTCATTTTTAAAAAAAAATCCAGTCTTTGCTGGTGTGAGACTCCTGTAGCAGAATTAGTCTTATGTTCCTGTGACTTGGCCCTGGCATCAGGTGATATTATAAGCTCAGAGAATTAGATAAAGATGGATGGAGCTCCTAATTTATACAGCCTGACTTATAGCTCTAGCAAGCCCACCAATGCACATCAACCTTCCATAATCTAGCAATCAAGCATACTTTCTGTATCACGAAAATATAGTCTTCTAAGCCTGCAGAGAAATATCACTTCCAACAGATGGGATAGAGAAAAAGTCACTGCCTCTTTTAGTTTGGCTATTCTTTATCCATTGAAAAGAATAGAGGGAAGAAGAGCATTTTCAAATCCAGGAGCTTATGATAAAAGACCACAAGTCTATGACCATCAGTCCCCAAAGAAGTTATCAAAATTTCATTTGTTGATAGAACCAGTTACTTGCTGAACCTATAACATACTTTCCCAACATGATGTCCTTCAGATGTGGTTGGCCAATCCCATAATTCCCAGTTAGACTGTAACAACCAAGTGTATATTGGATGGGAATTACAAGAATCCCAATACCTCTGGAAGATGCTAAATTGGGCAAGTAGCTACTTTCTTACTTAAAAGATTTAATTTCTTTTGACAGAACTGTTTTTAGCAATCTCTCTTCTTCCACATACATACATCCTAGAAAATACATCTCTGGATTTGGACCAATTTTTGTTGTTGCTTGATAGAATAACAAAGCACAGTGTGGCAGAAAAGTGGTATTTACATCACATAGAATCACAAAACTCTGGGTTGAATTCTTAGAGAAACTTTATGCAACCTGGTAAATCAGCCAGACTAAAATGTTATGTCCAGATATGCTATCAGAATTAAATGAAACTTGAAATAAAACTTAACTGAATAGTTTCAGGAGTATCAAGTTAGGACTGTGATCTTGAATTAACCTTAGATTACTTTTCAAATGATTATACCTATCTGGAATTACTAATCTCTGTGGAACGACATGGTCTGAAGTGTTCAAATCTGTGCCTCTCATTTTAACCTTACCAAGCTATGTTGTACTAAACAGCAAGAAGAAATTGTAAACAAAACCATTTAATGTATTTTACTGATATTTAAGGCTCACTATAAATTTGTAACATCAAAACTCAACATGCCCCACATGTTATAATAACTCTAATTTTCCTTTTGGTTTCATTCATTCTCAGATTGCTTCCTCACTAGTAAGTGATAGCATTTTATATACCCAGCCATCTCTGTGATATGATAATAATGAAGACAGGCCACTTCCTCATTAGCTAAAAGGTTTATTTCTTGCATTACTATAACAGTAATGAAAACAGACCTTATAACCGTGGTGGGATGGTGCCAGAGTTGCTATAAACGACTAAAATTTGCCAGGCTTTGTTTCATCCTGGCAGGAGCCCGCAGGACCCTATAAGATGCTACAAATCTCCAGTGAGAAAATAGCTGGGGACCATTCCCAGCCATGTAATATAGCAATAATCTGACTGAAGGATACTATAAATTAGTAGTTCAGAAACCGGCCAAGAGGTTATGAGCATTTACGGTGGTCCAGAGGTCAAAAATTCCCTCACTGTCTGGACTTTGAAGACTCTTCTTCCTTCTCAAAAAGAATCAGGCAATGACAAAAACGTTAGTAGTTAAACGTCATTTCACCGAATAGGGATATCCTAGAGTAGCCCAATAGCAGGGACAGTCCAATAGCAATCTTTCCCACCACTGCTAAACCTCCCTCTATGGAGTCCCTTAGGAAGCTGGGCAAGCTCAGTCTATTTTTTTAAGGGGGACGGATTTAGGTGGGTAGAGTAGCCACCGCGGGTATCGATCTCGTCCAGACTGGTTTCCAAGCCCTTTCGGTTGTCCTCCTGCGGGAGAAGCAGCTGCAAGCTGACCCGCCCCACAACTCCCTTGAAAGATCCAGAGTTGGCGGGCGCCCGCCTGGCGAACTGGAGGAGACGGATCCCCCTTTCCGAGTGGAGGGAGAACCGACAGCGGGTCGACCGGGCTCTGAGACTAGCAAGTCAAGATGCTGGGGCGACGGGGGGTTCTGATCCGAATCCTTGCAAAGAGGATGAACCGCATCCATCCAACCAGGTCCTGCACAACTACTTAGCGACGTGCTCAGGCTTGGTTTGAACAAAAACATTACAGCGCCACAAATTGTTGTAAATGCAACAATTGCACTACGACTTTACAGTACGACTCTTTACTATGCCTATTCAGTAATAAAATCTATTATGCTCCTTGAGCTTTACTCCTGGTAAATCCGTTCAGGATTTATATTCTTATCCTTAAACGCGCTGTCCTTTGTTAATTGGGTTATTTATCACATGATTTCACTTCTTGCATTTTCCCCTTTTTATGTCTAATGAAGTAGAATCTAATTCAGAAAAGTGCATGAATAAATATGAGGATTTTTAAAGATTCACAAGACCCTTTCTTTGTCTTTGATCCCCAATCTGTTGCCCTCCAGATGTTTGAACTGCAGTTCCCAGAATTCCTAGGAACATAGTGACTGCTACAGTAAGTTAAGGTCCAGTTATTTGACATCTGCTGGGTTGCAGGGAGGGGAGGAGGAGGTTGGTCTATATATTTACTTGGGAAATCATTGTAATATATTCACTAACATTCCAGCTTCCTAAAATTAACCTCCAAGTATATTTGTATTACATAAGGGAAAGGAAAAAGAAATGGGATTGTTCATAGTCACAGAAATTACTTTCTCATTGGTTTTGCTGCTGGTTAAAATGGTTTTCTCTCTCCTTGACCAAGAAAATTACTTTGAATAAAATGAAAAATGGAGTACCGATATTTCTTTCATCTCTGAGATTTATTTTGTGCCTTTTTGTTCTTGTTAAAAAAAAGTGATTGCCAAATGTGTATTTTGAGAAATTTAAACAGTTGCATACTCTAATCTGCTTCCCAACTTCCCAAATAATTCTTCTGCTTCCCTCAAACCAATTATTCTAGGGCCGGCTGGCTTTTCATCTTTAAAATAACTTTTACCTTCCAGATCATGCTAATGTGTGCTTACCAAATGGTTCACACGTGCTTGGAACTGAGACTGGATGTTCACAGGCAAGTAAAAGGTAATATAATCAAAGTCCATTTCCTCTATGGTGATTTATGGTATCATCTAGCCACCATTATGCTGGTATATCAGTAATGGAGACAGCCTACTGCCACAATTATGGCTAGATGGCTGTATAAATCACTACAAAGGAAATGAAACTGTTGGGGAGACTGTTCTACTAAATCAATTTTTAATGCTTCTCTGTGTTTTGTTTTATTTAATGTTTCACAAGTAAGAAGAAATAAACATATGGAGGAAAACAGATGATGTGAATTTAAAGAATTGTTTTAACAACATAAAAGTTTTGGTGGCTTGTTTGCTAGGATTTGTGGATTGCTTGTTTGTTGCCACGTTCTGAATTATGACTGCTGTTGATCCACTGAAGTGACACTATTTGTGATAACACCTCACTGTCACTATACCTGATAGCACCTCACTGTCACACGAATGTTTGTCCCTGTCTTCCCAATGTTGTGGTGTAACCAGGCTAAGGAAGGCAGAATCAGCATGCCATAAACCTGTGCGAGATATTCACAACAAATTCCTTTGGAATAGACATAACAGCTCAATATACCAACCTGTGGTATTCAGGACACACATACACACACGCCAAAGCAAAGTGCAAGTAATTTCAAGCTGCAATATTTTTATTAGGACAGATTTTTGGAGAATTTTTCCCCAAAAGATGAATTCTAACAGCAAAATAGCTATATCTGTCCCCAACCTGCTCCTCAAGTATATTCATCACCATAGTAAACTGAATCCACCTGCTGCTGGCTGTCCTCTTCTCTTTCCTTCTACTTTCCCCAGCAAGTTCTCAACTGCTTCTTTAGTACTTCTGAACCAGAAATAGATTTGAGGAAAAGGCAGCTGAGTCCCAGGCTAGGAATGGAACGAGATTACCACTCCTAGTAATCAGAAATCATAAACTGGCAGTACCTTTGGAACAGATCCTCTAGAAATTGGGACTTTCAAAGGAGAGGGATCCATCAGGCATTATCTCAACACTGGATGTCATTTTCCCACCTTTTCAAAAAGGAGAAAGCAAAACAAAAAATGATGATTATATAAGTGTAACAATGACACAGATTCACCAAGCCTGGAGATTATCGTGCACAGAAATGGGAAGAGTGGAAAGCAATACATTTATTATTATGTGTTTTTTTTTAACCTGGCTGTTATTGGCTTATAGCTAATTCAAAGCTGTGAACTCACATAATACTCCTTCCTCCCCCTATTTTCCCCACAACAACAACCCTGTGAGGTGGGTTGGGCTGAAAGAGAGTGACTGACCCAAAGTCACATGGCCAGCTTTCATATATTCATATGCAAGCAGACACAACACAAGGTTGGAAGAAGAAAAAGATCATCATCTATTGTTGCCAAACAGAAGTATTTGGAAAAATGACTTTGGTTTCAAAGTAGAAGAACTGAAGGACCAATGTTACTATCTATGACTGAAATAAAACTGTTTTACTCTAATATACCATTTAAAATTCATTCATATGTAAAAGACCTCAGGATGAAGACAGTTCCAATTGGATTTTATATATATTCAAAATGATATCAAAATGTATCTCCATCTCCACAATATGAATACTCCAACATTCCACTTTAAGATCTGTAATTAAAGATTTCCTGTATCTTGGCTTATTAAGTGCTTCTTTGGGGCCCTTTTTTTGTTCCTTACTGGCTGGTCTGATGAAGCGTTTCGGAGATATGGGAAATTTGCGACAGAAATGGCTCAATGGGAGAATCTCAAAGGCTTTGGAATCTTTTACTCTGCCCAGTGCAAGAGGAGATGATGATGACGATGACGATGATGATGATGACGACGAAAACCACCACAACAACAGTGATGATGGTGGTGATGTTGGAACCATTTAGAACATGGCATATACAGAAAAACAGCTTCCCTCCTCCAACTGAATGCAATTCACACGTGCTCTCAGATGTCTCGCACGCAGGACTCTCACACCCATGTGGCTCCGTCTAAGAAAAGAGCGCACAGCCCATATGCCCAGTTCGCCTTCTCCGGCGTTTCCTGGCTCGCTGCCGCTCTCCGCCCTTTGCTGGAGGAGCTCTCCCTTTGGCCCCTGGGTTGATGCCTGCCGGGGGAAAGGCTTCGGAAGCGGCTTTCGCCCCCGCCTTCAAATTGCGCAACCAGAGGTCGCCAGAGCGGCCGTTCAAACGGCTCCAGCGCCATCCCAGAGAGGGAGGGAGGGAGGGAGGGAGACAGACAGACACAGAGGGACAGAGAGGAGGGAAGAAAAAGAGCTGTTTCCGAAGTTGGCCAAAGAAGCCCGGAGCTCGGATAAGTCCTTGCTTGCCTGCAGGCAGCAGCACCACCGAAGGAGTTCTTTCCCGTCTCAACAGGCAGCGGGTCGGCGGGGGTTTTTCGCCCGCAAATCGGGGGCTTGAAAGGTAGGACTTTATCGGACCCCGATCCAAATGAGTTTTTATACTTTGCGAGGAGGCTCGGGGGCGGCGGCTTTTCTCCCCTTTTCCTGGGAAGCAGCGAAATGTCAAACTTGCTTCTACGTAATTCCCCCACCCCTTTCTAAAGAAAGAAGGAAAAAAGGGGGGGTTTCTCGCCGCACCAGGGCTATTCTTTTCCAACGGAATCGCTCTTACGCGACGTCTGAGGCTTTTTTTTACGTTGGAATTTGTTTGATATGCTGTCTCCACGGCCAAAGCATGGGAGAGAGGGAGAGGGGGAAACAGGGGAGGGGAGAAGAAGCGGCAGACAGTTTTCTATTTGTCATAGCAAACCACCCACTCTAAAGCAGATGGAGAGGTGAGAGGCGTCGCCTGGGTGAAAAGTCGGTGGATGCTTCCCAAATGTGCGTCCAGCAAAGGGATGCCCCATGCTCAAAAGGATACATTGAGGCCAAGGAGCACACATGAAAAGTGTGTGGTGTGTGTGTATGTGTGCATGCGTGTGTTATCTGGGCTGTTTTAGTGTGTGCTTCCTTGTGGTTTCATGACTAAAGGAGACTGGAGTGATTCACTGGCTGCCTTTCTGGGTGTCTCTACAAAACAAGTGGTGGATCAATTGAAATCTTTTGGCGCAACTTTCTAACCTCCCAAGTTAATGCACACAGGGCTTAAAGGAAGTTAATATGCAGACTTTGGTTTTTCTCCGAGCCAGCAGACTTGTTCCTTTTTCCACCCAGGGCTATGATGCATTTCCCTCGCAAGATAGAGGTAAGCTTTGCCTGCCAAAACCTCATGTGAAAAGGCCTTTCCAGCCACATCTTTGGTGCCAGCCAAATGAGCCATTCTGCAACCTAAAGGCTAAAAAGGGATCTGAATGGAGTCTGCCTCTTCCTCCCAGCCAGCCCTGGTTAGCATTTTTTTAAAATGTCAAGTCTTTTTGCTCTTGGCATTCAGCTCCAAAATTCCTACTTCCATCCTGTTTCACAGGGCAGATTACTTCACTGTGCCATATTGCAGTGCCAGCCCCATTTCCTCTTGGACAGCCTGATGTTTATGATTCAGGGGCTTACCAGAAAGCCATGAAGATGGCAATGGGGAAATGAGGCCACCTTTCTACATGCCAAACCTTTTTGAAGGCTGATCTGCCTTTCCCAAGGATTTATCATTAGACTTACCCTGGAATCTGCACAGGTAGGGGCCTCAGCTCCCATCATCCACAGCCAGAAAAGGAAAGAGATGATGAAAATCATAATCCTGTGCATCAGAAGGTTTTTTGGGTGTTTTTTTGCATTTTAACTGTATCACCAAACAGAAAATTGGATGAGTTCTCTAGGGAAAAGAAATGAACACTAAACTAGTTATAAAGGTATTTTAGATTTAGGAAAATGAAGGAACCGGCCAATATTTTATGATGGCTTGTCTTTTGGAGGACAGTTTTATCATTCAGGACGTTCGGCATGCCTCCTCTTTTAATGGCAAAATGGCAATTACACCTAGTTCCCACTAATCCAATGGTTGGTAACATGGATGGAGTAGCTATGAACTTTGGCTACTTTGGTTACAGATCCTGGAGTCTTCAAGACGCTGAGCATCTGTCATCCTGTGAAAACCTGTCTGGGCCTCCATAAAAGAAATAGTTTTGGTTTGGTTTATTGCTTAATTGCTTGCAAATGCCTTCTCCGCCTCCAGGAGTGATGGAAGCTGTAATCCAATTCATCTGGAGGGCAACCAACTGGGGAACACTTTCCTGTGACAGCAAACATATTTATTCATTTAATATTCCTCAAGGAGCTCTCTCCTCCAACTTTTCCCCACAACAACAACCTTGTGAGATACGATGGGCTGGATAAGAGAGAGGAAGAGAAACTGTCCCACTGTCAACTAGTAAATGTCCAATGCTAAGGGAGGACAAAACCCTGAATTTCTGTATTCCCAAACCAAAGCCTTAATCACTGCTCCACTCTTCTTCTCATATATGCCACGATTCCATATAATATAAGCCAAAAAGTTAATACAATTGGACAGTGAACCCTCGTCCCTTTTCTGTGCCCAACGGCAGATCATGCCCTTCCAAATGCAGCAAAGGACTGACAGAATCTTAGTGTTCACAACTCAATTAATTTGAATTAGCAATTCTTCCAACCTTTTCCCCTTCCTGATAAATCAACCATGGAACTGTCATGGCCCTGCCTGCTGTTATAATGCTGCCCTAAGCAAGCTATACCAAGCCTGATATAACCTTGATCCATGGTTAGTCATTCATATCACACTAGAAAGTGGGTGAGCAGAGTTTAATATTTTAGCATAGCGCTTTTTACCACTTAGATTATTTCAGTAAAAAGATAATTCGCAGCATAAAACGATCATATTACAAATACAGCTAAGAACCCAACTCTATAGATTGTGGTGGGGTTTTAAATGAAAATTTATATACATATATACCAGTATAATGTGGCTACTCTTTGATCTATTTATCAATCTGGAATAGAGAAACATGTCCCCAAAACATAGCTTCATAATCTCTATTCTAAGATGTACAATTAGTTTATGGGATATTAGACAAAATGAGGAACAAGTGGTTAACACTAGATTTTACTCAAATTGCCTGAATAGTATGACTGTCTGGGTTCACACATCACAGTAAGCCACTGTGGCTTACTTTTAAATTATGGCTTGTTGAACAGGCACAATTGACTAGACCCATAAATCGTAATATGCCATACACCATAATTTGTAAACCATAGTGGCTGGATTTACACAGCGCCCTAAACCAAAACCAAATAGCCCACGTTTTGTGTGACATGTAAACCAAGCTCCTGCAAACCATGTAATGTTGAATGGCTGATAATTCCATCAAATGACTATTTTTATTTATTTATCCATGCTATTTCAGTTTAAATGTCAGTGCTTCTATAGCTGCAGTCTGTATTACCAGGTCTTGTAAATGAATGGTGCTTGCAAACAAATAGTCATTTGATGGTTTACATCAAAGGTGTCATCACAGCAGCGGTGTCATCACAGTGCGTCACATGCTGTATCGGGACTTTTCCCCCCTTTCCTAAACCAGACATGGGCGTGGCCAGCATGTGATGCATCCGGGCCCGTGGGCCAGGAGTTTGCCAGCCCTGGTTTATATGATTTCTGGAAATGGAAGTCTACATGACATCAAATAAAGCCTCTGAATTCCCAGACAATGTGCATAAAGTAACATTTATACCAAGTTTCTTCAAATATTTCTTTAACCTGAAGTTTTTACCTATTTAGCACATACATTAATAAATGGGGGGGGGGGGGTTGAGTTAATGTTGACTCCTAGTGACTGCCTGGAAAACTGCCCTGCATTTTTCTTGACAAGGGCTGAGAGAGAGGACTGGCTCAAAATTATTCAGCTGTCTTCAGGCCAAAGCACAATTAGAATTCACAGTTTCCTGGTTTCTAGCCAGATAGACCAAACATTTACAAGAGGGGAATATATTTAATGGAGCCAGGTACTAACAGAAGGATACTGGAAATATTGCACTCCTGCTCAAAGGTAGGGACCCCTGCTGTTTGTAATCCTTTTAAGAACGGATGGTGTCTTTAACAGAAATATATCCCTGCTGTTTAATTAGAGACTTTTTATTCCATAATATTGGGCATCCAGAATATAGTCATGTCACCATCATTAACATTCAGAACAATGTCTATCAAGCACATTTCTGCATAAATCCTTATCTTTCTTCAGTATAGCTGATCTCAACTTTGATAATCCAGTTTTTCTTATGTCTCTTTGAATTAGGTTAAGATAGCCTTCTGAAAAGCCTATAGGGCTCCATCTCTGTAACATTCCATATCTAGATGAGACAAGCAACTACAGAACTACATCAAGCGCCAGTTTTGAAAGAGCCAACCAACTAATGATTGTGACCACTTTGACTGTGACCTTTTAAAGTAGTCACAATCATTTGTTGGTTGGCTCTTTCAGTAATCCAAAATATCAGGCACTTTGCAGGCATTCTACAAGTACCCTGTGTAAAGTGATGTGGCATTATTATCTTCCCATGACAAATAAGATGGGACTTGCTTGCAGGTAGTTTGAAGATCTTTTGAGGAAATGATAATTTGGCTGGGTCACAACATAAATTATTAAATAGAAGAACATCAAGGAGGCCGATACTTCTGGCTTTTTGACATTTTGTCAAATTTTAGTTTGTTGTTTTGTTGTTGTTGCTAAAAAATAAATGAAGCAAGATCATTTTTAAATATTGCTTTTCAACTGTGCAATTAAATACCATTTAAATTCATGCATGTGGACCGTATTTGATTTAGCAAAAGTATGTGCTTTTAAATAGGAACAATCTGCTTATCCTAAGGTTGAGGTAAACATTATTTCCTAAAGAGTTTGGGAAATCAGATATTACAGATAGACTGCAGTATCTGAGAGCATTGGCAGCTAGGGTGACACAAAAAGGAACAGAGTGACATATAAAGCATCACGGCATTGCAGCTCGTGCCACACCACATACATTGCAGTGTTAAACATATGCTCATTGTGACAAAAACAGTGAGGGTCTGCAGTCATTTCTGCAAATGAAAATAGTAAGTCAAAGACATTAAAGGCATGAGATAAAGAAAAGCACATAGTTTGCCTTAAAATCGCATTTTACAATCCTTGCAAAACACTTCTTTCCACCATATCCACATATCACTTCCTTTTGTTCTTCCAATTTTTTTCTTTTGAGATATTCATCAACTCTGTCCAGCCATAATTTTCTCACTTTTCCACTTCCTCTTGACCTAAATACTTTTCCTTCATGTATTAGTTCTACAACTGAATGCTCCTTCATTTTATCTTTCTGACTAAACCACCTTCCTCTACTTCCTTCATATCAGTCTCAGTTTTGGACTCAATCCATTGTACTCAACATTAATTCAGCACCCATTCATTTTGACTCCATGTATTTTTGTTTTATTACACATTCTTTTAAGATGCCCCCTTTCTTCTCCATTCAACCTTTTACGTGTCTCCTAACAAAACCAATTTTCACTTCCACATAAGAAACTGGGAAAAAGCACCCATTGTATTTGTTACAGACTATATATTTCCCTACTTTCCTTCCAGCACTTTGCATATCATAAAATTTCTCTACTAATTTCCCCATCTTTAGTAAACATTCAATCAAGGTACAAATTAATGAATTTGCTGTATATTGATTGATCTTTGCAGATACCTCTAGTAGGAAGACCGAATATGATACTGTATAGGTGTAGATTCTTGATGGGATCCTCTGGAAGTAAAATGGAAATTGGCCAAAAAAATTGATTAACCAATATATAAATGGTATAAATGGGAAATAACTATCTTTCTGCAAACTGAAATTGGACAAACTGTTATCTTTTTAAATCTTATATGCTATATATTACATGCCCAAACAAAGAGAGCCCCACTTTCCTACTCGCTGAAATTAGTTGGTTCTCAATACAAAGTATTTAATCCCATACCTGGAGATTTTCAACTTCTCACATAGTTATTTCAGACATGATCCCAGGAAGGAACACAGTGATAATCCATACAAAGCTTGGACAACATTCTAGAGTTTTTCCCCCCTTTTAAGCATAGTATAGTGTGGGAGCCATACATAGTAGCCCTACCATTAATTTGGAGAAAGAAAGAAAAAACCTGAAGACTACCCATGCATTGCTCATGTACTTGGCCCCTCTGTAAAATTATTATTTTTTCTCAGAAAAGTATCTGCTTCTTTAAGCTTTTGAGTACATACGTGCTGAAAGAACCTTGAGAATTTCCCAGATGATGTGAGGTGCTGTTACTATCACTATCAAAAGAGAATGTTTAAATCTATTTTTCTCATGAAAGTTCCTTTGCCAGACTATATGTAACCATTATACTATATATCATTATCTAGTGAAGAAGAAGTGATTAAATTGGGCATAAGAACACAACATGCATGATAATAATAATAATGATATTAAATTATCTTACCCACAAAGTAACACATCTCCAAAGAACAGTGTCTTCTCTTCTTCATCCTCCTGCAGAGGACCCTGTATTTTGTATTTTGTATTCATTTATTACTGTTTATTTGACTAAGCTTATATGCTATTCCAGGCATGTCTGACTCAGAGCCACTTACAGTAATAAGATTAAAACTAAAACTAAACATCATAATAAAATAAATGAATGAGTAACGCCCCACACACTGAGGAACAACCACAACAGAATCCATGTGAGGAGAGACCGAAAAGGCTCGCTTAACCCTCAAAGACCTACTGAAATAGCAGCCAAGTGTTAATGGCTTTGGGGAAAGCTAACAGAGTTGGGGTCCATTTAGTATCTGGAGGATGGTACACTGTTCAAGAGAAAGGAGGCAGTCACTGAGAAGGCCTGAGAAGGCAGTGACTCAGGATCCTGACTATGACACTGCCTAAGGGATGGAGACTCAGAATGACCCTTGTCTTCCAACAATACAATACTATGCTATAATAATATACCACAAAAATCTGGACAGCATTTAGCAGAGCACAGGGAGAGAGAAAAACCACTCTTAAATGGCTGAAAACCAAAAACTCAGCATAAGATAAACAACAGAGGAGGAAGAGAGGAGTGGAAAGAAAAGAGGTTTCTTTAAAAAAAATATGTTTCAGTGATTGCAAGCTAGAGTTCACCTCATTCAGTCGATGATGTGTTATTCTCAGTTAGTAACTCTGATGGACATATTTTTTTAGGTAAACACTCATAAATTGGCCTGTAAATCCTCACGACACTTTGCAGTAAAGTCTTCTTTCCCCCTATAATAGAACAGTTATTCTAGGTAATCGCTACATCATGAAATACTTGTTCTGTTTGTTATAATGGCAGCCTGTTAAAATAGGTGGAAGAAAATCTTGCCATTTAACAATCCAATCAAAGGGAAGGTGGGGATTTCTACTTCTGAAGGTTCCCCAAAGAAAACAACATCTTTCTGAATGGCTCAGGGTATGCAGTAACTTCTTTTGGACTATCTCTGAAAACAATCTTCTGAGAAAGTAAGGTCAGAAAAATCCACACCCTAGAAATTAGGCAAATTTTTCTTATTGTCCTTCCAAAGCTTTTGTATGAATTTGACCTTATCACTAGAGAGATTGAGAAGCAGGCAAAAGAGAGAGAAAGAGAATTTTTTTGGTTTAGCAAATGAAGACAGAAACAAAATGGACACTTTCCCTCTAAAGCATTCTTCTAGTTTTGGATTCTGGGGACAGCTTAAGAATGTGTCTCTACCAATGCTGGCAAGCTCCCCCTTCTCATATTTCCTGCTGTGAATTCCAGTATCTTTCATCTATTGGAATCTAAAATGTTTATCTCTTCTTCTTCTTTCTTAATTTCATTCTTTCTAGACCCCTGGAGATAGGCATATCTCAAAACAGTTGGGAAAACGGAAATGGGCAGGGAGGGGGGTTTGACATGTGCCTTTAAAAAAACTTCAAAGCCATTCCATCTATTTCCCTGCATCTCAAATCTTCCACTCACATGTGCACATGTTTATTATTTTTTGGCACCCCAGTCTTCAACACATTCCCCAGGAAATAAGGGAAGCTTCACACAACCTATTTTTTCTTTCTGTATACAAGCAACTCAATGATCTCTCTGTCCATTTATGGTTATACAAAATGTGTGAATCAGGATTAAGGGCACTGGAATGTGGCCATTTCAGCTTCACAGAGGTTAACTCAGCAGGTGGTATAACCCTAATGTCATTAGGCTTTATAGATGCCTGCTATTTCTTCTGCGTTGATTTTATAACACTCTCTTTTGGCCAACAGCAAATCTAACTTTAGAAGGTCTTGATTTTGCTTTAATCAGAGGAACAAGATGTTGCTTTCTCTGTATTTCCATTTTTGAAACTGTTTGAAAGCCCAACAGAAAACTGAATATCAACTGAATCAGGACAATCCTTAGAGTTACAAAAATATACCCCTCAGTTTTAGCAGAAATAAAACCTGAAAGAGATACCAAAGTGGTGGAACAAGGGCTGAATATACTCAGAGGCTACAAAATGCTAACTAATTGAATGAGGATGAAAACAAGAAATAAGTTCTGAAACAGAGCATGGTTGACTGATTAAGAGCCCATCTGTACTGCTTCTTTGCCACAGCAGCAAAGATGATCATTTCTGTTTGCTGAGGACATAGTATCAACCCACAGTATCCTTATCAGTTAATTGCTAAAATTACCTGAAGACAGATTTAATTGTTCACTGTTATGGCAACATAAGACATTCCATACAGACAATCTAGGGTGCTTGGATGACAGGTCAGAGATGGCAAACTGCTTAGCTCCGTAGGTCCAGCTGGTTAGAGACCATTCCTTTCTATTGTGTTGCTGGGGTTTGCTCTACACTGCAATATTGCTTTGGCTGTGAGGCAAACTGGGACTACAGCTTCCACAGCCTCTTTGTGGATTATTTTTCCCCAAAAGATAGGTTGATCCCCCCAAAATGGTCACAACTCTGCTGAGAGCCTGGCAGGCAAGCACCCAACTGCATATACATTATTCCTGTTCTTGAATACCAATTAAATTCATATTATGCTCTAGAGCAGCTATTGGGAGTTGTCTCTATGTGTGAATGATAGTCCAAAGGCCTTCTGTTTCACTGACCATTGATTCAGGTATGAGGAAGATCAAAATTTAGCTTCTGCAGCCAGTCATATTCAAATATCCACGGAGAGAGAGGGAGGGAGGGAGAGACACCTAATATTCAACTACCATTTAGTAAATATTAAATTAATAAGTCAACAGTCCTTTTAACACATTCTGCACATGTGTTGATATTTAAATTTCAGGGGGATTGATTTTACAGCATCATGTTGTACAGTTGTATAGAGTGCACCTCACCATGGTCCCTTTTCAGATGATGTAGTGATTCTTTCCTTGCCTCAGGATGGGAGGAAGCACAGCAAAAATGTTATCTGGATGAAACCCTGCAACAGTGGTTAAGAGTCGAATCTAACATTGACATGCTTTGTTGCAAATCTTGACTTTTTGCACTGTATGTAAAATCGTAATTTATTTAGAAAATACTACCATTCCTTTTAGTTTTACATGTTTGTACTTAGCTATACAAATGAGTTTTTCTCTCATGGTATTAAAATAGTCTTGATGTCTGTTGTTTAACCTAGTGGGGTAGTCATCTATTTCTAGTTATTTTCATTCACTTAGGAAGCTGGGAACATATTTGTTTCAGGATTCAGGTGTCCACCTTGAATATGAATACTGGTTGCTAGGGAACATGAGTGGGGGAATTGCTTCCATATTCTTTGGGCTTCCTTTAATCAGTTGGGTTGCCACTGCAGGAAACATGATGCTGAATGAGGTACATTTTGAGCTGAGTTGCCAGTTTCAGCTGGCATGGGTTATTTATGCTTCATCATGGAAGAAGGAAAGTGACAATCTGAGCTCTTCTGTCACTTAAGTGAGGCAGGTATCACAAATTGTTTTGGGGATTCTTATATGGTTGATCTAACTCTGGTAGAGAAAACCAAGTGTATTAGTTTAGTTAACTCCAAGATGGAATTAAGGGTGCTTATTAAGGTCACTGAAATAGTGAATTCATGATAGTTGGGCTATACCAAAATATGGGTTTATTCTGGTATTGCCAAGGCTCATTGTTACAGGAGTTATATGTGTATGGACACACAAAAGTGTATATACTCATATATGTGTCTATATGCCACGGTCATCATCATTATCATCATCAAAATCCATTTGCAAACAGTCTATGTTTTTCAAGAGCACATTCCTTCTTGCTTTAGAAAAACCATGGAAAAAAATAACACGTTAATTGCAGTCGTAGATGCTTCAGCTCCACTTAGCTTTTTTTTTAAATCAAGGTTTGCTTTTAACTTATTTAGATTTTTAATCATCTTATAGAAAGCACTAAAATGCTTTTCCTGCAGTTGAAAAATTAAAACAATGTAATATGCATTGTGTTCTATTGCTATATACTTTTATCGTACCCTAACATTTACCAGCATACATTTTAAAGGATTTTTTAAAAGGAAATCTTTAGAGGTATCTTGTTATGTCTCCTTAGAAAACTGAACCTCAATGCATTTTTAGTATAAAAATGTTTTTAGTACTTATTTAATTAATCAGACTCAACAAACTTTTGAATTATCTAGTACAACTCTCAAACTTTCTATAGAATGAGAACAGAAGGGATGGGTGGCTTTTGGACTGTTTGAAAATGAGTGTTTGTAGATGACTAACTCCTAGAACTATCATCCAAAAAGCTTCATGCAGTGATGTTTTATTTCTCTCACTAATTGATATTTTGGTATAAAAAAAATGGCAACAGTGGGAAAAGACAAAGACATTTCTGTATGAGGCTGAATGAGTATACAATATAATTCTCTGAGAAAATATGACATTTGTCATATTGATATATTCACACGACAAGTCTCGATAAAGGCTGGTAGATGTTCCTGCTTCAGCATTGGAAAAAAATACTTAAGATGTTATCTGAAAATGCCCATTGGAAAGATTCCTGACTTTATTTCTGAGTATAGTTGAAATTGTTCTTTTCCTAGATTATGAATGTAGAAAAAAAATTGAATGGTTACAATGAGTTGCCTGCTTTTTCAGAATTCTTTGTTAATAACAGTCTAGAATATCACAACAACTCCACATTTATGGAAGCAAACCAGCATAATATATGTCACAGTAGTGAGCACTTTTTTATTTGTTTATATCTCACTTTATTTTCAGTTAGCTGAAAGCGTTGAAAGTGTGATTCTATTTTGCACGACAAATTCTTTTTTAATATAATTGTTATTGAAGAAATTTTTAACAAGAGAAAATATCAATACTAGAAAAGAAACAAAGACAACAAGAAAGAATAGTGATAAAAAAGTAAATAGAATAAAAAATAGAAAAGACAAAAGTTAAAAAAAAAGATTATAAAGAAGCAATTAACAATCTTGTGGACAGTGTTTATAAATACACTTATATTTTATCCTCTCTTTCTAAGGTTACATGATAATTTCCTTTTTTTCCATAAGATACCCTTATAATGTTCAAACCCATAAATCACAAATTCATTTTTCTCTCTTTTTCAGCAAAAAGTTCATAAGGGGATTCCTGTCACTGATAAATACAGTTTGTTGGTCTTTCACCAATCAGTTAATTTTACCACTCTGCTAATTCTGTCATCTTAAGCAACCATTCCTCTGTCGTGGAACTTTCACAGTCTTTCAATTTTTTGTGCATATAGTTGTCTCAAAACAGTAATCATATATATAAATAATCTTCCACTGCTTATTGGCTGACCATTAATTAATCCCAGCAAGAAAAATTCTGGTTTCAGTTGAATGTTTATCTTTAGCATTATTTGTATCATTACATACATTTTAATCCAAAAATTTGTAGCTTTTTTACAAGTCCCCTATGCATTTCCAACATAAATATTTTGCATAAAAATGTCCATAAAGTTGTAGTTTAAATTCCTTTTTTTCCTGGCTGCAATCTCCTTAACTAGCAATGACTTTTGTAACTAAGAATGTTTGTATAGCTAATGCAATATAATGTAGAAAACAGAATATAATATTCCTTATGAATAACAGTCTAGGGTACCACGACTTTACATTTATGGACAAGAACCAGCATAACATATATCATAATAGTGGACACTATTTGTTTGTTTTATATCTCACTTTGTTTTCAGTTAACTCAGCACACATTTCTTTTCTCTCTTCCTATTTATGCTCATTGAGTTAATGCAGGATAGATTAGGCTGAGAAAGAATTATCTGGTCAGAATCAAGCTCTAGTCTAGATGGAACTCCAGTGTCTCTGATTTTAGACCAGCATTCCAACCACTATACCCTGATGACTCTCTAATGCAGGGTTTCAGCAAAGAACCATGTAATTTACAATCGAGGAATGTAAACAATTTTTTTTGATCAATTGATAGTCCTAAAGCAAGAAATTAGGACGTTTGTGGGGGGAAGAAGCAAACAAAAATATTGTTGACAATGCAAGTCAACTCAAGAGCTGTAGAAAGCATGAACTTATTGAAATATTAGCAGTTGTTACAGATTTTGTAACATAGAGATGATACTGATATGATCTCTTGAATGTTTTCTCATCTGAGTCATATATATAGCTAAGTTGGGTCACATTGCTTCTCAAATGTGAAAAAAGAAACTTGCTTGCTAGGAATAAGAGTGAGAGGAAGTCACTAGAATGGTGTATCACCTTCAATTTTCTTAAAAAGCATTGGTGCTGTCATTGCTTCAATGGGCCTTGCAGAGCTCTCTTCTTACTGCAGCCTTGAGTGCCAAAGAGGCCTTACATTTCATGAGTAGCTTGTGGGAGGGGAAATGAGGGTCCTTGCTATCCTTTCCAGGCTGATATAACAACATAGTAGAAACTTAACTGCTTAAATTGGATCTTAAAATCCAAATTAATTCAAAATATACTGTTCTAACTGTTTGAGAGATACTTTTTAAAAAGGCCTTATTTATTATCTGAAGGCAGTAATGTAAATCCCCACTTGTCTCTTGGGATTTTTGTGATATGTCTTTTGTACTTTGCTATGCTTTTTTATTGATTTGCCTTGCAAACTGGCCACATAAAGTTGATGTTTGTTGATCTTGAAAAGCTATGCATGCTTATACCTGGTGGTATATGAGTGAGGAACCACTATCAAAGAACCTAGCTGTGGGCTAGACTATGAAGGAGATTTTACCTTCTGTTTAATTTTATTTAAATCACGTCTGCTTTTCATTTTTCATTTTGAAAAATTGATGTTTGAAAACATTGATGTTTGAAAAGCCGGAAAAATAAATGCAGATTCTTCTCTGCACCTTGCCTATGATGATAGAAATGCACCTCATATCCCACTATTGTAGTATTTGTTGAAATTGATTTGACTTTTAAAGACTTTTTGATTTGTATAAAATCTTATCAAAATATATTATTCAAGAGATCTTTGGATCAATGAAAACTCCTGTTTTGTTCAGTTCACCATCTACTGAAGGACTTTTCTATGACCCAGGTTCTCTTGCTGTGCTCTTCATCAAGCTATCATTTGAGGAAAGCCAAATTTAAAGGGAGAATAGCAGAAAAATACATATTCAAAGCTCACCCAAACATCAAAAATTATCTCAGCAGTGATGTATCCAATACCCTATTTTTCTACTTGGAAGTTGTTTGAAAGAGAATTATAGATTGACTTTAAACAATTGTGGAATATATGAGGAGAATGCCAAGATTTCCTAAATAGTATGAGGTCATTCCTACCCAGAGCCTCATGTTTTTAGGTACTTTTGCCAGTTTCAATTGGCACTAATAGTATGTTACCACTTAATCATATGATCCTGACACTAACCTCTAACCCTATCCAGACCAGAACTGAAATAGTTGTTTGTTATGTCTTCCCAATCTTTATTAAAGTAAGCTTTCGTGCTTAAAATAACAAAGTTACACCACAGCAATGTGCTATGTAAAATCTGTTTTCTTTGCAGCCTCTTTTTGAAGAACAGTAAATATGAGCATACATGGCAGTATGGCTGTGTCCTTTCCCCCTGGTTTCTGGCTGACATTCACATACCATTTCTTTTCTGCCATTAGATCACTCTGAACTTGGTCCAATAGCCTTTCCCTACTTTGTTTGAATGTGTGCATGTTTTCTGCCAGCAGATAACATTGGTAGAGAGAAAAAATAATAATGTCAGAAAGGAAAGGAGAGAAACCAAGGAGAGGCCATATTAAAAATCTGCCAATGAAGACAGACAAATTTGGCACTGACCCAGTCCAGACCTTCCAGAACCAGAATGGAGCTGATGACCTGGACAACAACAATTTATGACAGACAGCAATGTTTGGTTTTTTTTTTTTTTTTGTTTGCAGAAACAAGAATAGATTCGTCCATGTTTTAAATTAATACTGAAGAAATTTCCTAAGATTTCCATCATTGGGCTTGATTCTCTATCACTCCATTGGCTGTAGATTAGGATAAGAGCAATATGAGGCCACGAGCTGCTCTAGCATTTTCTCTCCTTTTTTTTTTTTTTTTGGCTAGTCTTTCAAAACCTCTTTCAAAAATTTAATCTTCTGGAGCTTTCTTCCTTTCCTCAAAGGCAACTCGTTAGTCTTTTCCCAGCCAAAAAGGGAATCATTGGGAACCCTCACAGCATCAATCATATAAATAGGAAAATTGCCTTCTGTGGCATCTTCCATCTCTTCATTTAGCACAACAAATTGAGCATGTCTCAGAATCCATCCTGAAATGTAGGGACTGTCTCAGGTAAAAGGACCTGGTACTTGAAAGTAACTGTGCAGAACTGGCCAGAGGAGATACAATGTTGTGTCTGTGCACCCCATAGTTTCTACAATATACATTTTTAACCACATTGTGTGGATACATTTTATGGCATTCAAGTGAAGATCACCAGAAATTCAATGAAAATAATGGTTAGCTGAAATTCTTGTTTCTTGTTCTCTGCATATCAACTGTATTTCAAACATGTTTACTAGGTGAGTTAAAAATATTAGCCATCCATTTAAGTGAGAAAACAAAATGAAGTTTGCACTGAGATGTTTGGATGTTTTCCCTTTTCTATCTGTGAAATAGTAAATGTATGGCTTAATGTCTTTAGGAAAAAGTAAATCTTCCTAAAAGGGTATTTTCCCAAATAATTACTTAAGCAACTACTGCTATTATAATTTGGTGTATCTGTGTAATGCAGATAACACTTACTTTTAGAAAGAATTACATTTTCACACTAAATGCCTCCTGGTGGCTAGACATGGTAATGATTTAAAGCAATTTCAAAAGTGAACTCAGAATTTGTAGCTACTTACAAGCTTCACACCATAGCCTCTGTTATGAGTATTCATGAAGTAACCAGCAATAGGACTATAAACCCCCTAAAATGTTTTAACCTATGCAAATATGTAGCCCAATATCTAAATAATTTACTTTTTCAAAATATCTCCAAGTATGCTCTTTAGTGTTTTTCTTTCAGAGGTCTTTAAGGATAGATATCATACTAATGACAGACTCAGCCCATGTATAGATCTGTGCTAGAAATATTGGTCTTTTCTTCTAAAATTATGTTTGATTAGGAATGCTTTTAGTAATTTGTTAGTGGCCAAGACAAAAAATGCAGACAGCTATGAATTATACTTACCTAAATACTTATGTTTATCTACTGGCAGGTAAGATCCTAAAATCTCATAACAAGTAGCAAAATTTTCTTCAGCAGTGGTCCAAATACAGTGTCATAATAAGGAAAAATTAAGAATTTAAGATTGATGGTGTACTATATTGATGACATGAAATGTAAATAAATATTGGCAAATTGTAATTATGATTTATTGATTAAAGGACTGAAAGGGTCATACCTGAAGTTTTTTTATATTTTAGTAGCTTATCAAGCCAGTATTTTAGTACTGTAGTTTCAGTATACAAATAATTCATTACAAACTATTCTAAAAATACGAGTTCCAGGTATACTTGTAAAAGAAGAAACAGACATCCTGCAATCTCTGGAACTTAAAATTCCATTTAATGTACTTACTAAGCTTTCATCAGCCTCTGCTGACATCATCAGAGTATTAATTTAATTTAGTTTACTTTATTGTCATTGCACCTCATACAACGAAATCAAACACCATCTTCAGTGCACACCATGACCATTACAGAGATCTTTGCCTTTATATATCATTAATCAATTTAGCCCTTGCACATGTAATAGGCCCTCTCAACTGCCTCCCATTCATAATTATTTCCATTGTTTTTGCTTCCGTCATGTTGGTTAAAAGAGACTTATCTCTTGTTGTTGCTTTCTCCCATTGGGGACCCCAATCTCTGGGCATATGGACTCATCCTATGAAGGCACAGCCAGGCCTGTCCAAATACAGAGAAACTTGGCAGAGCTGCCTCAAGTTATGGCAGACAGGAATAATGAAGAATGAGCCGGGCCAACTACAAGGTCATGAGCAAAGCAACAAATTGCAATAGCTGGCATGTTAACATTACCTCCTAGAGATAAGCATTCCAGGATGGGTCGGGCACAGGAGAAAGCAACAACAAGAGATAAGCCTCCTTTAACCAATATGACAGAAGCAAAAACAACAGAGCTAATTACAGATGGAAGGCAGTTGAGAGGGCCTAGTACGCATGCAAGGCCTAAATTGATTAATAATATATAAAGGCAAAGATCTCTGTAATGGTAGCTTAATATTCTGACAATGTCAGCAGAGGCGGACGAAAGAACATTAAATGTAATTTTAAGTTCACAGGATGTCTGTTTCTTCTTTTACAAATAATTCAGTACACAAATATTCACTTAGTTTAACTATGTAGTATTTTAACATTTTAATCACCATCTTATAATTTAGTGTTTAATTCTTCTTATTTTAGTATTCTATTAGTTTTATTTATAGTTTTCCTTAGTTTACATATTCTTGTTATCTAAAGTTTCTAAATCCTGTTAAGAAACTGTCCATAATTGTGACCAGTGACCATAATAAAGATGTTTGCTTGTTTATAAAACCTCTTTGTTTCCAATGTTTGAATTTAAAGGCGTGAAATAAAAAGTTTCTCCTTTCACTGGCAAATAAATCTTCCTGAAAAATCACTTCCTTTCTACTCTCCTCCTTTTCTTCTTAAAACATATTTCCAAAGGAGTCTAAAACATGATTGCACAGTAGCTAATTAAAGTTTCTAAACCATGCTAGTCACTTCTAATTCCAATTTAGAGATACTGAATGTAAATCTCATTCAGTATCTAATGCCTTTGATGAAGATGAAATACATATAAAATCTAAACTGATTCAGATTAAAGCAAACCAACCAAGGCCATTTCATAACTCCAGGAAAGTAAATTTCGTCTGTGGCCACTTAGCAATTCAGGTGCATTCAGGTTCAGAAATGAGCAGTTTCAATAGTGCTTGGTTGCTAGAAAGTCTGCTATTTCTAGTTTCTTATAAAAAATCTGATGGTATTTCCTTTAGACCATCACAGTATGTGAATTTGGTCATCCTAGCCCTTCTCCCAAGTATTCTGACATAATGCATTCCTACAGAGTTCAAGCCACCATAACTTCCCTTTTAAAAGCAAAACATTCCCTTATTTATTATCTGAAAGTACTGCTTAATACCCATTCTCATCTTGGTACGTAATACGTCCAGACCATTGTCTGATCACATTGAAATGCTGTCTTTGATCTGCTTGCTGATTATTTAAGATTGGTTTCTTTTTTCTCGAGCATCTTTCTGATTCGTCATTTTCTTGCTATTTTGTTCTGCCTTTTTCCTCTGGATACATTTGAGAAAGGTGTCAGGGAAAATTTATTCTATGGGGAATCTGTAGATTGTGGCTTTTGGAATTTTCCGAGGAATTTCCTTAAAACTGATTGCCTATTTTGTTGTGGGTTGTTGCTGCCATACTTTATTTTTACCTCATTTTTTTTAAAAAAATAGTTTCTTATCTCATTTAGTTTTGGGGAGGGTTTTTAAAACACTTGTTTACTTGTGTTTGGATGAACAGACACTGATACCCATGACTGGAATTTTCATAGCTCAGCAAGTTTATATGTGTCTCTTTAGTCCATATTCCATCTGATCATAACCCATACATATTTTCCTGTCAATTCTCTGTGTTTCTGTACATACTTGTAAGTACAAAAAGTACTCAGCTGATAAATACAGCAGTAGCTTTCATTGCATGTTATATAAATCAGTATATGAATTAGAGTACAATATCTGAAGTAAAGATTGAATAGTCCTAAGAGACAAATAATTATGTTGATTCCAAATCAATCCTAGTTTTTAACTCTGATTATAAAGCCAGTAATTACTTAGTACTCTTTTAATAGTATTAAAATATGTGGATACCTTACCTTATACCACATCAACAGAGTATATTACATTCTTAGCATCTCCAAAACATTTTGCCAAAATCTCCTTTTTAATATTTCTTACTAATTTTGTTGATGATTTTACATGATCATTTGTTCTACTTTAAAGAAAAGTCATTTTATTAATTCATTGATTTTCCAAAAACCTTTACATCAGTTTATTAGTCATTTTAACATTGTGACAGTCACAGGTTCAAATCTTATGACTTCTGGAATTTGTCCAAACTATTTCCACCATTGAAAATAGAAATGATATTAATCAAGTTATCTTAGATTAAATATAATTATTGAATTACAATATATTTACATTTAATCTAAGATAATTTGATTAATTTTTTAGTCCTGGCTCTACCTATTTTTTGATCCCTGCCTCTACTGCTGTTTTGCACATTTCTAGCACTCTCATACTCCTTATCCAGATTAATTTTTGCATAATTTCATAATATTTCATTCCTCCAAAATCCTGCTTTATCATTTATAGTTTTTATGTACAATGAGAGCTTATGCACTGAAGACAAATTCCTTATGTGTCCAATCACACTTGGCCAATAAAGAATTCTATTCTATTCTATTCTATTCTATTCTATTCTATTCTATTCTATTCTATTCAATATTCAATATATTTTCCTATTGTGTACACTTTGCTGTACATTTTCCACTTTGACATTATTCTTCTAGAAAGAATGCCTTGGATAGTATTTGCAATTTATAATTTTTCTCTGTTTTATAAGGATTTTCTAAACCATGTTTTGATAGATATAAAACCAATCTTTCCATCTGACTAATGTCTCAGCTAAACGTGTCTTCATTATTATGCATTTTACTGACTTGTGGCCTAATTCTTCTCTTATTATTTTGTTATAAATATATAGAAGGAACATTTTCCTTCTTACAGTGGCATGGCTGTTCTGCTGACTTCTACCTATCTAGCTATTGCATTTATATTCTGCTTTTTAATAAGAAATTCAAGGTAATGTGCATATCATTTCTTCCTTCTATTTGTTGTCATACAGTAATAACCTTGTAAGTTACACTGGGACAACAGAGAGAATGACTGGCCTAAACTCAATCAGTGAATTTCTCTGCCTAATTGGGGGTTAGAGTCTGGATTTTTCCAACTTCATTATCTTTACTTCATTCTCTATGTTTATTCGTGTCAGAAGCATCACAATTAAAATAATTTTCTATGTTAAAACATTGAAGCACTAGTCTAAGAGAAGGATAATTTCTGGGGGTTGTGGAGTTTCTTCACCTCCTGAACAAGGGTGGTGGGTTTTGGGTTGTTGTTGTTTTTTTGTTTTTTGTTTGCCATTACCTTAATTCTAAATACATCCTATAGATTTCTGAATCACTTATTTGTCCTAGTTCAGGGCCCAAAACATATCATAGGTTAAACATTCCTATTTATTTCTCCTTGAAAGTAGATTCTGGGTTTCCAATCATTTTAGTGCTCAAAAATGTCTGCCTCTGGTTTTATTATTGTAGCAGATGATGTAAGTGAGCAGGGGTGATTCTGTTGACTCCATTCAGCATCTATTTTAAATTACTTTTTAATTTTCACCTGTCCACCCAGTAATTTTTACATTGTTGATGCGTTATCGTCAGATGGATCATCAGGGAGTGTGTGTAATTATGTGTGTGTGCTTGAAAAAATAACTAAAACCTGAAAACAAATCAGGGATCAGAGAGGGAGGGAAGGAGGGGAGGGAGGGAAGGAAGGAAAGAAGGAAGGAAGGAAAGAAGGAAGGAAGGAAGGAAGGAAGGAAGGAGAAGGAAGGAAGGAAGGAAGGAAGGAAGGAAGGAAGGAAGGAAGGAAGGAAGGAAGGAAAGAAGGACGGAAGGAAGGACGTGCAAGTGCACAGACACAGACATTTGTGATTCAAGAAGAGGACATAAAAGCATAGAACTGAAGTGGGAAATTTAGGCACAAGTTCAGGATTCCAGACATACCTGACATATTGCTGTTTTCAGCCTCTTTTTGAGCATGTCCACTGAAGGAGAGTTTACCATTTCCTTGCAATTCATGCCTCTGCTGAATAGTTGTTGCTATTAGGAAGTTTTTCATAGCATTGAACTAGAATTTTTTTTTTCCTTAACTTGAGGCTGTTACTGCTTGAGCTGCTGGGGATTTTCTCCTGTGTGACATTCTACCAGGTCAGCCTGGCTAGGAGATCTCAAATAGAGATCTAAGGTTGAGTCTTAGACTGTATGCATAGTTGTATTGATGAGTTTGGGACAAAGGGATAAAGGGAAGGTTTTTTTATTTGCCACTGATGACACATTGGGTGGAATAGATTATGAAGTTGAAGTCCACAAGTCATAAAGGGTTCATGGTTTCCCACCTCTGATGTAGAAGATTTAATCTAGATTCCTCCGTGCTGTGGACAATTGAGGTTAATGGCCTAAATGTTCCCATCAAGTTTATAATTCTATGATATCTTATGCCACACCTTTATTTAATAAAGCTTTGTTTCCATCCCCCAGATCATCCTTGTTGACTTTCTCTGCATCTCTTTAAGTTTCAGTGGATTTTTTTTCTAAAATGTGGCATATGCTGAACTACATATTTTCTATTACAAGGGTTCTTCCTATGGGTTTATAAATACCCTATATATGTCCCTTATCACTCACTAAATAGGAACCATTGTGTGATAAGGCTAAGTGGCATAGCTTGATTTCAACTTTCATTGACATTGGCTGGGTGTGTAATGTAAATTAGGAAGGGAGAACTTCTTGGTGACCAGGAAACATATTTCATTTTCATGCTTCATTTTGGGAGTGCAGAAAAAGTAGGAGTGGATGGGCAGCCTAAAATCATGAATACGGAGTCCACTGGGTGAATTGGGTGGCCAATAAATTGGGGTGGGGCAGAAAAAAAGAAAAAAAGGAAGAAAGAGAGAGAGAGAAAAAGAGAGGAAGAAAGAAAGACTATTTTTTTTATTTCCCTAGGAAGAAATTCTTTTTTTTTTTTCCCTTAAAAAAACCTACATTAGGATTTACGCATTTTTATTTATTTTTCAGTTGCAAAGGTTAGAATTTGCATTGATATTTTCAGCATTTGTGCTATTGCTCTTGACGTTATGTTCAGATGGATCATCTGGGAATGTATGTATTTTGAGCCATAAATTAGAAAGATTGGGTGGGAAGGCAGAAGAAATGGAATTGGAGGGCTGCATGAGGCCCCGGGGCTTAGTTTTTAAACTATCTTTGGTCTGGACTATCTGTACGATTTTTGCAGTTTTTATTATGTAAATTCTAAAGGATATGCTCTTGTATAAGATCCACATCTGCCAGCCACATTTCATGGATGCTCCTCATATCCTGTAAATATTGTTATATTCGCAGCTTCTAAATTCTCTGCCTCTCTCTTCACATTCTGTGGTTCAAATGTACACTGCATATAATGAAAAATGAATGATTTTCTGATGTCCATATCATAGCCTTGCCTGCTCTTATTAATGATGCTAGGAATAATGGTTGTTGTTTTTTTTACTGTCCTTTGCTTAGGAAGGTTTCTCTCTTCATTTTTCTTAACTTCACATTATTTGGAATGTAAGTGGATTAAACTTGTTTCTCTTTTGGGGTTGAGACAATTTTTTTTTCTATGATAGGAATTCTTACACTTTGCTATGTTTCTTATTTTCAAAGAGTTTTATTAAAAATTATGAATAGAAAGAATAAATATGAATACAAACTACAAAAATACATGAAGGAAGGAAAAAAGATATAAAAGAAAGAAAAAGAAGAAGGAACTTCCATATTCATCCCAGCAAATAAGAATGATTTTACTGGAGAATCACCCTCTGAAAACTCATATCCCAACTATACATATCATAACTCATATCCTAACTAAGAAACAAAATCCTATAACTCAGCATTTGTTCTTTGTCAGCATAAGTCTGGTAAGGGAACCAGATATAACTAAGTTTCAATTTTAACCTTGATTGAATCAGTCAACATTGTATTCCTTTCCTGAATTTTTAAGAATCTTAATTTTTAACCTCTTCAAAAATTAATTTCTATTCATTTTTTTAAGCCAATAATTCTTCAAAACATTAACAGAACTCATCACAGCACATCCAATAAATAAACTTTTTACCCTTTTTTAATCACTTCTGAAGTTCTTCAAGATCTTAACAGAGCTTATTTTGCAGATCGAGTAAGAAAAAGTTATCCAAATCCCTTTTCTGGTTTAAAATTGTACAGCTTCTTTATGGAATGAGACATCCATCAGTCTCATTTGCGTATCTACTGCATCTTTCTCCATATTGTTTGACCATTTTAAATCTCCTTTCAAATTAGTTTCAGAATTGTCCATTTTAACTTGTTCTTCTTCTGTAATTTCATTAAGACATGTTGTTTCTATCATATATAGGAATTTTGCAGACCAGTATTTATTAAGAAATTTTTGCCCCATTCTTTAATACTTTAAGGAAAAGTATGTATTATCCTCTAGCTCCCTCTAGTGTCAAACCTTTAAGTCTCGTTATCTTGTTTCTTTTTTAAAAAAATAATCCAAACTATCTCCATTTCCCACGGGGATAATTCTTCTAATTAATTCATAACTATAATTCCAAACAACATGGATTCTTAATCCATTGTTAACTTTCCAAAATCCATATTCTAAGCATTCTCTTACTCTGTTAAAAAAATAATATTTTCCCAAAGCTTTTAAAATCATCCTTAAGACATCTTTCTCAAGAAGGCAATTCACTCAATGAATACAGTAGAATCTTGCTGATCCAAAGGTCTTAATCTTAAAGTGATTAATAAATAAGGTTCACTCAAGCTGTAGATCCTTAAATAGTTGCATTACAGATGCAAGCTAATGGAATCTTTGATTCCCACTGCTCAACTCATAATTGTAAACTGACAGTTATCATAATATGCACATAAGGAGTAGATATTCAGGGTCATGTTTCTTTCTGTCCAGATGCAGCTTTCATTGTCTCAAGACCATAACAACATGGTGACTCACCATGGTGTTCACTTGAAGACTACTTTGCAGTGTTTTGAATCTTCTTTTGTTGCCTCTCCCAAAAGTGTGGTTTCAAAAGGCAACTGGACTTTGTTTTTTCTTGAAAATGTTTCACTTTTCATCCAAGAAGCTTCTTTAGAGTAGAAGAAATTTCTTGGATGAGAAGTGAAACATCTTCAAGAAAAAACAAAGTCCAGTTGCCTTTTGAAAAAGCACCTTTGGGATAACCATGATCTGGATGACTGAGAATCTCCATAGCCATTTTGTTGCCTCTCTTTTTGCTAAAAGTACATTTTTGGTGAGAGATATAGCAACCAATCCCCTCCCTTGTTTGTGACTTGTTGTTTATGTATCGATCTAGTTCATTTCTTGGAGTTTTACTTTGGGAGATGAAATAAAGAGATGATTACGAGAAAATGGTCTGATAAGAGACAGCATAGCCTGCAGCTGCATAGTGGGTGCAGCAAGAGATTCATAAGGGACCCTGCCTTAGTTATCAGGCTATAAAAGTGGTGCTGGGAGAACTGTACTTTCAGACTTGCAAAGATTCTGTTAATGTAGCTGTTATGAAACAAACAAATGTTAAATGTAAGTTACTTACCAAGCACATCTAAATTATATTAAAGTAACCAAAATATCTTTACAATCCCAAAGACATGTCACAACTTTTGAGCACCCCTAATGTTTGGAAACTGAAAGCTGAAAAATGTGACATGCCCTACAAGTGTACAATAAAGTAGAAGTAATTTAACTGGTCATGTTTCCTGTCTGATCTGCCTGGTAAGGCTGACATTTATTCTCTTCATTCTTGTGCAGTGTTTTGTTTTCAGATCAGTTTGGAATATCTGCAAATGTATTTGAAGTAAAATAGAGTGGAAATCTTTTCAGGTAAATCCCCAAATTTCCATCTCATGTGTGTCTTACAGGTTTACTCCCCTTTATGAAGATGAGGTTCTTTTAGTCTACTCAAGCAAGAAACTAGAGTGCTTCAATCTCCAAAATGTATGATGTGTTTGCAAAGCCAGGTCAAGTATACATGAATATCTTCACTAACATTCCATGGGCAAGGCCTCAATACATAGGAATTGGAGTGTTTTCATAATCAAGTAGTATGGAAATACAAAATTATACATGCAATTATGTTGAAACTATAAGATGCCTATATTCTTCTGGTGGTAGCCAAATAGTTGCTTAAATATATTTATTAATATTTAAATGGCTCAACTTTTTCCACAGACACAGACATTAATTAATGTTAGAGCCTCATGAAGTCTTGTCACGATTTCTACAGTCTTGTATGGGATCTGGCAAACAAAAACAAAAAATCAGCCGCCTTTAATTTTCTGTAAAATAGAAATAAATTCTGACAAGTCATTTAGTACCATTTTGAGGAATACCTGATACCCTGGTTCTAAAAAGGCAGTAACTCAGTTTTCAGCTGTAATCCTTGTTTTAGAGCCTGTAGAGAATGCATAGTTTATAATGTAGATCATCTTGCCTTCTGTCAGGGATATGTTTGTTTGTTGTATATTATTCACCATGTTACAGCAGAGATATAGGTAGCCAGTCAGTAATATTTCCTACATGTTGATGTTATTATTAATTGCCAAGCTGATATCACCTTGACATATGTGCCATAAATAATATATTTTGTTTATAATACTTTTATTTCTAATATTTATATTGTTTCTAATATTATTTATTTACTGTATATAAGTCAGTTTGATATAGTGATTAGTGGTTAGAAACCAGGAAACTGAATTCCAGTCCTGCCTTAGGCATAAAAGCCAGCTGGGTTACTTTGGGCCAGTCATTCTCTCTCAGCCCAACCCACCTCACAAGGTTGTTTTTAGAAAAAAATATGAGGAAAAAGTAGTATTAGGTATGTCCATACCTTGAGTTTTTTTATAAAGATGAAAAGGTGAGATATTAATAAAATAAAATAAGGCAAGGCAAAGCAAGGAAAGGAAAGGGGAAAATAAAAAATGACATCTAATGGCCAATCCATCATTGACAATCCAATGGTCAAATGGCCATTAATTATAGCTGCCATTATTATTATTATTACTATACTTTACCTTTTACTCCTTTCCTTCTTTCCTTTCCTTTCTATTCCATTTAATTTACTCCTGGTAGCCTAATTTTATCCCAAAGTATGTATGTACATATGCATATATAATTGTCTACTTATAAACCAGGAATCAACTTGGTGAGGCTAGATGTTAAAAGAATAGCAACACTTAACTTCCCTTGACTTTCTCTGCCTTGCCTTGTAGCCTCTTTTATTATTTATACCACTCCTTTTCAATTTTAAATGCTGCATTTATTTCTAAAATCTCCAGGAGTTACCCATCTCATTTTGGATGCATTGTCCTTGTCAGGGAAAATATGAAGTGATTTTCTGTTGTTGATACAGCTATTTTGTATCAATGAACAACTAGTATTAATGGCAAATTTGCATATATGTTGAAAGTTTTATTAGCCTTCTAAGGAACTCTAGAAGCTTACACTTTCCAGATACTCACATATGCTATAACATGCATTCATAGAGCCCTTCTCCAGGTGATTTTTCTTAATCTCAAAAGAACGTATATAATATAATATAATTACGCATCTTCTTTGAATTCCACAACAGGTTTTAATTTTCTTTTTCACCTATATTCAGAAAGAATATAGTTTTTGAAATGGACTTAAAATTGTTTCTTTCAATTGTTGGAAATAATAATAATAATCACTGCAACCCTTACTTGAAAGCAAAAAAAAAAAAAATGGACATGTTGAAAATCAGCATCTTTCTTTTGGCCCAATTTTCAAAATTGACTTGCATTTTCCCCCTTTAAAAAAAAAAAATTTCATCTGAAACAGTTTAGAAACCGCAGTTGATCCAAAAAAAAATAGCTACAAGATTACTAACTTGGAATGAATGCCCTCACCTAATTAGGTCTGTGACTTCTTTGACAGATGCACTAGGACCTAGTTCCCAGGTATAACGTAAAATACAAATGTAACTTTTCAAGATCTAAACTACTTTGGAACAAGGGATCCGAAAGATAGCCTTTTGTCATATCTGTATGTCTGTTCACGCTGCAGTCTTAAAGGCATTCACCTCATTGCGCCCATCAAATGAAGTGAGGCAGAAAAATCACTGTCAAGGAGAGAACATTTTACGCAATAATATCCCATTGTAATGGAACATGTATCTCTAAAAGTCTTGGAGGGAACCCCCTCTCTGGGACCTTCCTTTCTTTTGATTTCTTTCTCTTCTTTTAAATAACTCATATAGCTTGGGCCTCTCAGTTGTAAAAAATATGCCTATAAATTCCATTTGTTGTTGTGTTGATAAAAGTTGTGATGTACTTTAATTGCTTTTCATTGTATTCAAGGCACATTCCTCCTGAGAATATTGCAATATGGGATTGCGTTCAACTGTCTTAAATAAATTCATATGTTTTATGTGTTAGCCATAAGCAAAATTTTTATCATATAATATGCAATTTTTTCAGAACTTAGTGTGATGGACAGGAAAACTTTCCTTCTCCTTATAGTTTTCATATACAAAAAAGGCTGCATTTCGTTCAAGGGAGAATGTTTTCTCTCTTTCTTTCCCTTGGCAAAGGAAGATTCTCAGAGGGCGAATGTTGGATAGTCACTGAGGTATTTAGATTTAGCTCTGTGTTATACGTGGTGTTCTCCCAGATGAAGTTTATATTGTGCAATTGCTTTACCTCAAAATTTGGCAACGAGTAATTTAGATGTTGTTTATTTCCTATTTTTGCTTCTTCCATTTTTAGGGTTTTCTCAAAACTGTTTTCAAAACAGAAACAAGAAAAAAATTGAGATCATCCCTTAATCTGACATCTAGCTCAGGCTTTAAAATAATGCATTGGATTTTTACTGTTTCCTTCCAAGTTAAATGTCAAAACTCAGCAAGTCGCAGTTTTTTAGTTTCTAATTCTATATTTAAGGCACCAGCAGATGGCCACATTAAAATGATATCCATCACTCCTTTAGCCAGGAGAAAAATGTGCCAACATAAAAGTTCCTGCCTTGATTGCTGCCCACTAATTACCACAACAGTCATGTTGCTGATATGGTTATCCTTACTGCTTTCCCCCCCTCTTTTTAGCTTTAAGTCAGTGTTCACTCATGGCAACTGCTTAAACTAGTGCCTGCAGTTTTTATGGAAGTGATTTGCCATTGCCTTCTTCCTAGTGCTGAGAAAGAGTGACAGCCCGAAGTCACCCAGCTGTCTTTGTGCCTAAGGTGTGATTAGAACTTACAGTCTTATGGTGTCTAGTCTGGTGCTTTAACCACTACATCAAATGGCTGTTTTACTTTACTGATTTATTTTTATTGTTTTAATGCCTGCAAAATAATGAGTGGAGGCCCCTAGCTTCCTTTCCCTTTCTACCAAAACTGCTGATTGTCAGGAAAACTACTGTTTGCCAAGTCATGTTTATCCAGGTCCAGGGGCGAAAATGCTCCATGCTTATAATTACTCACTTGGATTAGTTCTCAGAAAGCACTAGCTGAAGATGGGGTGTCCATTGGATATAATAAAAATAGGGAGGGAAGTGGCCATAATTGAAGATCTGCCTGATTTTTTTGGGTGGCCATTGTGGCCACCATCTTGATTTTTTTTAAGTCACATCTGCAGACACCTCTGGAATAAAAAGGAGAAATCTTACTTTAAGAATGCACTTTCTGTTGATGGCATCTGGTTGTTTCACTCAAGGGCTGGGAATAAGAAAGAAGCAATACTGTAGGGATCAAACACAGAATATGATTTGTCTTTGGCACCAAAAAGCCTTTACCAGCCTTCTCTTTTGCATACATTGGCATTATGTGTGAGATTCCTGTGACTATTCTGTTTATCAGAACAATAACATTGCTGTCTTCCTGATCCATATGCATTCTGTTCACCCCCCTTCCCTCCCTAGGAGTAGGTCTACAATCTACGGGCATTTGAAACTCCCATTTCAAGCCTATTGAACTTATTTTCTCTGTTCCTCTTCCACAAATTTAAAAAAAACACACCAGGATGAGGAGGGAAGAAGCAATCTAAGATGGAGCAATGTGTATGATTTCAAGTATTCCTCCCAAAAGCCATCCTGAGTTGCGCACTACCAATGTAATTGCAACAATTCCAAGCTATCACTCAGCAGGATATATACCAGGGGACTATGTTTTCCTGCTTCTATTAATCCTGATAGTGCCAAGCAACGGGTCTTCGTCTTCAAAGAAGCCTTATAGAATGCTTTCCCAGAACATCTGTCCAACTGGAAATAAATCTTCACCCTTGTGGCCTGCAGCACTGATGGAAGGGCTTCGGGGAAATCTCATTTCTCCACGGGAATCTGCTTGGTATTCTTGGTCTTCCTTTTCTTTTACTGTTTGCTAATGTGAAATTGACCCACAATGTCCAGCCTGTGCATTGCCCTCTGCTGGATGATGGGTGATCAGGAGGTGCCCAGTTATGCTGTCTGTTGCCATGAAAACCATGGCGAAATTTGGGAACATTGGACAAAGTGGCCACCAAGAAGCCTCTACTTTGTGCCTAGCAGATTGGTAGATGTAGATGGACAACAGCACTAGAAGCCAACCTGGCTGGCTGGAAACATGTTTTCAATGTGTCCCCATGCCCCAGAGTGATAGTCTTTGGATAGTATTGGCATGCAATATGTAAAGTGCAGATGACCTGCATATGGACTTTTTAAAGTATCCGCAGCTGCTTCTTTGGAAGCAGGATTGTACCTGGTATACACATGGTGAAATAAAGGCAAATATGTACAAGTGCATATTTTATATGTGACTTACAAAACTAGGCTGCCCAATTGTTTTATTTATTAAGCACCTTGTCAATTTGTTTTAAATTAAAAATAGGGTTTTTTTTAGAAAGCAAATACATGGACACACAATGCAAATAATTCTGAAATATGCTATATTGTATAAGAAAATCTTATCTGCAGGCCCTGTTGTGGTGTGTGTGTGTGTGTGTGTTTGTGTGTGTCAGTCAGTGCATGTGAGTCTATCGTCTGCAGACAATCGAGAGATGTACTTGCTGAAAGCTCTTGGCTCACGTTCTCTCCAATTATTCCCCTCCCCTTTGGGCTCTGCACACATGCCATTATTCTCCCTCTGAGACAATTCTTTCCTAGACTTCCATGGTGCGCTTTCTCCTCTCCTGGCAACAGCAAAGGAGGAAAAAGACAAAAAGCTCTGTGGAAAAAAAAAAGTTGGCAGATGGCAGGCAACCCCCCTCTCCAGCCATTGTTCTTTTCAGCCTCTGCTGCCAACTGTAGGAGAAAAGGCATGTGGCTTCACAGTCAGATGGAGTCTTCTGTAAATGCTCTTGTACAATTAATGGCTTTGAAGGCATTACAAATTAAGAAGGGCCATAAACAGGGGAATGAATTTGGACAATGTCAATGTAATGGTTGCCAGATTGGGACTTTATAGAGTCACTGGGGAATAAATCTCACCCCCCCCCTCAAAAAAAAAAACCTCCAGCTGAAGCTTAAGTACAAAAGTATGCTTTATAGGGAGTGCCACACAGTCATTGAATAGGCTTGCATCCTATTGTATGCAGGAGTAGCCTTCAATCTGTTGGAGCAACAATGCCTTCAAGCCCAGGGATCATCTATCGCTTTTTTCATTTATTTTCGTATGATTTTCATGAGCACTCAATGCATTGGTGGGAGAAGTGGGATCACGACCGTAACTCCACTTTTTAGTTACAGGAATAGTCAATTTGTACAAATATTTTGATCAGTAAATAAACAAGCATGCTCCGTGCTTACATCAGCATCTGCAGCAATGTTTATAGCCAGAAAGCATTCTCTGCATCATCTGGAATCCTGGAAAAACAGAGCTACTATTCCACTGCATACATAATTACATATATTTATTTTACTTGGAATGTGTGTATTTCCACATCACCATGAGCATGTGAGCTTTACATTCCCTTCCCCCTCCCGGAAGATTCCACATTGCAGGTAACTCTCCCCCACCTGCCCAAACTCCTGCCAAAACAAAATGTCTATTATTTATTTGTACTCTGCCTTTATTACTTTTACAAATAACTCCAGGCGGCATATCCAACACACTTCCTTCCTCCTATTTTTCCCATAACAACAACAAATCTGTGTGGTAGATTGGGTGGAAAAGAGTAACTGGCTCAAAGTCACCCAGCTGGCTTACATAGCTAAGGAGGGACTTGAACTCACTACCTTCAAGCTTGGTGAACTGGACCAAGCTGGATCTCATGGACCAGTCTTCCATGCCCAATAGTCTGTGGAATGTGAACAGGGGGGAAATGGCGCTTATTTTATTTTAAAAAAAAATTAATAACCCTGAAGCTAGTCCAAAATTTAAGTCAGGGGCGTCAAAATGGATACATCACGCACAAGCGCTGCCCACCCCAGCTCCGGAAAGGCAAAAAACATCACGATACGTCGCAATACATCATGTGACATGATCAAGTTTGACACCTGTGATCTAAGTCATTATTATGATTTATTTAATACCAAACTAAGTCATTTATTTAATACCAAACTGGTAATTGGTGAAGTTTGAATTAAGAATTGCCCATTCTTAAACTAAGAATGGACATCTCTTTCAGTTTTGATTTTGTGTAGATCATCATTTCCGCATCCCGAAGGAGTAACAGATTAACAGAGTTGGAGGGGACCTTGTAGCTCATCTAAGCTCATCGCCTTGCCATTTTAAAAATTATTTTTTTTATTACTGTATATACATTTTTCCTAACAAATATATCTTTGTGTGCCATTTAATCAACACTTTTGTACTTAATTTTTAAATTTTTCAATAGTAGATAAGTTCTTGGTTGAGCAATTGCATCAGAAAACGGAGAACCATGCAGACTTAAAAGTGCAGGTGATACTTTGTCCTGAAACTGCAATTAAGTAATTGATTCGTTTCCGATTCTTATTTTATCACTGCACTGCATCAGAAATTGCACAATGTGTATAACTCTGGTTCAGAGGTGGGGTTCAATTTTTTTAACAACTGCTTCTGTGGACATGGCTTAGTTGATGGGCGTGGCTTTGTGGTAATGTGATTGGCTGGGCGTGGCCAACTCAACATCACTCACATCGAGGCACGCATCTCCTCACCTGGCGTCTCGTGACTGTAGCGATGCTGCAATAGTCATAAGTGTGAAAAATGGTCATAAGTCACTTTTTTCAGTGCCATTGTAACTTTGAATGGTCACTCCATACAAGCAAAGTACCAGCAAAGGAGGGGAGAATAAACTCCAGAGAAGTTCCAGAGACAGGAAGTCTAGTCCTTCCAGGAATAAGGGTTAATGGAGAGGCAGTTTCTGTAAGCAACACCAGAATGTTTCCTTCCTGCCTTCCTTACAGGATTAGACCAGTAATTTCTTCTAACAACCGGTTCTCTGAATGTTAACAACCGGTTCTAGCAAATAGGTGCGAACCTGTAGAATCCCACCCCTGCTCTGGTTCTAAGAACAACATATTGAGAAACCAATGTGTTACCAGATAGAAGCGCAATCATGTATAAAAAATACTTCGTTGTTATTATTCTTTCACAAACCCCTTCATTGGCATATACTGCGTGGCAGGTTTTAATTGGGACGAATAAGATTTAAAACTTCACTTATTGCCAAATATCCAGGATCCACTCTCTACTGAACCAATGTGAAACAGTTCACAGTTTGTCAAACAGAAGCATAAGATGACAGATTCTTTGCAAGTTGAATGTTATACGTTCTGGAACTGATAACAAAAGCAAAAGCAGCAAGAAGCAAGTCATAATGATTGATGGCTAACAATCCAAAGAGTTAGAGGAAGCAGGGAGACAAGCTCTCGGTCTCATGTTGATTTCCCATCTGTTCCCCCCCCTGCAGACCTTCCCCCTTCTTTAAGAAAATAAAGTTAAAAAGGACCAATAGGTTAAAATTAAAATAAGGCTGTAAATATGCCTATTTAGAATTTATTTTCACCCAACTGAACAAGACATTAGATGAAATGTGTTTAAGGTGGAGCATTAGTAGAAATTATAATGTTCTTGTCGGAGAGTGTTTGTCCACCCATGGCAAAGTCAGAACGAGACTTTGAGTTCCTTTTCTGATTAACCAATTTTATTAAAAGAATTTAACTTTCATTCAACATCAGATAAAGTTGCCTCTGATGAACTGAGTCACAGCTTATAAAACGTATGCCAGTGTTTTTCAAATTTGGTAAGTAAGATGTGTAGACTCCAACTCCCAGAACTCCCTAGCCAGCAAAGGTGCTCCCAGACTCCTTCTTATTTGACTCTCTGTATGTCCTTTTCTTTCTAGAGTGTTTTGGAAATTCCTCCCCCTTAAAGCCATGTGTGGAGCAGTGATCCCAAATCTGACATTCACCAGTAATTTTAGGACTCCGGAGAATTCCTAAAATTCTCAGCCAGCATCACCAAAAGTCATGCAGGAATTGTGAGAATTGCAGGTTTAGAGGATACTAAATTGGGGAAGGTGGGGTGAAGTAGCAACAATTATCCTGCTGTCCAATGTCCTTGTTAATAAATAAAAAAAAGGCAATAGCCTAATAGCCTAACAAATTATACAGACCTTTGTCATATTTGTACATTTTGAAGTAGCCTACTTCGGCAAAGGAAATCGCAGCAGAATTAGCACAACAAATCTTTGCCAGAGTGGACCTAAAGTTGATCTTCTTTAAGTAACTAAACTTAAAGTTAAATTAAAATATTCCATTTATTTTATGGGCCTCAAGCTGTATCCTTCATCTTTTTCTTTTACTCTAAGCCAAATGGTTTTATATTTTTTATTTCTTAATATTCCATCCTCCTGGCATATCTCCTTAAATCCACCTCTTTTCCTTGTATCTTCTTTCTTCAAGAACATGCATCCAACTCAGTAATTTGTTTATCCATGGATTTATGGGGATTTTTTTTTCTCTCTCTCTCTCTCTCTCTCTCTGTGTCCTTCCCTTTTCCCTATCCCCACTTCCTACTAATTTCCTAGCTAAAGAAAGTTCACTGGGAGAGACTGAACTACAGCCAGGATCTGATTCTGCTGGAATGGATAGTAGTTATCTCAGCGTGAAAGAGACCAGTGCGAAGACGTCCCAAGAGAGGGCAAGTAATGATCTTCCCAGTCCAATGGACAAGACTGATTCGGAGAGCAACAAGGGCAAGAAGAGGCGTAATCGCACCACCTTCACCAGTTACCAGTTGGAAGAGCTGGAAAAGGTCTTTCAGAAGACCCATTATCCAGATGTCTATGCCAGAGAGCAATTAGCTATGAGGACAGATCTCACTGAAGCCCGAGTACAGGTAAGGGCAGAAACTATAGGTCATGGGAGCAAGAAAATTGGCAAGTCCACAATGCAGCCATGTATACAATAGTAAGCAATATTCTTAAACTGGGATAAATGTACACTGTTCTACAATACACGCTGTAGAATAATAAGGCAATGAAAATAGGTAGTCCATTGTATTGAAAACCTTCAAGGAGTCTTTTGAAATGGAAAGCTTAAATTTCTTTCCTGGTGCAAAGGGGCAGTGAAAGCTGTTCGATATCTGGGTACAAATTTGATAAGAACTGAATTTGATTTTTTAAAAGCTGAAAAATTTCTTGGTGTTTTGTATACATCTATATATATATATATAAGCAAAATACCACTCACGCATCATCACAAAATCCCCAGAACCGTAAAGCCTACAAACTTGAAATTTGGCACGTACGTTCCTTTTGGCTACTAGGTGCTCACTAAGAAAAGATTTTTTGAAATGACCATCAGAGCATTAGTATTTCATATATTATTATTAACATGCTCTGATGCTAAAGAGTTTTATTCCCCCTCCCCACCTGAAAAGAAATCTGTTCCAAATGCAAAACACAAACAAAGGAGAGGAGTTTCAGTTTCAGTTTCACAGCAGCAACCAGCTTTAGTACAGAACAGTTGAACTAAGCCACACCCAGGCTCCTTGCTGCCTCCTTCTTGCTCACACAGCAAATACTGCTTCAGTTCCCAAACAGCCCTCAACTCTTTCACACATTGACAGGACGCTAGCCAGATGAATACCGACGGATGCTGGTAGGCAGAGGCACAATTTCCCCCCCTTATTTTCCTCTCCAAAAACTAAGCCCAACAGGCTTCTGTATTGTGTTCGTCAGACACAACACAATACAGAAGCCTGATGATGGCAGATGAGATTCTGCCGAAACGTTGCTACAACTTTAAAAGCACAACTACAATGACGTGGGAAAATACCCGAACAAAGCTGAATGCCATACATACACACACACACACACACACACACACACACACACATTGAATGCATAATTCAAGGAGGCAGGTTTCTGTGTTCTACCTCTAGCATTCAACAATGGCAGACATTATATACAACTCTTGGTACACTCATTATTAAAAATCCTTCAGAGAAGCTCAGTGCTGCAGCAGATACTTTGAAAGTATAAATAGTCCTTGGTCATTCAAAGCTACAATGGTGCTGAATGAGGAGACGTATGGATGGTCCTCAAATTTATAGTCATCACAGCATCCCTGCAGTCCACAGGATCATGATTTCAGACACTTGGCAACCAACTTTCAGTTACAATGATCACAGCATCCTGCAGTCACACAATTACCATTTTCAATCCTCTGTAAAGCAAAGTCAATGGGGAAGCCAGCAGGAGGTCACAGATGGGCAATCATGTGACTTCTTGCCTGGCAAGAGCAACAACTGTCATCATAAGTAGATACAGTCATGTGACATCACACTTTACAACTAAATTTCTTAGTAACAGCGTTCCCAGTCCCAGTTTAAGTTGTTTATTCTCAGCATCTCTGGTGAGAGTTGCTTTGAGCGGTCATTAAATGAATGGTTATTAGTCAAGTATGACAATATAGCAATGCATAAGATAAATAAATAAATAAATAAATAAGATGCAATAATAATTTATGTAAAAACAATAAAACGCTAACCCAATCATTCTAACATTTACCAGGAAAGCTTCCTTTCAACCAATTACCAGAATGTCATCAGGTTGGGTATCAACCTAAGTGCAAGCTGGAAGCAACTTCATAAATAAAAGCCTCTCCCAAAAAGTCCTTTTGCAGGCTTTAGGTCTTCACGCAACATAAGAATTGGAAAACCAATGCTAACCTTTCCCAGGAGAATTTATTAGACATATTGACTCTGGTTGGAGATACTTAGGATCCAAACCAAACCTTTACAGGTTAACATCAGTATTTTCAGTCGTATCCGGAGATCTCGTGGAAGCCAATGAAGGCCTGTAGCAAAGATCTTACATCAGTGTGGTGGCTTTCACTCAATAAATGGGTTGCTGTTCTTGTACCAACTGCTGTTTGTCAGGCAGCACTGAGCAGCACACTGCAGTAGTCTAACTGGGTGGAGATGAAGACTTGAGCTACCTTAGCCAACATCTGGATAGACAACTGCATAGAAGTGCTTTTTAACAATTAGTCCTGTTTGTAAGCCACTTCTTTCTCTCTTGCTTCCTTCTATTGTGTAGAGCAGTGGCCCCCAACCTTTTGGGCACCAGGGACTGGTTCTGTGGAGAGAGGTTTTTCCACAGACCGGAAGGGGACATGGTTTCGTGTGCTGCCTACATCCTGCGGATGGGACTTCGCTTGTTTGCACAGGCCAGTTTCTGGCATGCCATGGACCGGTGTCGGTCCACGGATTGGGCCCCTGGTGTAGAGAGCCAAGAAACCTTTGTTCATCCTGGAGTCCTCTCTCATTAATGAAAATCTTTTCTAGCGATGACCCTGCCCTGCAGAAGGTTTTTAAAAGCAAGGTGAAATGTCAAACTTTGCTGAAGCAAAATCCTTGCTGAAGAAGAAAGAGGAGGAGGGCAAAATAAATGTCAAGCAAAAAAGTAATATGTCTTGATCTCCTTTTTCCCATAAAACCTTGGAGGCTAGTGGAAGGAGTGGAAAGGCTGAACTAAGCCTGCAGGAAATTAAACATGAAATGAAAATAAGCTAAAGCCATTCGGCTCTCTTATCCCAAGCTCAAATTTCCCATTCCAAGCCACTGATAAAATGGTGTCCAGTTTCAATGATTAAAGATGAATTCTGGCTCTTTTCCTGTACTCAAACAAGAGAACAACAAAGCTCTTGCCCTCTAAAGGAAAGGGAAGGATAAACTGGATGAAAAGCAGGGCTATGGAACTGTTTGAAAGAGTCAGATGAGGCAAGAAACAGCGATGATGAGAAAGAGCCTGATGTGTGGGTGTGGGAATGTTTTTGTGTGAGTGACAACCCACTTGGAGTATGTTAGGGAAGAACCACAAGTTAAGAGTCAGAAAGTAAAACAGAACTATATATATATGTTGATATTCCTGTATTAAATACGGTTCTTTTTTTTTTCTTTTCTTTTTTTACCAAAAATGATACCACCGATGTACAAAGGGAAAGTTCTAACAAGCTTGAAATTCATTTTTCAATGAAACTTTTAGGAACAGATGTTTGTTCCTTTTATAGCCCAGGCAAAGTTTATCAGGGCCATAAAGATTTTTTTTTAAAAAAAACAAACCTTTACTAAAAACTAAATTAAAAAGTGGGAAGAACAGAGCAAAAAGAATCTAGCCTGTCAAGTGATCTTCTTGGATTAATCTTATTGGGTTGTTTTCTTTTCCCCCCCTCTGCTGGGGGAAAACAGCATATTCCAGTGTTTTTCAATCTTCGCAACTTTAAGTTCTCTGGACTTCAACTCCCAAAATTCCCCAGCTAGCAGGCTTGGTAATGGTTCGTGGTTCTCTTACTTAAAGCATAAATTGTTTATAATTGTGGTAGCAGTAACAATAGTAGAAACATCATACCTTCCAAGTTATGGAAATTCTATAGCAATCTAATTAAACGGTGTTTTCTACCACATGAAGTACTGTCAACTTTTTTTGTAAATAATTCTTCCATTTATCTAAATCAAAGAGAAAAAGTGGCCAATTTAAAGTGGGTGGCAATAACTTAGTCAACTTGGATTGATCTCAAAAAGGGAGAGGATAATAGGAAATCAAGACTCAAATTCAACTTGAAAGAAACGTTGTTATTAAAAGGGGGGGGGTGTTCATACACCTGATGAAAGATTTTCTGCCAGAACCAATTTTCCTCCACAAATTTGGGAAATGGCATGTGGAAAATATTAAGGTTTCCCCCACTATTAGGTACCAGGGCTAATTAATTCCACTCTCTCTAAGACTGTTGATGAGAGCAACCAAGACATAATATGATGTCACATAAAGTCCATATTATGGGGGGGAAGTAAATATTGGTGATCTGTTCTAAGTAGCAGTTGTAATTGTCATAATATATAGGTCTTTCCATAATATAGTATACAGTTATATTCAATGGTAATGCCCATCTTCTTGCTATTTTAGATACAGTACCTTCATTAGCATTGTGAGACTTTTTGATGCATATGGAAAATGGCTTCCTTTCTTTCTCATGTGGGAGGGGGAAGAGTTTAGAAAGAAAGTGTCCTAAAACAAAGTAAGGGGGTATTCTTTGATGGCTGAACACATCAGTGCTCGGGAGGACAAAAATCACACCAGACAGGATAATGCCACAAAGTGGAAAGGACTAGCGGAGAATTACCCCTTCCTATTTTTTTTGCTGTTGGGATGGAAATTCCACTGCTTTTAAAAACTGTGTTCAACCTTTTTAAGGTCATATAGCGGCTTTTATTTTTGCTGAATTAGTGCAAGGGCTGAATTCCAAAAGTCCAGCCATAAACTTCTTGCAATCACAGAAAAAATGTAGGTGCTATATGAAGCCATTCCTTGGAAGGTTGCTCCTTTACTCCTCCTTAAACTACATATATAAAGAGCTGTAGTGGCATGGTGGTGGTATCAATGGTGGGATTCAGCTGGTTCAAACTGGTTTGGGTGAACCGGTTATTAAATTACCACCACCATCCCGTTATCAAAATGGATCCTGGGCGTTGCACTGGATTTCTCTATTGCAGCGCAGCGCTCAGGATCCACTTTGATAGTGGGGGGAGATTTAACAATTAGTTTGCCCAGGGTCAGGTTGGCTGTTGCAGGAGGCTCATTCCGCAAATGCAGCAGAGCTGGAAGACAGGGGTGGGCCATGCCTCCCACGACAGCCAACCTGACCCTGGGTGAACCAGTTGTTAAATAATTTGAATCCCACCACTGGTTAGAATGCAATATTGCAGGCTAATTCTGCCAACTGCCAGCAATTCGATTCTCACCGACTCAAGGTTGACTCAGCCTTCCATCTTTCCAAGGTCAGTAAAATGAGGACCCAGATTGTTGGGAGTAATATGCTGATTCTGTAAACCACTTAGAAAGGGCTGAAAAGCACTGTGAAGTGGCATATAAGTCTAAGTGTTCTTGCTATATTTATAACCATTTGGACTAACATTTTAAACTGTGTCTGAGAATAGCCTGAAAACCAGAACAATAAATTAATAACCCTGGAGTATAAACTGAAGATCCTAAATGAAACTTTTAAACTCAGTCTTTGTCACTCTCTCTCTCTGTTTTTCTCAATGTATGCCCAGATGTTTGTGAGTGTGTATATATAGTGGCTTGGCCTCTATAATTTGTATAAATCAAATTTTCATCCTTACGATAAAGAATCTGAATTATTTTCGCAAAGAGAAATGTGCCTATGAATAGATAATATGCAAAGGAGTCAACAAGATCTGGGCTACAACAATGTTGTTTGCACATATCAGTCAAGGCTCTGTTGAGAGTTAACCATAGGCTTTTGTTGAAGTAACCCAGAAGTAAGCTGTGGTCGATAGTAGTGAATTATCATTTTGCAAGGATTCACAAAAAATACTCAGGATTTTCCAATCATGTACATCATGGGACTAAATTGAGGATTTGGCTTGGATACAGTTTTGGGATTCAGAAAATAACTTATTCAAATTAAGTTCCACTCCAGGTGAAATTTGGTGAGCTTTGTCACTAACAATACAGGGTTAGTTAAAAGAGGATGTACAGTATGTGGTTTTGTTGGTGGTGGTTTCAGGATTTTGTTTCTTAATTTTAGCCACAAACTTCCCTGGAACTAAAGCAACCCCTTCCAATGAACTATGTCATGCTTTCACAACTTTACAAAACAGGGTTTTTCTAAAGACTTCATCTCTATTGCTTCACTTTATGTTTCACCCCATTCATTGATACTGAAGGAAAGGAAAGGGAAGATAAAGATGAAGGTGTTGAGGAGGGGATGATATAACCACAACCAGGAATGAAAAAGGTAGTTCATGATAGCCTCCCAACTTGGGGCAAGGGGTGACTTCAGGAATGGCCATCACATGATTAATGGACTCCTTTACATCTTATGAAGGTTGAGTGAATTACCACATGGAGTGGATGGCTTAGTCAGTAATGTCATCTGAACACAACATTCTGTGATTAAAAAACAGAGCTGTCAATCATAAAGTTCCATTACAGTCTCTTCCAGCTTTCCTCACTGTAGCAATTTGCAGCACATAGAAACTGAAGCTAAAAGTAGCATTGTTTGGGACTGGCTCTGTTTGTTTGCTTGCTCTTGTTCTACAGACACAGCATCTGCCTTTCTGCAGTGTTACAAAGCACTGAATCATAGATTAAAAAGTTGTGGTGATTTCCCCTTTGGTTTTAATGCCTCTGGAAAGATGATGAAACAATACCCTTAGCATATATAAGTATGCGTGAAATAAGCATCACGGCTGATCCAACTTGTGGATAGCTTTTCTATTTGTTTTTCATTAATGCCATGAACCTCCCACTTATCTAAGGCAGCGGCCCTCAACCTTTGGGGCACCAGGGACCATTTCCACGGAGAAAGGTTTTTCCGTGGACTGAAGATTGTGTGATTTTGTGTGCTGCCTGCATCCCGCAGATGGGGCCTTACTTGTTTGCGTGGTCCAATTTCTGGCATGTCGCAGAGCTGTGCCAGTCCAAGGACTGGGTCTTGGGGACCCCTGTTCTAAGGAAAATATGTCTGCTGATCATTGACACTTCTGTGGGTGAAGCAAATGAAAGTTTTGCCTTCGTCCATCTTGGCATCATGAATATAAAAGGAAAAGCATTTGATGTTTTCATTGCACATTCCAATAAGTACTGCTTTTGATGGAATCAAATGATGTTTTTGCACAGATAGTCCTCGACCTACAATCACAGTTGGGACCAAAATTTATGTTGCTAAGGGAGGTGGCTGTAAAGTGAGTCGCAATTTTACAACCGTTTTTTTTTTAGCCATGGTTGTTAAGCGAATTGCTACAATTATTAAGTGAATCTTTACGGTTGTTAAGCAAATTCAGCTTCCCCCATTGCTTGTTGGGAGCCTGCTGGGAAGTTAGCAAATGGCAATCCCATGACCTCAAGATGCTGCCTCTGTCATAAATTCATGCTGGTTATCAATTGCCCAATAGAACAAGAAGCAATGGGTGGAAACTAATCAAGGGGAGAAGCAACTTAGAGCTAAGGACAAATTTCCTGACAGAACAATTAATCAGTGGAACTACTTGCCTCCAGAAGTTGTATGTAAACGCTCCAATACTGGAAGTTTTTAAGAAGAGATTGAATAACCATTTGTCTGAACTGGTGTAGGGTTTCCTGCCTAAGCAAGGGGTTGGACTAGAACAGTGGTCGCCAACCGGTGGGCCGGGGACTACTGGTGGTGCACGAGAAAATTTTGGTGATCCACAGAGAAATATCCCCCCCAAAAAAACACTCCCCCGAAAGCAAATTAATCTAGGCTGCGTGGGAACACAAGGCTGTGTGGGCATCCACAAGGCCTGCCCACCCGCTGCCCCCACCCTTCGGCCGAGCGCAAACCTTACCTTGAGTAGAGCCATGTGGGCTGGAACTGGAAGGTAAGACCAATGGGGGGGAGGGAAATCCACCCCGAGGTGGCTTGCTGACGTTGGTGGGTAAGTCGGTCCCATATTCCAGAACTGCAGTAGTCACAAGACTGGCCCTTTGGTCATCCCAGAGCAGCTCCACCAGTCCATGGCAGGCCAGTGCACCCGGGTAGAGGAGCAGTTGCTCTGGAATGACCAAAGGGCCAGTCCTGTGACTACTGCAGCTCTGGAATATGGGACCGATTTTCCCACCAACGTCAGCAAGCCACGATCAGTCAAAATTCATATTAGTGGTCTGTGGGATTTAAAATTATGAGTTTGGTGGTCCCTGAGGTCCAAAAGGTTGGTGACTCCTAGACTAGAAGAACTCCAAGGTCCCTTCCAACTCTGTTGTTCTATTCTATACTCTCTCTATATATATTTTTTGTGATGCTGCAGTAGTCATTAAGTGTGAGGACCTGTTGTAAGTCCCATTTTTCTGGGCCATTGTAACTTTGAATGGTTGCGAAATGAATGGTTATAAGCCAAGGATCTCCTGTACTTGGATTACAATCTGATTTCATCAGGATTAAAACATTATATAGGTGGTGAATATCTATAGCTTGGGTGTAGGATGATAGTGAAGGTTTGTTCTCTTAAGCTTGTGGGTTGGTTTCTGAATGTTTCATTACCAGGCTGGGTAACATCTTAACAGCGGAGTTTAGGGGAGCTCCTGAACTCCGCTGAAGATGTAACCTAGCCTGGTAATGAAATGTTCAGAAACCAACTCAAAAGCTTGGAGAACGAACCTTCACCCTCCCATTATAAAAGGTAAAAATGCCCTAACTTTGAGCTCAAGTCCCAGTAATTAAATCAATATGCTATTTTCTTGGCAGCAGTATGAAGGTGATTTGCTATTGTCTTTTTCTGGGAATGCTCTCTGATTTCCAATCTAGACTACAATCTGGTATTTTCTGGACATTTAGCATCCAAGCACAGACTTGGCCCACAGCGCTGAAGAGCTTCCAACCTACCTTCTGAGACAAAGCATTACAACTAGTTATCAAAGGCTGCAGGAAAAAAAAGAGAACTTTGGATTAGATTTCTCTCTCTCTCTTTTTTATTGTATTTCATAAATACTTGGCAATCAATATCGCTTTTCTGGAAATTTTAGTAAAAAAATTGAGAAGTATATACTAGTATAGGCTTTCACAACTGACATCAATGAAGCAGTGATGAATGGCCATGGTCTAATTTTCTAAACCCTGGCTACTGAGCCCGAAAGCTCATCCCTGCTTAATTGAGAAGTATGTTTGTTGAAATGAAACAAAGGAAGAGATGAGGAATTGATGTGGTGTGGACACTAATATCAAACCCAAGTCTAACCCTTTTTAGATCTCTGGACCAAACTTCAATAACTTTATTTGAAAATTCCAGGACACCCAAATACAGCCTGGACAAAACACACACACACACAAACACACATCACCACACACACCCACACACACCCTTTAAATGTATCTCAAAATCAACTGGGCTTATCTTTGAAAATTCTAATGCATATGAAAATTGTAGCACATATGAAAATTTAATTGTGCATTGCCCAGACTTTGCTCTGTGACATGAACTGTCTCCAAATCTGATAGAAAATAAAGAAAATAAAATAAATTGGTAATCCTAATGGTAAACACTTAGGAGGGTGGGAGGATCTGTCCGACAAAAAGACAGAAAACCAATTATTTTTCTAGTTGTGGGGCAGTTACATAAGTTCACGTTCTTGAACACGATTGCCTTTATTAGATTCCTCTTCTTTGGAGGTTCATTTAGATTACTTCCTTACAATACAATGGGTTAAATCAGCCATGCTGTATCAGGGGCTCTCCTTTTCACTCTCCAGAACAGAGGCATCTGCTCCACAGACTTGCTCTCAACGCGGCACTGTATTTCCTCAAATACCTGATCATTCTGAAATGGAAAATTAAGTCTGGGTTCCCCCCTCAGATCAACCTACTGAGAGGTCCAAGGTCAGCTTCATTCCTCTGAAAAGTTCAACCTGTAAATATGAAAGCGGCTTTGATATTTGGGTTTTTACACATATTGCCGGCACAAGCCTTCCCATCAAAAGTTGCTGTTAAGGTTTCTCCTCGCCTTTTGGCCATGCCTGGATAGCCTAGAACAATTCTGCCGCACACGTCATGCATATTCAGGAGGACCTTCGGGAATGGTTTACGCTGACAGGGAGAAATGTGTTTGCCATCTATGGAGATGGGCACATCTGCAGAGCATATGTTCTGCTTCCCACTGAGAGCACCCTCTCTACCTGTTACCCACTCCTTTTCACATCAGTCAGGGTCAGCATCCTGGACTCTGCATCTGCAGATCAAAGGTACACGGGCTTGGCCAAGCCTGCAAGTGGCTGCCAGCTGGACTGTTTACAGGAGGGGTCAGTGTCAATCTGTAGTGAAGGCAAGGCAGACTAGCTATGGCAATAGATACTTTCAGCCCTATTGCTTAGGCTGTTCCCCTCCCCCCCGCATAAATGTGTGTTCCTGCGTCATCATCATTGATGTAGCCCACTCTCCCCTCCCACCAGCATACTCCCCGTTTGATCTTGTAGTCTCTTGGAGTTCCTGTCTTACTGGTAGGGGATCATCATTTCTGGTATAGAGTACAGGCCCCGGCAAGGCCAAAATAATTGTCATAACTCAAAACGCTACAGCTGGCAGACAGTCGTTACAAACGCAGTCCTAGCAAATGAGTGATGCCGCTTGGATAAGTAACAAACCATCTCATTTCCCCGCCTTGGGAGGCCACCGAGATGCTCCTTGCCAACTTCAAGCAAGCAGAAGGAAATCTCTTCTCCCAGATCAAAGTGAGACACCAGCAGTCTAAAAGGGAAGCCAGACTCTAAAAATAGGAGAAGGGATGACAGAAAAGGGAATTGCTATTCTCTCCTATTATCAGTTCTAAAAGGGGACCAGGGCAAGAAGAACATGCAAAACGGCAAAATAAGCATAATAGGAAAATAATACATGGCAACATGTCCCAAAGGTGCCTTTTTCAAGAGGCAACTGGACTTTCTGGTTTTTCTTTGAAGATGTTTCGCTTCTGATCCAAGAAGCTTCTTCAGCTCTGACTGGATGGTGGGGAAGAGCTGAAGAAGCTTCTTGGACGAGAAGCAAAACGTCTTCAAAGAAAAACCAGAAAGTCCAGTTGCCTCTTGAAAAAGCACCTTTGGGACAACCGTTGACCTGGATGACTGAGAATCTCCATCATGGGGATATTTATTCATCTCTTGAGTTTAATTAAGGGAACTAATGAGGAACAAAGACATGTAAAGCAGACTAGGACTTAGAAATTTCACTTGTACAAAGAAATGCTCAGATTATTTGTTTATTAAGATTTATTATAATTATTGTCTTTTAAGTTATTATCGTTAGATTAAACCAGGAGCCTCCAAACTTGACATCTTTAAGACTTTGGACTTCATCTCCCAGAATTCTCCAGCCAGCATTACTTTTAAAAATAAGAATTCTAATAGTATTTTAAGCACTGTATCATCCAGACTGAAATTAATATTTTTAATAGCTGAATTGCAGCAAAGGTTGAAAATTATGACAATTGATTGGAGTCCTGATTCAACTCTTATTTTAGATTATTTTTTGATTATTGATAATTTAGCTTTATTGTAATCATAAAATATTGACAAAATCAGTGTTTCTAGGCTTACAATCTTAAAACTGAAAAACATTTAACCATATTGGGAGCAGATATGGGAGCACATATAGAGATAGATCTGATAGAATTAACTGTAGATTTTGTACTATGACATTGATGATAGCCACCAATTTATATAGTTTGAAAAAGCTATTTACTATTGCCTAAATCATAGGCAAAATTATGTTAATTGTCAGCTGAAGAGCAACAATAAGTGAGGAAAGTTATTTTCTTGTTCATATGATGAATGTCTTAAATGTATCTTATATGTAAAATAGAACTCTAGCTTAAATAGGTCTTATCCAGCTCTCAACAGTAAATCACATATATGATACTTTAAAAGTGAGCTATAGTGTACAACTATTCAACTTTTGGGGGATGCACTGTTGTTCTGTTGGAGAGAAAATATTATTTGTTTTAATCTGGCAATTTGCATTCTGATTCCTGTTTGGGTTTAGGTTTTTTTTTTCTCCTGCATGAAATATTTAATAGCAGTATTGTTACTATTAATTTTCTTTATCATGTGTCTGTATGTGCAGGAGAAATGAGAGATAAAAAAAATAGTGCTGTAACACATTACAGCCAACATAAAAACCACAATATAAATGACACAATATAAATGGCTTTGAAAGGGAGGATATGATATGATGGCACCAGCTGGTGGAAGGTGGGAACTGCATGTTACAAGGAGATGGCAAAAGAACATTTTAGATAACATCAACAAATTCAATTCTCCAAAACAAGGTGAATTGTAATTTAAAGTACTGAAGAAAGGAGCAGAGATGATTGTAGAACTGCCAACTGTACACATTAAGAAATTCTGGAGAATGGCTAGATCTCAGAAGACTGGAGGAAAGGAAAGGTTGAATCTGTCTTCAAAAACTGGATTCTGTGAAGTACAGCTCTTTTAACTTGATGTCTATATTGCACAAAGTCCTCAAGCAGACAATGAAACAATATATTTATAAGCATTTGGATTATGCAACAGTTCACATTCAGCATGGGTTTGTCACAAACAAGCTAGGCCAGATTAGTTTTAATTTCTTTTTTGACAGAGCTGTTAGCATAATGGATCAGGGGAATGTCACGGACATAATATATTCAGACTTCAGCAAAGCAATGAACAAAGTATTTCATGATGTGGTACCAGTCATTACCTATCTAAAGCATTATCGTACTGAGGAGGGAATGGATTTGTTCTCTGTTGCTCCGGAGGACAGAACCTGAACAAATGTGTGTTGAAACAACTGGAAAATAGATTCGGGCTTGATATTAGAAGGAATTTCTTGATGGTTCAAACTATCAATCAGTGAGGGGGAAATTGCCTCATGAAGTGAGGCAATCCATTTCATTCGTCTGAAATGCTTCGAAGGATCCTATGCTGAGCAAAGGATATGATTAGATGACCTTTGAGATAGCTTCTACTTCTAGAATTCAGGAGCAGCATTTTTCCTTCAAATTATTATTATATGGATAATCTACAATTAAATGAATTGTTTCCCTTCTATATTCTATCTTCGCTTTTGCTGTTTTCAAGAGTTTTCCTTAATTGACGTACTTCAGCGAAGATTCTTGGCTTTTTTAATGTAACCATTCAGACCATGCTTTTTTCCCCTACCACATCAGTAGAAGTCCTCTATCCTTTCCGCTCTTGGCAAACGTCGCCAATCAATATGACTTTTGGGTGCAACACCTATCCATTTGGATTTTAAGTTGTTATTATTATTATTATATCTGTTCACAACAATGTGAAATCACAGCTGCCAGTTCTTTAGCTGGTGTGGGTTTCATATGCATCAAGTTCTTCCCAAGAACCTAGAACCGTGTTGGCGAACCTATGCCACGTGTGCCGGAAGTGGCATGCATCGCCATTTCCCCCGGCATGCGAGAGGTCGCCCGTAAGAGCCTCACTGCGCATGCGTGCGTGCACTGCCGCCTGATAGCTGATTGTTGGGTATCTGGCACACATGCACAGAGGGCGGAGGGGGTTGCGTGGGAGACATGTGCACATGCACAAGGGACGTGCTGTGTGTGAGGGATTGCACAAGCATGCGCAGGGGGTGTGGGGAGGCCAGCACGCATTGTCTTCTGGGTGCAGGCATGTGAGCGCACGCAAGCAAGTGCACAACTATCAGCATGGGAACCGAAAATGGTTAGCCACCACTGACCTAGAATGTCATAATGTGTCAGTTTAATATATATGTGGATTCCAGTAGTGTGGTCTTTGCGATTGACACTTGGAAATTTTGTCAATGAGCAGATTTTCTACAAGGTTGCCAAGATTTTTTGGCATGGCATCCAGTGTGCTGATACTACTGGGTTCAAGATGGTCGCTCTATGCCATTCTATAATCTTTCCATTTCAATTTTCAGATCTTGATACTCTGTGATCTTCAATTTTTTATCTTCAATTCTACTATCCCTTAGCATTGCCGTATCAATTATCTATTCAACCACAATTACATCTGGTACATTGTGAGCCAAGACTTTATCAACCTGTTTTCAGAAATCCTACAATATTTTAACCTATTCATTCTTTTCTATTTCTTCAAGTCTATGTTCCCACTAATTTTTCAATATTGATGCATGATCATTTTCACAGATGTTCCAGTGAATCATTTTGACAACTGTGTTATGTTGTTGTTTTGATCTTGCATGAGTTGATCTACTATTTCTTCTGCTTCTTTATACAATCTGCTCTAAAAATCATTTGTTGATTTTTCAGTTCTGGCTTTCAGTCTCACAGTTACTAGCCTGATGCTTGAATCACTGCACCAAACTGGGTCTCTTCAAATTATTAACTAGCTAAACAAAATATTTAAGGAGGTGGTTCAGATGCACTTCTCTTCAAATAGTTAAAGTAGCCTCATCATTGGAAGACTTGAAACTACAGCTTGCTGTTACAATTCACAGCTTATCCCCATATGCCGAGACAGCAATTTTGCTTTACTTTCTGGAAAGGATGGTTGCTTGAACACTTCAAAAAGAGGTGCTTGATTTGTGCTTATATGCATTGTAAAGCACCCCTATTAAATATTCGACACAATTGTACTGTTTAAACCTTCTGAATGAACTGTCTATAGAAAAATGCCACCTATTACTTCTTCTCTGATGTGGATTTCTTGGTGCTGATCTCCTCAGGTTTGGTTTCAGAACCGAAGAGCAAAATGGAGAAAACGAGAGCGATTTGGTCAAATGCAACAGGTTCGCACACATTTCTCCACTGCCTATGAGTTGCCTTTGCTAACTCGAGCAGAAAACTATGCCCAGGTAAGTGCTGTTCATCAACACACCTGTCGTGAACCTCTTGACAGTTTTATCAGAGGTTCTGTCATAAATCAAATGAAATTTTGCTAGGTGAAATGAAAGTTTAAGGTTCAAGCAATGAACATTTTAGCCTTTTCCATTTTAACAGTAATTTGTTTATTTATTATTTATTACATTTGTTTGCCACACATCTTACCACAAGGACAGTACTCTACAGTATGGAGAAGTGCTGAAGTGATTTTGAGAATATGTAAACCATTTGGAGCCTCGGCCAATTGATTGGTTGATTATGAGCCAACAAGCTGGTGTCAGCTATCATATAGATGGATTTTTCCTCATAATAACCTAGTCCTTCAGACCTTCCAGCAATGCACCCATTGCACCCACTGCAACTGAGTCCATCCATCCTGCTGTTGGTTATCCTCTTCTTTCCTTTCATTTTCCCATCAGTTGAACTTGTTTCAAACAACTAAGCATTGTCATAATATGTCCAAAATAATTTCAGCCTGGTCTTTTGTGCCTTGAGTGATTGCAGCCATTGTGGCATAGTGGTTAGAATGCAGAATTGTAGGTTATCTCCGCTGACTGTCGAGCAGTTTGACCCTGACTGGCTGAAGGTTGACTCAGACTTCCATCCTTCTGAGGTCACAAAACGAAGACCTGGATTGTTCGGGGCAATATGCTGGCTCTGTAAACCGCTTAGTGAGTGCCCTAAAGCACTATGAAGAAGTATATAAGTCTAAATGCTATTCTCAGCTGTTTCGCCGAATTCCAGGCAGGACGGGAAACAAAGGTCTCAAGGTAATGATCAAATGAGTCTTTATTCGTCCATACAATATTCCGGATTCAGGTAACAACGAGTAACCAAAAGCAATTAAAGTCAGCTCTGGCGCACCTCGCAGCCAGAGCTGTATTTATACACCAGTTAACAACTTAATGAGTTTATCCACCATCCGGTGAGTGCTACTGCATCATATCCGGTCACCATGTAACACCCTATGCATCGTGCTTTTATCCATTAATTATTTACCCCTATTTACTATACTTGTACAAATATCATATTCCATCATTGTATTTACGCCTATGAAGTGACCCTCCACCCCTCTCAAGATCATTAGTTTAACAGGCAGCATCCTAATCACTTTGTCTACAACCTCCCGCAGGCTGTAAAAGCTCAGCGTGTGACGTCAGCAAGGCTCATTATCTCCGTGAAACAGTCGAAGCCCCAGGTTGGGTGGTTAACAGCACTTCCCCCCTCGATAGCATAGTCTGACGTGGCACAATGCATGGTGTCATGGCTCCAGCATGCCCTGGAGACATGACAGCTATTGCTATAACACTTAGTCGATTTGTTTGATGATCCATTTGTTTGTTTTCTTGTCTGCCTAAATGCATAACTTTGACAGAATTCAATCATATGATCTGATTTATCTTGCCAGGTTACCATTAGTCCACCTTGATGAATTATTTAAGCAAAGAAAGAAAGGCAAACTGTACTAAATAATTATGACATGAAAATATGTCATAGTGCAGGGTCCCCAACCGCCGGTCCGCGGACCGGTACCGATCCGCGGAACAAGTCTTACCGGGCCGCTGGTTGCTGGCGCCGCCATCTTTTTGGTAAAGTGCTTCGGTGAGCTTTTCGGGTAGAAAGCTCACGGGCACTTTCATCAAAAAGATGGCGGCGCTCAGCGCCGTGAGCTTTTCGGGTGAAAGCCATTTCTACCGAAAAAGCTCACCGGAAGCTCACCGGAAATACTTTTTCATCAAAAAAGATGGCGGCGCCAAGCGCTTCGGTGAGCTTTTCCGGGTAGAAAGCCATTTCTGCCCGAAAAAGCTCACGGAAGCCTGGCGCCGCCATCTTTTTGAAAAAAAGTGCTTCGGTGAGGTCACCGAGAAGCACTTTTTCGTCAAAAAGATGGCGGCGCCCAGCTGATGCCGGTACCGGGCGCGGCGTCAAAAGGTTGGGGATCACTGTCATAGTGTACGGTATCTACAAGCTCCATACACTTTCCATTTTCTGGCTGCCCATATTGTATCCCAATTTTGTGGAAGGTAGGATGATGAGTCTTTCTTAGAAGCTTACCACAGACTCCTTAATGGCAATGTCCATAATATGGCATAAATCCTTCAGTAGCAATCCTTCTGCTATGTGCGGCCTGGAACATTCACTGGAATGTTTAGCAATGCCAGAAGGCAGATAAATTAACTTTAATACTTTCTGCATACAGATTTCAAACTTCTTAAAAGTAGTACAGACCTGTCAGTTTAGCAATCTTTGACTTCAAAAGAATTGTTTATGGCACATCATTATACATGAAAGACTTTTAGTTCTCAGCCAGGTAATTTTGGGTAACTTTTCCCCTCTTCTGTCTCCGTCATATCCTGGTTTCAGCTAATACTTAAGCTGCTTACATAGGACAGGATGTGAATTTCTATAAATAAAATAAAATTAGTTAATTAGACAACAGAGAGCTGGAGTTCCATTATTTTTTTTTCTTCACCATGATTCTAACTAAGATTGTGTCCAAATTATAATAATAATTTCTCAAAAAAAAAAAAAAGCTAGTTTCTGTGCAAATTTCACAAATGCTTTCTTTCAATTTTCAGTTTAAACTCACAAATATGTATAATAGCCTGCACAATGTCCCTCCCAACCTCCAAGCCAAAAGAATCTTAAATCTCTTCCATAAGCTCTCAAGGTCATCATATCCTATGTCTATCTATAATCTACCCATTCAAAGTCCGTTAGGTGAGATGGACTGTGAAAAAATGTAATAAATAGAATAAATCAATAAAATATAATGGCCCCTCTTGTTTTGAGGCAGCAGCTCAGTAGTTCCCACCGCCCCTACTTATCTTCCACCACAAAGTCTCTCACCAGGTGCCTCCTCCTAACTTTGGTTTATGACAAAGGAAGATCTTTTTGGTAATAAAATGGTAAAATTTTTAGTAGAGTTTGAGTTTGGGTGGAGGTTGAGGAAGTGGCCATCCCTTCCTTGGGAAACAAGCCAATTTCAGAAGAGAGAAATGAAATCAGGCTTTATTGTAAAAAAAAAAAGAGTTTAAAATATAAAATCTCTCCTTTAACTTTAAATACTCACAAGGCACACATTCAATAGCAAAGGAGATGAAGTACAGCACTATTCAGATATAGGAAAACAGCAGGCTGATATGAAAATGAAAAACCGCAAAAGTGTACCGCATGCAGCAGATAATAAGAAACTACTGGTCTACTATAAATAGGATTTCTCTGTCCAAAATCTCAGCAAAGAGATTGGAAGATTCCATTCACTTATTTATTTCCGAATGTGTATGGCTGCCTAATTCTATGACAACTCTGGGTGGCATGAACTATTAAAACATCTTGAAATAATAAAGAACAGAAAGAAGAGACAAATGCCCAGGAAGAGTAAAACAAACACACCCCTCAATTAAAAACATACCACAAGGGGCATATTATTGTTTCTGTTGTTGTTTTCATCATCATCATTACAAGAAAGGTTGTTAAGGTTTTTTTTAATAGATCTTCTGGAATATACCTGAAGTATAATTCAGAACAGAATCCCTTACTTTGTACAGAAGCATAAAAGCAGAGAATACTGGTTTAGTCTAAGAACAATCAAACAGAAATGAAAGACATATCACATTTCTCTAGTCATTTATCCATTTCTTCCTACCGTAGTAGGCTTTCTGAAGTGAAAGTATCCTGTAACCTTCCTATATTTCTCTTTTTCCTGAAAATTCCAGACTTTGACCTATGTTCTCCCAGCCTCCATTCCCATCTTCTCCTTCAGTTTCCTTCACAGGAAACCTTTGTCTTTTAACATATTCACATTTTCTATGCTTGGAATTAGAGAGAATCTGGGGTATCTTTCTTTTTTCTACTTGAAAAAAAAGTATTCTTATGAAAGTATGTACTTTGTGTCTGAGAAAAGGACGACCATGTGACTTTGGAACACAGTGATGGTCATAAATGCAAGGACTGGTCGCATAGCTGGTTTTTACACTATCATAACTTTGGACAGTCACGAAATAAGGCAGTCTGAAAGTGAGGACTATTTCACACAAGACCTTTCCAACCAAGATATGTCATTGACAGATCCACATTTGGTCATTTACATATTTCTGAACAAATGGAAAATCCCAACAACCCATTTACCTTTGCATGGGTGTATCTAATAGTAGCATTTCCATAGCAACCCACTGTAGCACTTGTCCTGCTACCTAAGGCAGCTTTTTCCACAGTGAACTTTGTTGTTACCCAAACTGCACACTTGCATTTGGGTAAGCATAGTGTTTGCTCATCTGGTTGGTGATGTTGCATCCCAAACTACAATCAGGTTTGTTTGGCTAAGCGTCTTTATTAGGATTAAATTTCCCCATGATAGCCATAACACTTAGACTGGTATACCACTTTATAGCACTTTACAGCACTCTCTGAATGGTTTACAAAATGTCAGCATATTTTCCCCAACAATCTGGGTCCTCATTTTACTCACCTCGGAAGGATGGAATGTTGAGTCAACCTTGAGCCTGTCAGGATCAAACTCCAGGTTGTGGGCAGAGTCAGACTGCAATATTGAACCACTGAACCACCACAGCAATTCTATCCACCCGTTTCCTCTAAGTTCATCCATCTCTTATACCTTTAGCACCAAAAATATATATACTTATATGCTTCTTTTATTCATCATCACAATCATTTTAGCCATTGTCTATCCACTGCAGGATGAAGGCCTCTTCCTAACCTAGATGGTTCTGAGCTTTCTTTTTCCAGTTGGGCCCGCTATACTTACCATATTTTTTAGATTATAAAACACTCTGGACTATAAGACGCACATTAGCTTTAGAGAAGGAAAACAAGGGGGGCGGGGAATCTGCTTTGCCTCCTTGCAGCAAACAGCAAACAGCCTGGTCAGCTTCAGCACAGCCTGATTTAGCATGAGCAGCTGATTGACGGTCGGATTGGTCTGCCAAAATACTGCCCATCAACTGTTCCAGGCTGCAGGGATAGCCACCGCTCATTGCCGCCACCCATTGCCGCCACCTATTGCTGCCTCTGTGCACCCCATTTATGGCTTCCGCGCACCCGTTTTCGACCTCCACACATCCTGTTCCCAGCCCATTCTAGGTGGCGGGGATTGCCACCACCTATCGCCACCACTAGTCAGCACCATTTGGCGGTGATAGGTGGCAGCAGTGATGCCTGAAAATGGAATGCGTGGAGGCCCAAAATGGGGCATGCGGAGGTGGTGATGGGCAGCAGCAGTGATGGGTGGCAATGGCGGCAATGGGTGGCAGCAATCCCCGCAACCTGGAACAGCTGATGGGCGGTATTCCGGGAGCCCGATCCAACTGCCATTCAGTTGCTTGTGCTAAATCAGGCTGTGCTGAAGCTGACCAGGCTGTTTGCTGTTTGATACAAGGAGGCAAATTGCTGGGAGGCAGAGGTCAAAGGGTGGGGGCCGGCGGGTGGGTGAGGCTTTAGCAACATTCGCTCAATAAGACACACAGAGATTTCCACCCACTTTTTCCACCCACATCTTATAGACCAAAAAATACAGTAGTTCTTTTATTATACAGGGTTGGCTTGACTTGGAAGAGATGTATTACAGTAAATGTACGATCTGTCCACTCCTTTAGAAAAGTCTTGCTCTTGATTTTTGCAGCATGGAATGAGCCAAGGTGAACTAATTTTCTTCTCCTTTTCTTTTCTTTCTTCTCTTCCTTCCTTCCCTCCCTCACTCCCCCCTCCCTGCGTTTCAGATACAGAATCCTTCCTGGATCGGCAACAACGGTGCCGCCTCCCCTGTGCCTGCCTGCGTAGTGCCCTGTGACTCGGTGCCTTCCTGCATGTCTCCCCATGCTCATCCCCACACCACCGGAGGAGTCTCTGAATTCCTGAGCGTCTCGGGTCCTGGCAGCCACGTGGGGCAGACGCACATGGGCAGCCTCTTTGGCGGCGCTGGCATCAGCCCCAGCATCAATGGCTATGAGTTGAACGGCGAGCCGGACCGCAAGTCTTCCAGCATTGCAGCCCTGCGGATGAAAGCCAAGGAGCACAGTGCCGCCATATCGTGGGCAACATGACAGGGCTGCTGCTTTTGCCCTCGAGAAACGGACATCTCAAGCAGGACAGATGACCCAAACCCTCCGCTCTTGGACTGGGGGCAGTGTGCGCCCTCCTCAGAGGTCTGAATGCAGCACTTTTCGCTTCCTTAGAGAGAATGGCATGGTGCCGATTGCCGTTTTTGGAGTGTTTTAAGCATGTAGGCCTTTTTTTAATCCCCTTTCCCAGGAACAGGAATGTGGAAGTCAAGAGGGGATATTTCTCCTGCATCAGACAAACTTGAGTTTTCAATTCCCCTTGTGCTGTTGTTCTCCTGATTGCAAGTTTGCCGTTGTTCTTGCTCTATCTAGCATGAAAGCTGCCTCCCACCAAGGCTTCCATCATGCAATCGTTGGCCTTTTTCCACAGAATTATTGGGGTGGGGTGAGGATTCCAAAGTGTGCTGTCTTTCTTTTTAAATAGTCCTGTATTTTCCCATGACATCCTCCCTCCCTTCTTCCTTCCCCCCTCTCCTGCTCACATTTTTGGCTACAGAAAGTCTATTAAAGTGGAGGTGGGTGGGGGAGAAATAGCTACACAGGGTTCCTTGATTGGTAGCATTAGGAGCCCTCCATCTGGAAGTTCATCTGATTTCTCTCTCTCTCTCTCTCTCTCCCTCCCTCCCTCCCTCTGTGTGTGTGTGTGTGTGTGTGTGTGTGTGTGTGTGTGTGTGTGTTAAACAAACAAGAAAACAAAGGCCAACCCACAATTTCTGGCTAATTGCTCCCATGTGAGCTCTTTTGAAACCCTCATATTTTAATGGAACAGAAGGGGTTTATATATGATCTCTAGCACCAAAAGGCATGTGGTTGCTATCACTATAGATGGCTGGTGCCAAAGTCTGAGGAGACGGGGTGCATTTTCATTGGGATATCCTATAACAAAGTTGCCATACTGCAACAGGAAATTTGTCCACACCTTATCTTCCACGTGAATTGTGTGAGTTGCTGAGTTGCTTTATGTCATTTTTTTCCTGTCGTTTCCCTCCCTTCAACCTCCTGCAATGCAATAATGCATAGCCAAGGGATGCAATAATGAAGACACGAGTCAACTGCGGGTTCAATGAAAGGCATGCTAAGAATATACTGCCCCTCAACAGAAATTGGGGGGGGACATTGAGCTTGTCAACTGGAAAGCTAACAGCCTGGGTTCAGTGTGCTACACGATGGGGTGAGCTCCCTTTATTTTCCCCAGTTCTTGCCCACTCAGCCGTTTGAAAGCATGAAAATGCAAGCAGACAAATAGGTACCATTTTGGCAGGAAGATAACAGCATTCTGTGCACTTCAGTGAATAGACATGCTGCCATAGGACCACAGAGGTGTCTTCCGGCAATGCTGGCTCACTTGTCTAAGAAACAGAGATGAGCACTGTTCCCTAAAGTCGGTCAGGGGAAACCTTTACCTTTAAACAGAAATTACAAAAAGAGACGTACTTCTCCACAGGGCAACTTTGCAATCATAACCCCATGAACTGATTCTGACAACAAGCCAAGGACTCTTAGGCTGATGTAAACCAAATCAACCTTTTTTATATGCTACCAAGCGTTTTGGAACACTATGACTTTGGTAGCCCGTCCCCACCACACCAATGCATTTCTTGCAACGCCAGTATAACCAGTTGTGAGAATTTAATTAATTAATTATCCATGGTTGGGTATCCATTGCCTGATGTTTGGTTTCAATGTCGAACGAAACAGGGAGAAAATCTGTGGGCAATAAAGGAAAACGTCTCCCTAATTTCCCACCATCGGCCTGCTCTTGCAGCAAGCTCAGTTCTGAAAGAAGACCAGTTTACAGGATTTTCACTTTTAGGTTGATATTTAACATACAAACTTTGGAATAATATCTAAAGAGTTGGGTGGTGCGGAAGAAATTGTATGCCCACTGCCATGAGAAATAACCCACTTCAATTATTGCCTTTCTGCTGTCACTATCAAGTTGTTTGTTTTTTTCCAACTCCAGTTCCTCCCCACTCAGTGGAGGTAACTCAAAGGCCTATCTTGAAGAAATAAAGCAAGAGTGGAGGCGGTTTCCCTCTTTGTTGGAAATTCTTTTTCTTCCAGCCCAAAGCGAAGTAGCAGACACAGGCCTGCCTCATGTTGTTCCCATTCATCAGGATAATCACATTTTCCCAATTTCCATATGTTTGCCCTCTTTTAAAAAAAAAAAGGATCAAAGAGATTTAGGTCCAGCCAGCTAAGATTCGGTTCAAAAAGCTGAAACGGTGCTTGGGTTTTTGCAGTTTCTCCAACAGGCATTCACATCCACTAGAGGAGAGAGACTTAATATTCAAAATTGTCCAACTGGCTTTTAAGGAGTGTTTGTTGGGTTAGTAACTACTGGGCTTTTTTCCTTTTTTCTGGCCAGCGGTTGCTTGGCAGGCTTTGCCATTGAGATAGTGTAGATTTTAATGGGCTTCAGAGGAAAAGCAAGACTTTCACCATCCTTAAGGCACGAGCCTCCAACCACCAGGAAGTCTGACCTGCGGATAACCATGCTATTCATGAACGTGCCCCTATAAAGCATCCTGGAAAGGGAAGCCTGCCGCTGGGGATGCATATAAAGAAACAGCCATAACACACCAAGTACACAGAAGTCCAGGATGAGTCTGTGGCAAATCTGAAAGAGGGGCAAGAGAGAGGATGAATTCATTTTATAGGAATGGGGTACAAAAAGCAGTGGTATACTTGACAGTTAGGGAGGCATCTCCTCCTCCTCTCATGTGCATTGTTAATCCCAGAACATTTCTTAGGAGCCCCAGTATTTCTGACCAGCTGTGGGAATAAGACGTCTTGCCCATAGCATGCAGAGTAAAAAGGCCTAAACTTTTATTCCTTTAGAGACCAGGTGCATTTTTCAAGTCAAAAGCCACAGTTAAAAAATATTTTTTTAAAAAAGCAAATTAGTCAATATTTTGAAGTTCCGTTGGATTCAGTGGGAATTCAAAGCATCATTAAACTTGTTGCCCTGTGGGGTAAGTATGAAGAAAATTTTGTAAGTTATCAATAGGAGTGCTACCTTCAGAAAGGCATTTGAGGTGGTCAAAAAATGAAAGAGCAACTGTTAATTACGTGTTGTGCTGTGTTTAAAGACTGTCCTCTCAAAAAAAAACAAAAAACCCACCATTCTTTTTTTTTTTTAATCTATAAAATCAACATTGAACCATCCCGAGCAGTCATTACTTTCCATGACTGGAGATCAATGAGCCATCAAATGATTTTAAGGCTATCCATGAGAATTAGATCTTGAACTCTCATGAAAGTGATGATGACATGATTGCATAACACAGGGGTCCCCAACCACCAGTCCACGGACCGGTCCTGGTCCGTGGAACAAGTCCTACCGGGCCGCTGGTTTGCTGGCGCCGCCATCTTGATGAAAAAGTGCTTCCGGTGAGCTTTTCCGGTAGAAAGCTCACCGGAAGCACTTTTTCATCAAAAAGATGGCGCCAGCGCCGGTGAGCTTTCCGGGTAGAAAGCCATTTCTACCCGGAAAAGCTCATCGAGCAGACGCCGCCATCTTTTGATGAAAAAGTGCTTCCGTGAGGTCACCGGAAGCACTTTTTCATCAAAAAAGATGGTGGCGCCCAGCTAATGCCGGTACCGGGCCACGCCATAAAAAAGGTTGGGGATACAGGGCCGCGGCATAAGAAAGGTTGGGGATCACTGGCATAACAGACATGATCCATGCCTAATCATGTTTGTGTGTTCCTGAGTGTGCATTCCTAGGAAAACACATTTGTGTGCATGCTGACTCCAGGTATGTTTATTTTATCATAGCTAGGTTTGCCATGTTTGGGGTGAATCGTAACGGAGATGCTAGCTCTATCCAAATTTCTTTGTTTTCAGCTGGTAAAAAGAACTGGAAGTAGAATCGTGCTGCTACTTGTGTCAGCAGCCCTTAAAACAGCCATTGCAGCTTTTCAAAGCTTTAAAGCAGGCAAGAATAGTTTGGTTTTTTTTTTTACTATCTGTTCATCTCATGTCAATGTTACTTCCCCAAACGACTTTGAATGTGAGCAATTCAAGTGTACATCAACAACAAATACTTCAAAAGGTATTTCAGGATCTGTGTGATGTTCAACCCAATATGGTACCGTATGCATCAATTCCTTGAAAAACCAATGATGGAATAGCCCATTATATTAATTCTCCACCTTCCTCTCATTAACAGGCAGAATTAGGAGTCTTTTTGCCCTTCATCCACAACACTGGCCAACAGTGAAAGATGGACAAAGAAATATTTTTATACAGAATACCGATTGTGAGCACCAGAGGCTTTCTGAATGCCCAACAGTAGCAGCTGGTTTTCAATTGTCAAACTATAGGCCAGGAGGTTGAGTAGAGGGAGCAGTCAATAACAAATTTCCTTGGGGGGGGGGGGGATGAGAAAAGGTGGGCCTATCTTACCTTCTATTCCACTGGTAAATAAATTGCTGGTAAAGGCAATGCAGCATAGTTTAAATCAGCGGTGTTCAACCTTGCCAACTGTAAGACATGTGGACTCCAACTTCCAGAATTGTCCACAGTTGCTATGGGTTGTTGCCAGTTTGAACCGGCTCGCCAGTACCGGTATGTACAACTAGCAGCTGGGCCCGCCCACCTGCCCCCGCGTTATCCTGTCCTATCCTGTCTCAATGTTTTTGCTCACTCGCCCCAGCCACGTAGCCCAGCTGCTTTCCGCACCTCGCCTTCTCTACTCACCTGCTGCGCGAAGCGTGGGGAATCCCCCATGTTTTTGCAGCTGCGCGAAGGGGGCGTGCGTGCGTGCACTCACATTTTCGGTTCTGCACTAAGCGAACCAATTGTTACAGTATGTGCAGCCCATCTCTGGTTCTCCAGCTGGCATGGCCTAGTCAGCTGGGGAATTCTAGGAGTTGAAATCCACAAAAGTGGCCAAGGTTGGACACCCTTGGACACCCTTGGGCTAAATGAAGGGGTTAGGGTTTCTTTTTTCCTTTTTATTTTTTACAGGGCATTCTTGTATCTCTCTCTTTTTTCCCCCCTTCACTCATTTAATAGTTTGGCCTTGTCTCAAATCATACCCCAAGGTTTGCAAAATTGCAAAGCATTTTGAAAACAAACAACAGTGAAAAAAGGTAGTTTCCTGGAAAGCGGTTTGAAAAAATAATCAACAAGACACAGCTGCTGAGAACTTTGTTTATTTTGCTGCTTTGACTGACACAGGAAAAAAACAAACATTTGGAGGGTTTTATAAAAATAAAAAAAATCAGCCGAAACGGAAACCTAGATGAAAGCTTTTTCACTGCTTTCAGCTTCATGGCCGGCATTTCAGGGAAGTCAAGGTGACTTTTTATTCTGCCCCAACTCTTATTAACAAATTGTGGGTGATCTACTATCCAGTCCTCCTTCTGCATAAATAGATAGTGCTAGGACCTTTGTACTACTGATCTTGAAGGGCAGTTTTCAATGTGTAATAATATATCTGTTTTGGGGTGTGCGGTGACTGAAAAGGAGAATGGGAGAGAGGAAAAACCATAAGAAAACAACCTCAGTCAATTGCATTGTTGTAAAATATTGTAACCTTGTATAAGTGCAACTTTCTTTCCCCTTTAGCTTTATGGCCTGAGGCAGAATATATGAAAATATACGTTCAAAAATGTTGACAAGTAAAGCAATGGATTGAGAGGAAAGCCTACAAAATTGCAGTGTGAGGTTGTGCCATACAATTTTATTGCCTATACAGATATGTACTGCAAATTCATTACATTGTAATATTAAAAAAAAAAAAGAACATTGCTTTGTACCTTGTCTTTCTTGCTTGCTCTTTTTTTTTACTTTAATTTTTGGGGGAAATAAATCATTGCATGTATCATCTTTTCCCATCCTGCAGCTGAGGGTGTTAGTGTGATATTTTTTTTTAGTAGTGCTGCAAACAAAAATTAAAACAGAGAAAAATTGCTGGTGAAGAATGAACAAACATCTAGAGCGCAGACAGAGGAGAGACACATAAATATTATTATTGTTGTCATTCCTAGTTGCAATAAACTGTCTCTTTTCTGCTCTGAACTGAAATCTGTCTATTTTGTGCCTGACTCATGGCAAATGAAATGCGATCAGAGGGGGGCCTCCAAAAGCTCATGTTAATTGAAGTTGGCAAAAAATACTAACAGTGCCCTTTTGAACTGCTGACACAGAGCAGAATGGATTAAACAAGGCTAGATTAACAACAGGTGGTAGCTCCCAGACCCACTGCCTCTACAGAGTCTTAGCAACCAAGAAGCAATGATGAGAACATCCTACAGCAGCCAATATGTGGCTGAAAATTAGACTGCTGGTAAATTGAGGGACGATCTGATCACAAAACTATTTTTTCCAAGTTATGGCATAGGATATGGAGGTGGCATTGCTGTTCACAAATCAGTATACCAAAATAGATGTATCCTTGGAAACAGGTCCAGGTTGGTTTACTTATTCATTTTTACAAGCCAAACCTGGCTTTAGTGACTAAAAACAAGATAGGTGTTTATTCTCAGGACTCTTCTTTGAAACATTATACAGCTAATCACTTTTGACAATTGTTTTCCATTAGGTTCTCATCCCGAAGTCATCATTGGGCCATACGTGCCCCTGCTGTTGAGGCTACTGGTCTGGCTTTGGATAGGGAATAACTTAAAGCAGGGGTCTTCAAACTTGATAGCTTTAAGACTTGTGGACTTCAACTCCCAGAATTCCTCCCCCAGTCATGTTAGTTCAGGAATTCTGGGAGTTGAAGTCCACAAGTCTTAAACTTGCCAAGTTTGAAGACCCTTGACTTAAAGCATCTTGATTACCTTGGATCCTGAATGCAACATGGAGACACATCTTTCAACCTTAGCCAGTTGGATGAAAGGTTGTTGCCATGTGGGGTGAGTTGATCTGCCTGTTTAATTTGGGTCAGAGAGCTATTCCTTTCCCTGCCTACCAATCATACATTAATCAATAAACAAAGATGATTGACTGGAAGACTGCCTCTTTCTGGCTCATACCTGGATAAATTGAGACACTTAATTGAGCTATTAATGGGTCTGTGCATTGGACGGAAAAGAAACAACTGTTCATGAATGCCTCATATTAGCATAACACAAAGCTTAGCTTTTGACCTTTGAGTCTCATCCTTTATTTATTGAATTCTGCATTACTATTTTTATAAACAACTCAAAGTGAACATACGTATATTTGTTCCTCCTCTGATTTTGTCCATTTTTGAAGTGGGTTCAGCTGAGAGAGTAAGTCACCCAGCCACAGCTTTCTTACCTAAGGCAGGTCTAGAACTCAAAGTTTCCTGTTTTCTAACTTGGTATTTTCACTCCCAGACAAAACTTTGTCTAGGCATTAGAAGCTTAAATAGGATTGAAATTGATTAGGATCTGAATGGAAAACTTTTGCAGAGTACAGGGAAATTGATTGGATTGGAAAGCTTTTTTAAAAAGAACTTTTTAGGAGAAGGTGATATGCTATGCATAAACATATATATATTGCCTTCTCCTAAAGTGTTTAGGAGAGATCAGTGTTAAACTGTTAGGAGCTCATGTGTATTTGCCAGCAATCAAAAGAAGAGAATGACTAGAATGTTAACTGAACCAGTGCTTATCATGCATTTCCATGTTCCACATTACCAGCATTGCTGAAATAGTATACTGTAATACTTAAGAACTTCATTTAATGTAGACAAAATTACCAGACTGAAATCTGGCAGAAACTTTAAAACAAACAAACAAAAAACCCTTGACGTTTTTTCTTGAGTAGTTTTCCCCTGAATGTTTAAAAAAAAAATCACTGTGCTACTTCAGAGCGCTAGTAAAGGGAAGTATAGAAACAACTAGACTGCATGCTAAATGAAAAGAAACATTTTTAAAGAAAAAAAATAAATGCATGTATCTGCATTTTGATATTTAAATCTTTTAAGATAACTAAATGTACGTGTACATATCTGTATTTTCAGAGAGTGGGGGAGAGAGAGTGAAGGAGGGAGGGAGAGAGAGAGAGAGGGAGGGAGAGAGAGAGGTTTAAATCTATGCAAATAGATTATTTATTTATTTGATTTGTCAATCGCTTACAAGATAACAGGTATAAGTATACACATAGTTATGAATACATGAAATGGATACATATAAGAAAAATAAAAATAAACAATAGGACAGGGACGGTAGTCACATTGGTGCCCCCTACAGACCTCTTAGGAAAGGGGTGAGGTCAATAGTAGATATATTATATGCACAAATGCATAGAGAAAAGAGCATACACTTTCCTGGAAAAGAAGAAAAGCAGCAGAAGAATTGTCCAGGGATAGCCAGAGATCCAGAGAGAATTCCTTGCAAGCTTTTGCCAATGTACCTCCATCTGGACAGGATTTTCTTAAACCAGCTCAGAATCAAGCTGGCATGAGGTCAGAATAGCATCAGCCTAACTGGCAAGCACAGATATGCCTAGTCCAGGGGTCGCCAAACTTTTGGACCTCGGGGACCACCAAACTCATAATTTTAAATCCCGCAGACCACTAATATGAATTTTGACTGACGGTGGCTGCAGGAAAAAAGTCTGCAGGAAAATTTCCCACCCCGTTTTCCTACCGATTGATCGTTCCTTATTTGGGATCGCAGGATACCGTCTCCAGCTCCGTTCTCAAGGGGGGCAGAGAGAGAGACTTTTGGCTTCATGCAAGGAAAGCAGCAGAAGCAGCAGAAGTCTTTCTTTCTCTCCCCCAAACTGTGCCAGAAATGAGTCTTTGTGAGACTTGTCACACTGCAGGGTCCCAAAGACTCATTTCTGGTGGAGTTTGGGGGAGAGAAAGAAAGATTTTTGCTGCTTTCCTTGCATGCAACCAAAAGCAGAAGAAAGAAGCTAAAAGAAGCAGCCTGGTGGCCAGGCCAAGCATGTGGGGTGAGTGGGGCAAGTTCCCCCCTCCGCCCTTTGCCCCCTCCCCTCACTACCTTGTGTTGTTTGTGATGCAAGCCTTGTGTTCCCGCGGGCCATGTGGGCGGTGCAGCCTTGTGTTCCCGTGCAGCCTGAATTAATTGTTTTGAGGGTGACATTTCTCTGCAGACCACCCAAATTTTCTCGCAGACAGCCAGTGGTCCCCGGCCTAGAGAATACACTCCTCCAAAGAGGGAAAAATTTTGAGCATGGGACAACTGTGGGGAATTTCATCAGTTAATTCAATTGTAGGACCAAGACTAGTGGTATTAAGGGAAGCTTTGTCTTGGAGCTCACCATCAGATTCTAGAAAAGGGTAGGCATTTTGAGGCCAAATTGATTGAGATTTTTATATAGGAACAGAGTGTCAAGGGAAGCAAACATCTGCCAGTGAGAGAAGGTAGCCCCTCAACTTATTCAGGATCATGTAACAGTTTTTAAAAACACATTTTCATCACCCCTTGCCCCCATATGGAAGCTGCCTAAGATTTCTCAAACTATTTGAGCTTAAACAGTGGTATAATAGTCCACTATACTCACTAATGACCAGATCCAGAGGTGCCACTTTGACAGGAGCAAACCCCTCACATTTTTTAATGCCAAGCCAAGACCAGGGGTGGGATTCTACCAGTTCGCACCTATTCTCTAGAATCGGTTAACATTCTAAGCAGTTCGGAGAACCGGTTGTTAGAAGAAATTACTGGCCTAGTCCTGTAAGGAAGGCAGGAAGGAAACATTCTGGTGTTGCTTACAGAAACTGCCTCTTCGTTAACCCTTATTACATTCTTGGCAGGACTAAACTTCCTGTTTCAGGAATGTCTCTGGAGTTTTTTCCCCCTCTTTTGCTGGTACTTTGCTTGTGTGGAGTGACCATTCAAAGTTACAATGGCACTGAAAAAAGTGACTTTTGACCATTTTTCACACTTACGACTGTTGTAGCATCCCCATAGTCATGAGAGGCCAGGCGAGGAGATGCGTGCCTCGATGTGAGAGATATTGAGTTGGCCACACCCAGCCAATAACATGACCACCAAGCCACGCCCACTATCTAAGCCACGCCCACAGAACCGGTTGTTAAAAATTTGAATCTCACCCCTGGCCAAGACCTCTGATTCCTCAAACTCTTAAAAATAGACATAAGAGGGCAGGGGAGGGAATCGATGTAGGCTGCATTGGCCAGGAGTATGGGGCTACTTTTCCAACTATATGGTTACTTTTTACAGCCAAAAAGGATATAGGAATGTCATCTGAATCTCCTACAGGCCTCTATGTACTTATAGGGGAAGTTAGCAGCAAAAGCTGGAATGGAATGGAACGGAATAGAATAGAAATAGAACAGTTGGAAGGGACCTTGCAGGTCTTCTAGTCCACCCCTCTAATCAAACAGGAGACATTACACCATTCCAGACAATGAGCAAATAGACCAGGGAACCCTGACTCAAAATCCAATAGATGTTGCCCTTCAGTGTGTTATTTTTTATTTATTTATTTGATTTGTCAATTGTTTACAAGATAATAAGTACAAGTGTATACATAGTTGTGAATATATGAAATGGGTACATATAAGAAAAATAAAAGAATAAGAGAAACAATAGGACAGGGACGGTAGGCACGTTGGTGCGCTTATGCACGCCCCTACAGACCTCTTAGGAAAGGGGTGAGGTCAATAGTAGACAGTCTAAGGTTAAAGTTTTTGGGGTTTGGGGAAGAGACTAAAGAGTCGGGTAGAGTATTCCAGACATTGACCACTCTATTGCTGAAGTCGTATTTCCTGCAATCAAGTTTGGTGCGGTTTACTTTGAGTTTGTATCTGTTGTGTGCTCTTGTGTTGTTATGGTTAAAGCTGAAGTATTCATTGACAGGTAGGACATTGCAATGTATGATTTTATATACCATGCTTAAGTCGGACCGAAGACGGCGTAATTCGAGGTTTTCTAGTTTTAGAATTTCGAGTCTGGTGGCGTAAGGTATTCTATAACGGGTAGAAGAGTGGAGAACTCTTCTTGTGAAATACTTCTGGACTTTCTCAATTGTGTTAATATCACATACGTGATAAGGATTCCAGACTGATGAACTGTATTCGAGTATTGGTCTAGCAAATGTTTTGTATGCTCTGGTTAGTAGTGAGATATTACCAGAGAAAAAGCAACGTAGGATTAGGTTAACAACTCTTAATGCCTTTTTGGCTATGTAGTTGCAGTGAGCTCTAGCACTTAGATCATTAGAGGTGAGTATTCCCAGGTCCTTTACAGAGCTTGGGTCATCAACAAGATCTTGACTATTCAGTTTGTATTTTATTTTCTGATTTTTTTACCAATATGTAAGACAGAGCATTTATTTGTTGAGATTTGGAGTTGCCATATGTTAGACCATTCAGATACATAGTCTAGATCTTTTGAAGGGTAGTAGTATTGTCTGTGGTATTGAACAGCTTTACATCATCAGCGAAGAGAACGCAATTGCTCTTGATATGATCACAAAGGTCGTTTATGTAGATTATGAAGAGAGTTGGTCCTAGAACACTGCCTTGGGGAACACCACTATTGACAGGTACTGGATTTGATAGGCGTTCCCCAATTTTGACCATTTGTTGTCTGTTTGACAGGAATGCTTCTATCCAGTTATTCAGTTGTCCAGAGATACCATAAGATTTTATTTTTAGGAGTAGTTTGTCGTGTACCACTGAATCAAAGGCTTTGCAGAAGTCTATGTAGATTGCGTCTATTGCTTTGCCCTGGTCGAGTTGAGTAGTCCATATGTTTTTGCAGTGTAAGAGTTGCAGATTACAGGATAGTTTTTTTCTGAAACCAAATTGTTTATTGGAGAGTAGGTTGTTTGTCTCTAAATGGAGGATGATGGATTGGTTAATAATTGATTCCATGACTTTACAGGTGACGCAGCATAAGGAGATTGGTCTGTAATTTTCAACTAGGCTTGGGTCTCCTTTTTGAAGATGGGAATGACTGTGGCTTGTAACCATAGGTTGGGCAAGGAGCTGGTTCTGAAAGATCTTTCAAAGATTATGCTTAGAGGTTTGGCTATGGCAGCGGATAGTTTTCTTAAGAAGTAGGCACATATTCCATCCGGTCCAATAGATAGAGATGGTTTTAGGTTGCGAGTGCTTTTTCAACATTGTCTACTGTAAAATCGATATGTATTAGATCATTATTGTTGTCTGTGGTACGGCTAGGAAACATTGGGCATGATCCATTACTGTTTACAAACACTGAGCCGAAGAATGTGTAAAGATGTTGGCTTTAATGGTGTCGTCGCTGCAGTCTTTACCATCAGGTCCTATCAAGGGAGGGATGGACCTTGAGTCTTTTAGTTTGTTGTTTACAAAATTGTAAAAAGCACGGGTGGAATTGGTGCTTAGAAGGTTTTCCTCTTGTTTAATGTGGTAATTGGTGCATTCGGTCTTTATCTGGTGGCATAAATTTTTATATCGGTTTTTGAAATTAGCAACGTGACCAGATTTGTTTTTCCGCCAGAGTGATCTCTTTTTGGATTGAAGTTTCCTTATTGATATGGGTAATCTGCTTTTTGTTTTTTTATTGGAGTTGTTGTTGGAACATATAGTTTGATGACTCTTTTGACTTCAAGTAAAAATATGTTGTAATGATCTTCAACAGTATTGCATCCAGTGAATAGAGATTGCCAATCGAGGGATGAGAGATCGTTATCTATAAGATCATAATTGCCTTTTTGAAGTTACAACTAGGGATGACATCGTTGTGGTGATTTTTGCGTGAGCGTATGTTGAGGCAAAAGTCAATCATATTGTGATCACTACTGGAAAAGGGTTCTTTGGTTTGTATTCGTAAATTAAATTCAAACTATTGCAGAAGATGAGATCGAGGCAGTTGTTCAGTCTAGTGTTGTTGGTTACTAGTTGTTCAAGACCTAGATTTGTAATAGCATTGAAGAAGGTTGTGTGTATGATTTCAGTTGTACAATTATTTAGGGTCCAGTCAATATGAGGTAGATTGAAATCTCCAAGAAAGATAAAAGGGTATGGGCAGGATGTAGCCCATGTTAGTAGTGTATTTAGCTTGTTTATATGTTCGATGTCATAATCAGGTGCTCTGTAACATAGTAAGAATCGAATTGTGATATTTAAGGATAGTTCACAGATGATGGTTTCAGGAAGGGCAAGCTCCTGGGTAACTTGGATATTTTTTAGATGTAAGGATTTTTTATAGAATATAGCAACACCACCTCCTCGACGATTTTCACGATCTGATCGGTAAACATGATAGTCTCTTACTGTGGTAATGGAGTCGGGAGAGATGCATTGAGCCATGTTTCACAGACAAATATAATGTCAAGTTAGCCATATTTAAGAGGATGAGAAATTCAGGTATTTTATTCACGAGGCTTCTTGCATTGAGTAGTTTGCATTTAAGTCCGGCAGCAGTTGGGATTGAGGTAGTTGGGGGCGTGCCTAGTCTTTTGTAACCTAACTCCACTTAGGCATGGTGTTAAATTTCATTATGGAAAAGTAGTATTTGATATGCACATCCAGGGAGGGGATAGTTTTTGTGGTTAAAAGAAAAATGATTTTTTTAGAAACAAAGCACAACTATAATGTTATTTATATGAGAGCAGCAAATTTCTTTTTAAAAAGACTGTGGGTAGGTGTTGCATTTAATCTAAGAAAATAAGAGGCTCATACCCTCATTTCCCATTTACAACTGGGCTTCAATCCTATGTATACCTGTAGCTACTTAAGGCTTATTCTAGTTTCCTTTTTAATAGAACAAAATATTGATTCTGGAAAAGTTCATTTTTTTTACTCCTTTGGAATTTGTGGTAGTCTTTGCTGCCAATTGTTCCATTTTTTTCTGTCGCCTCCATGAAAAACTTTACGACTTTTTTTTTAATGTTCCTTACAAATCATTCATTTTTGTAGCCAGTCGGATTGTAATAATCAACCCACCTTGAAGTTGCATTGGTCTGTGCTGGAAATACCGAGTGAATGTATTCATGAATATATTCTCAGAATGTCTAGGAGTACCACATCTGCTATATTGATATTGAAGGCATCCTCTTCCCCCTCCCTCCTAAGGGATAACTTTGCCGCCTTTCACAAAATCATCTTTGTCCATTTGTGTGAACAGAAAGGCCTCTCAATAGAAATGATTGTCTATGTAATGAATGAAAATCACAATTTAGAGCTTGCCTCGTTTCCTACTTCCCAAAGATTCTTAAGATTAAATAAAAGTATTAGCCCACAGATGCCACCAACCTCTCCAATCTTACAGTACCCAGTAAAAACTCTTGTTTCACAGGCAATGAAGGAGTTAAACTTTCCTTCTTACTCCAAGCAAACTGACAATCAAGGCAAATGAGGATAAAGTCAAGGACACTCAGAGAGGAATTATTGGAACCAACTCCGGAAAATGAAGTTGGCAAAGAGGGGCCTCTCTCCATTCACTATCCTTTTTCAGAAATCCTGTGGAGATTTCTGCTGGGAATACCTATCAGAGCGGTGCTGTGTTTCCTCCAGTGGATTATGCCTCAGCCACTCGCCATCACTGCTCCATTTCAGCTAATTGTCTCATATGTTGCTATTTGTTATCCTCTTAATGAGAAACACAACTTTCCTGCAAAACCACCAATGCAAGGACCTGGCAGGCCGCAGAATCCTGAAGATCAGCAGATGCAGGCCTGTAAAACAGCAGTTTGTTCCGAACTGAAATTACACAGAGAAGGCACGTGATTCCAAACAGCTTCAAACTCAAGTTAGCTTGAAAACAACCATACCCACCTCAATATGTATAAAGAATAGAAACAGACTTAGCACTGCTATCTAGGGCTTAAGGCAAAAATTGGTTGCTATGAAGAACTGCCATCTTGGTTCAGATGTTTCCTGTGGTGTTGGGTGGCACTTAGACTCACATGTTTTTCATTCCATTCTTAGGCCTAATTCAAAGCTTCAGCCATTGATAAACAGAATATTTATATATAATTAAAACTCTTTTGACGTCATGACTTTTAACTGAGTGAAGCAGTGCATCATAGGACAAGAGTTTTTGAACCCAAGTACCTCAGATAGGCTAACTTACAGAATATGTCCAAAATACAGGATTTAGGATTCCTGACGGAATGAAATTTGGGGAAGTTGTAGTTGCTTCAGTGCTGCTGCTGTCATGTAATCTTCTTTTTCAATGTTCCATGACAGTTTCCCAGCCAGTTTTGCAATCCCTTGCTCCTGCCTCCACCCAGCTTACCTGCCTGCTGAGGAGGAAGGGAGGGAGGTTAATTTGCAATGCTGTCTGCAATTCCCACAAGGAAACTCAATGGGGAAATTGGCAAAAGTTTCCACTGTTTTTTTGCCCTGGTCATTCTCTTTCTCTATAATCATTGTAGTGATTCCCTTTGAGGGAGGAATAACTCCTTTCTCTCTCTCTCCCATATTTTTGTTGTTTTTCTCTCCTTGGTCCCTTGGAAAATTATGTGATTCTTATAATTTAACCAGTTGCAAACTAATATATTTTCCCAGTGCTCAGCTGCATTTTTTCCCAATAAGATGTGGCCAAGAGAACAAGGGAACTGTTTGAAAAATATATTCTATAATAAAATACATTATAGAATACATTAAAATTTTCTCTCTTGAATGTATCTATTTTATGAAATTAACATGAATTTTAATTCTCTAGCCAATTTGGAACTTTGAACCAAATTCAGATAAGTTAGTAAAATGGACTGGAAGAGACCCTGATGCTTAGGGGGAGGATTGAAAGCAATAAAAGAAAAAGTGGCTAGAATTGATGACAAATACATGCACTTACAAGAACTCAAGAAAGCAGTGGTTCAGAAAACAATTCTTCTGAAATTATGTGCATTGGGCTATGAAGAATCAGAAACAATCAAACAACAAACTGATTATGTCTCACTAATTTCAGTAGTCATAGTTCTGGTATTTTGAGAACTTCAAAAGAAACTAAGTAAGTTAAATATGATTATTTCACTATGAGATTTGCAATCTTCTAACATTTCCAATCAGGGTAAGTAAAGTAATATTGTAGTACATTCCCTGACACTGATTACTTCAGGCCATGCTTTGTCCATCTTTTCCATTTTAAAAAAAGCAAAGTTACTTGTCTGTTGTGAGTACAGTGCAATGATTAATCACATCAGATAAGGACAATCCACCTAAACCCTCCATAGCAATTCAGCCAGACTTTAGCACAAGATCAAAGTCGGAATCAATCAGTCTGCATTGACTTGCAACTTTGGGCTCAGGTTTCTGCTCAAGATCAAACATCCAGTCCATTAACAGGACCAGCACTCCATTTTGAGTCCAAGAGGCAGCTCCTTAAGAGTGAAAATCTACATGTGAGGAGCCCAGCATACAAGAATGATTTAGCAACCAGACCAGTTTTAATGAATATGATAGCAGTTGATATAAAGCCCTGTGCTAGGACAAGTTCTATGCTAGAACTGCAAGATGCAGGGTCTACTCATAAGTGTATTTATGTGGAAAGAAAGACAGCCACTGGGATTAATACAGCCAATTTACCTGATGAATACAAAGTTAGGAAAGAACTAAGTTTGTACACGTGTTGTAAGAGACACGTCTCTTACATGTAGAGAAGGGCACCAGTTACTGATCCCATAAATTATCTGTAACTGAAGCAAAGTAAGCTTCCCAGTTTAAGACATATTTTTTTTCCTTTTAGAAAATAATTTATCATAATATGGTAGCAACTGAGAACATATAATGCCAGGGCTGCATGAAATAAAACCACATCTATTTGTAATATGACTGGTGGTTGGTCTAAGGCAGTATCCTGGTGATGTAGCCTAGTTGATTTGCCTTCTAATTTGAAGCCATGCATCAACTGTAACTGCCAAAATTGAAAAGGTGAAAACGTGATTTGGAGATTGGGACCATCGCAAGGAATGCTGCCCATAGGTGACCAGTTATGGATACCCTTGTATGGACTTGGGCCATGAAGACAAGCTGGAGCCATTGCTCATGTATCATCCTGAGCTTTTGGATGGAATATTGACTGGTGTTGAAATTCCTGAGAGTTCTGGTCTTAGGGGATATCAACATCCACATTCCAGGGGAATCGACATGTCACAGTATAGTGAGTTCATGACTCCTGTTACCATTCATGGGCTTTTAAGTTAATAGTACAAAACGCATACCTTTGATCTTGTCCTTACACTGGAAGTGATTCTGATATGAAAGACAAACATCTATTCTTTGTTGTCGGTCTTCCTTGTTAGGCTGCACATCACATATGTCCTGCCCCCTGCAGGTGGAATTGGACCTTTAGATTGTTCTACCCAGATCCTATGGGAGCCAGATGGGACCTAGAGGGGGATATATCCTAATAAATTGGCACACAGTTGAATTGTGTCTTGATTCCCTTAGTAGAGAGACAACCAAAACACTGAATTAGAGTGCTTTTGTAAGGCCTTTGCTCCTAGCTTACCAGTGTGCTGGTAAACGATTGGAAGAAAAGCCTTTATTGGTGAAAAGGTTTGACCATTTTAATAAATGTTACTAAACCAGTGTTAAGTATGGGCCTAACCTGATGGTGGTACCGGTGGGAGAACAGAGTGCCTGTTTTGTGCCTATTGTGCCTGCAGATTCCCATCTAGCAATCCTGCTCAGAATTAGCTGGACCATTTTGGAAACAAATGGACAAGACAAAGTATCTGCTGGCATACTAGATTTGTGGATTTCTTTATGTGTCAAGTTGTTCCCAGAATCCACCATGGTGAGCAAGATAATTGTAAAATTATCGCCCAAGCGCGGATGGGATTCTCTGTGATGCGAACATCACCACTGGTGTGTTCCATTCATATTCTTTCAATTGCTGAATCCAGGAGATTGTCAATGCTTCTTTGAGAGGGGATAATGCTGCCTGCCTTGAAGGAGATTGCACTACATCCTCTTTTGGACCCAGCCTTTTGCGAGAGCTTCTGTCCAATCTTCCCTTTTAATTTATCTTATGGCATTTGGAGGACATTCGACTTTCAATGGTCTCCGGGCAAGAGAATTGCAACACACTTGAACAAAACAAATAACAACAACAATAATAATAATAATAAATACCCATCATGTGCCCCCATTCAGTTTAGGCCAAAGGAGAATGTATTGTATCCATATTCACTTCTTTATGAAAATCCATGTGGATGCTACTCCTGGTCCATAGCCCATGACTGTCCATAGCCCATGATTATCAAAAGAAGTGGGCTGAGGATTATTAGCAAATCCTGTTGAGATGATTGAACTAGGCAGGCAGTTCATGTTTTGTGAGGCAATTCCTAATGTAACCTGACACTATGCAGTGTAGGTTTAAAAGTAACCAGTATCATTTTGAATTGGTTCCAGCAGTTCACTGGTACAGCAGTTTCAAAATAGGTATTTTTCTGCACTAGCTGGTTGTTCCACCTCTTTGTCGTGTTCTACCTCTGTGTAGTTGCTACCACTTGCTGTAGTTTCTGAGTTATCTTCAACACCAATACAACGTACAGTATGTGGCAATTTTATATCAGTTTGCTCTTCTATATCATTTCACTTTATAAAACCAAGAATTTTGCTTTATACAATGCCCCCAATTGTATGATTAGGCAGTTAACAAATGTAGTAACGAAATAAGTAAACAGAATTGACTACCGTATGCTTTTACAAATATTATTTTTCAAAAAAAAAACAAGCGCACACAAACATTGAGAATATGGTCCCTGGATAACCTGTATTACAGTGGGGGGAGGGGACAACCACAGTATAGAAACAAATATGAAATACTTATGTACAGTTCATTTGAAAGTGGAACATTCACTGAACTTTCTTACATCTGCAAATATACAAATGTGTATTCAGTTAATATTTCTGGAATCCAGGTGGACAGAGGTAGATATTTAGACCGCCTCATTATTTTCTCATGACACAGATGCAAACTGAGTATATGTTTAACAAAGAGCTATAACCAGCAACAGCTCTTAGACAAGTATACAAACGTACACATTATATTCACATTTTATACATATTTAAAATATCATAGATGTACATGGTAAAAAAGCAGTGTGTTCTTCTGCTCATATGTTATTGCCTACAATTCTTACACCTTTGCCATTCACTGTGTGACAGAAGTTAGAATTCAAAATACTTAAAACTGCGTTGTGATCCTTTTTTCCCCCTTGGCATATACCTTTAAAAGTGTCTTATGCAAGTTCCAGAGAAGAAACGGGGAACTGAAGAATCTGACTGCAGCAGAATCACACCCAGGGGTGGGATGCTACCAGTTTGGCTCGGTTCTATAGAACCAGTAGCTCCATAGAGCAGCTGACACCGAACTGGTTCGCTGCAATGACCTTCTGGTCGTCTGTTTGGCCCACCTGCCCTTCCAGACTCTTGGCTGTCCTTTATTTCCTGCTTTTTCAACCTCAGCTGCTTTGCGTGGCACAGCTGAGGTTGAAAAAGCAGGAAAGACGAAGTTGTACAAATGCTGCGCATCCGTGTGCAGTGCTTGTCAGCTGTTTGGGCAGCACAGCTGATGATTTTTCACAACTGCTTCACACGCGCGCGCAGCAAAATGCACTCTCACTGAACCAGTTGTAACACCGGTTGAATCCCACCCCTGATCAACCACCAGCAAATAGACCGGCTTTTTGTCATTTCTTTCTGGACAAGGAAAGGGCTTGAGATTGCCCACAAGTGCTCCAGATATTTGTTCCTTGTGAGGAATTTGCAAGACAGTCTCTGGCAGGTTTAGAGCTCTGGGAGACAAGGCAATGCTATCTATTGTTGCTCAATCCGTGGTTGGTGTCTTTATGGACATAGGCTTTGCATACTTTCTTTTCTAAACACTTTCAGGAATTGCTTTTCAGGTAGTAAAGTTTTGACAACATTGGATGAGCTTCCTTTGATTCTTAATGAAAGAATTTTTATGTAGTCCTCAACTTACAACCACAATTGAGCCCAACATTTCTGTTGCTAAGCAAAACAGAAATATGAATTTTGTTAAATGAATTTTGCTCCAATTTCTTGCCACCGTTCTTAAGTGAATCACTGCAGTTGTTAAGTTAATAACCCGGTTGTTAAGTGAATCTGGCTGTCCTATTGACTTTGCTTGTAAGAAGATCACACAAAAAGTGATAAAATGACCCTGGGACACTGCAATCGTCATAAATATGAACCAGTTTCCAAGCTTCCAAATTTTGATCACATAACAACTGGGACTTTTTCAGTGCTGTCGTAACTTTGAACAGCCACAAAATGAATTATTGTAAGTCAAGGACTACCTGCACAAATTTAATGATTTTTTTAAAAAATTCTTTTTTTGCAATAAACACCAAAAAGGTGATTATATCTTTTATTTTGGAAAGTTACACATTGACTAAATATACGGATGGATTTTAAATAAAATTTTGGAATTAATTATAAGAAAACAAAAATAATTTGTTTTGAAAACCCTTTAAAAACTAGGATAGGATGAGACTTTGAAGGTTGGACAGTAAAGGGAAGCAGAAGGAACTAAATATTACAAGGGGGAAGAACACTTAAATTTGACTAATTCAGAATGAAGCAAAATATTTTAACACTACACATATTCAAATATATTTTTGAAGTATATGGATCATTAATTTTAAGAGTGTCTGTCTCTATTGTGCTTTAAAAGTGTCTTCTACAAAATGGAAATTGGTAACTAAGAATAATTACCAACTGGAATTTGCTTCAAATGTTGCTGTTCCACTTATATTCCCGAAAGTAGAAACTGCAGATACAACTGAATGCCCAATTAGTATCCTCAAAGAAATATATAAACCACCACGGTAAAAAGGTCAGGTAAAAGGAAAATTTGGGGTAATACTATACTAGCATGATTATCCTGCTGAAAACGAAGAGCAATCAACAAGAGAAGGCACACTGATTCTCAGAAACCGAACATTTCCAAGTTGTAGAAATAATCTGCACAACTAATTGTATGGAAAATTGTTCCTGCTAACATTGAAGAAAAAAGTTTTGGCAAGAAATAGGTAAAACAAAATCACCTGTGCAGCCCTGAGCACACAGAAACAACAGGGGACAAGAGTCAAGGGCAATCTGAGCTTCAGCTTCAAACACTGGAAGCAATTAATAGAATCAGATTTAAAATAAGAATCATCCATACTGGAGAACAGGAGAGATATTTAAGGAACTCTTACCTGCATTCTTAAGAAGGAAATGGAAAGATGTTTACAACCATCAAGATTACCTGGAATGTAAATTATACATGCCGAGATAGTTGAGCTTAATTCTTAATATCATTCATAACATTTCACAGCAGGGTAAAAACCTCCTTTACACATCGAATTAGTTACTGAATAATGAGGACAAGCAAAACAAACCAGCTTTGCCTTGGCTGCCCTAAAGAAGCCTCCTCCCACGGCAGAAGCAACTTAATTGAAGAATTTGCGTAAGGATTTTAGATGATGGAGGAATAAAAGTCAGAGATGACTTCTACTCAGAAGAGAGGCAAAATTAGGCCTCCTCCGAAGAGCACTCAAACATATACTGTAGAAGAAAAGTCCTGACATTCCAATCAATACCACAGTTTATGTAATGCCAAATTTAAAATAATAAATGTAACTTAGGTCCAGTATTTTAACAGTTGAGACAATTTGCTTTATATTTTCCCTGAGCATTTGAATCAGAAATACTGGGTCTGCCACCCCCAAATTTTGTATTCTATCTGTATTATCATGGCAGTAAGAATATTTCACCAGGATGCTCTAGATCCTGGTAGTGCAGTACTTCTTGCATTTTGAGATTTTTCTATAATTTATATTTAAAAATCTATATACTTTCCCCTCTTTCAGACTTAAGTGACAGGGTGAAGAAATTTCCTACCTGTCAGCAGAATCTGCATCTAAGGACTAAAAATTACAGATTCAGTAGTCACTAAAAACTCAAAACAGGTCTTGCAGAAATATGTTAACATTCTACGCTGCACCGAAGTGGAGTATCACAGTGCTGATGTAAAGAAAACTGGTCCCCAGTGCAGATATATGTCTTCTATCTTAGATTAGTGGATGTTTTTATTAAGATTTAAACAACAGAGAAATAGTTATTCTTAATCTTCCCTGTTAATAGTTTTTCAGTTAAACAATTTTCAGCCCGGGGAAGGAAGATTTAAAACTTCTTCATGCGGGGCTCTTATGATTTCATATTGATAGTAAAGTTGCTTTTATTTTGTGACACAGACTTTTGAAATATAAAGATATCACTCTCTCTCATTCCCTGGTGCATGTTCTTTATGTTACTTCAGCATCAATTGCTTACATGATGGATATTCATTATCTTGTGATAATGTGTTATATACATCAGGATGTAAATTCTTTCACAAGATGATAGATTGCTTTCTATGAATCATTCATCTATTGCACAATTACATAATCCAAATTGTCATGCATAGCTCCCTTCAAAAAATAAATGTTAGCAATGAACCCAGTATTTTTTTAATCAAGAGCACCAAAGTATAAAAGGCATTTTTATATATTCCTAATTTAGTGATTGGTCAACTGAAAACCATCCTATTATGGTAAGGAAAGCAGGCTGAAATATCAAAATAGGCTAAGAGTGGAAGAGTCAATTCAGTATACTAAAAATGTAGTCTAATCTGAAGGTACTATTCAATCTTCTGTTCAGGAAAAATAATGGAAAACATGAAATGTGTTAGTTTACTAATAACTAGATACCTTAATAAAAAAAATTAAACTGCTGCTTTATTCAACTTCATTCATCTTGTAACGTTAAAAATGAACCCAACATCAATACACATTTTCTTTTTTAACCAAGTAAAAAAGGCTGCCAATTCTAGGACAGATATAAGGTATTTGAAAAGATGCTAAAGCAGGCCTTGTATACCAGCCAAAGAGGGCATCTGGGCAGCAAATCTAAAAAGCAGTCTGAAAATGGACCAACAGGAGATGTGATAACTAGCAGCCCTTAGAGAAGAAGTTTTTATTTTTTTGCTTTGTGATCAAAAACTTTGCATTGTGTATATTCCTATGCATGCAATCCTTATAGAGCAAACAAACATTTCAGTCGACCAATGCAGCAATTCACCTCCCACTGTTTCTTTCTGCATTGAGTTTTACGCTCTGTTGAAAAGCTTTTCTGGAACAAAGCGTTAATTTTTGTGACCTCTCTCTGTAACACTCCCTGGCATGGTTCTTTCAGTCCCGAAGATTTTTCCTAGCATCAGCTGCTGCCTGGGGTGCTGGATTCCAATTTCCAACTTCACTCATGGCTGTTCTTCACAAGCTTCCGATGTTAGGAAAGCTCTTCAGCTTTTCAGGAAAGTCGTCTTTGTACAAGACTGGATCCGCCCGGTGCTCCACCACTTTCAGAGGCATGGTCCCAAAGACAGAGGCAAACTTGTTAATACATTCGGACCTAAGGGGAGGGGAAAAATAAATGAAATGCTGATAAACAGATTGCCCCACTGTATGTTTATTTAACAACCTGTTGTTGCAGCTCCCCCTTTCATGTTCTCCCCAATTATTTAATATTTAATTAAACAGGAGCAAAGCAAACGTGAAACAAATACGACATGGTTTCCTGTTAAGGCATTGCAAATGCAATAAAGGTAGCACCTAAAACATTAATGTATTATGATGCTTTCCTGCTGTTAGGAGACAGGACAAAGATCCTCTCATGCTAGAAAGATATGAATCTCTATGACTCATGTATATAATCAAGGCAAAGAGATAAAAGAGATGCTATCATGTATGCAGAGTGTATGCAGAGTGGTCAAAGTTTCATGAGCCCTTCTCCAGCAGAATTCCAGACATTCTTAAAGTAGTGCGCATGCTGCAGACTACCGTGGATTCATTGCCAAAATATCATTTAAACAGTCTCTGCCAGGTCAAATTTGGCACTATACAGGGCTTGCAAAAATAAGCCTGCAGGTAACAAAAGACATACAAAAATACTTCTTTGGCTTTTTAGTTTGTTGAAAACAACTACTGGAATTTACTTCCTTTATGTTATCTACACTAATGCCTGTGCTTGAAAGCTTAAGTTACAACATTTCTTTAGGAGCTAAAACCCAAAATTTAGTTTATTTTCATTGTCCAAATTCAATGACATGAGTTTTTTTTTTAATTTAAAAAATGCTAGCGTCCACATTTTTTAAAAGCACATTGGATTCTCTTTCACCATACTCATCATCTCACTTCTGTCTATAAGGCTAGTGGGTGACTGAAATAAGAAAACACATATATATTAGAGGATGTAACACATTTCAGCTGTAAGTCTGAATAACACATTTCAGTGACTAAGAAATAATATGGCAAAAGGTATATAATTGTCCACTTTAGTAAACATATTTAGCTGCAAAAGACGTCCCAAATATCTTTAACTAGTTGATGCTTTCAAACCTAAAATTGATATCCAAGGCCAAACATAAGGCTGCACATGATGTCCAATGAGGTCCTCAAGAACTTCTCTCAGAATTGTTTACAGAATTGTGCTTTTTAATCATGCAAACAAGGGAAACAAGTTAGTTAATTTATTCATGAAATTTATAGCTGAAGAAACTATATTTATTGTATCTCATTAGTGGAAAACAAATTTAGATTTTTTTTCTTAGTTTTCCAATGCTTGAAACCTAGTTGGATCACCACTTAGAAGTCAAGAACCCTAAAAGGAGTGTGTTCCAGCCTTGCGCTTCATGCATATCAGGCTTTTCCAGCATACTTAAATAATCAATGTCAAGCAAAGGCAGTTTTAAGATGAAGTACCTAGTTACTGCAATTCAATAACCAAAAGGTGAGGCAATTGCATTAACATCTATTTTCCACTTTAATTTTTTTAGTGATATATAGTAAATAGCCTTTTGTAGTGTGAAAACTGTTACTGTTACAAGATGACTGAAAATTACCCTTCATATTTATCCTTGTTTATGACAACGCTTGTCAATTAAGGCTTGCTGAAACTACCCCAAAAATCTTAAACCAAAAATTGATTTCAAAATTTTTTAACCCTGTTTCAAAAAGCAGTAATATCCAAACTGAGAAATCATAAACTATATGCAGTTATTATTTTAGGAATACAGGAATTCATATATTTTATCTGAAATATTATTCAGATAATATGATATGTAGTATACATTTATACATTATACATTTTATCAGTTCTCTCACTCCAGTAAGGTTTTTCTGTATAGACAAATGGATTTAGCTGAAATTTGGACACAACCATCTAATCTTTTAGAGGATATGACAGTACATTAAGTGCTAAAAATGAGAAATAACAGGATGAGACACTTACCTTTCTACCATGTGTGTCTGATCTAAGGATAACCCATCGATGGCTGTGCATTCTGGACATTTGAATTTCTTTCTGGGTGTCACCTATATAAAGACAGTATAACTACAGACTTAACAATCAGAAATTAATCTCTCTACAAAAATGCAATTTTTGAAATGCAATCTATGTGTCAAAGTGAAAATCAATTTCTTGAATATGGAGGGGAAAAATATCTATGCCACTTACTTTCATCTGGCTTAGCTGATTGCAAAGCTCAAAGTAGCCCAATTTTTTTAAAAAAAAATATTCTTGGAGGGGTTTTGCCTGCTGTAAGTGGAAAGTAGCAGTGATGACAACTTCTTAATTCCTGTTTAATGACTGTTTTCTCACTGCCAAGGTTCCTGTATAAACACTATTTGTTCTTATAGCCATAAAAGTGATGAAATATAGCTTCCCATACTTCACTATAACCTGAACCCAACAGATACACTTTGCTCATTTAATAGCTGATTGTCAAACTCTGAGAAGCTCTCCCAACTGTACAACTTAGCAGTATGCTAGCACAGTTTGGATCTCTCACAACAAACATACATGCTTTATCTTTTAAGGCTTTTCTCAGAAACATAACCATTGGTTTGGGCAAAAGTTGAAGGTCAGGCAGGAAAACAGACCTTGCTAACTGAAGGAATGCCTGGAGACCTCTAAATCTCCTTCCAAGTTGTCACATTTCAAAATGAAGTGAAAGTGAAGTTCTAGGCCAACATTTATTGAAGCATATCAAAAAATTCATTCAGGGATAAAAGTTCATATAAAAACCGATCTTAATGTTCACTGCAATTAATGTTTTTGCAGTGAACAGTCTAATAAATCAGATTTTGCAGCTGAAGTAGACTGGGATGGATTGTTCCTTCCCATCCCCACCTCTCTTAAATTGTGTTTATTTTTTATAAAGAAATTGGCTTAATTTTCTGCAATTACTAAGGATACTGAGTTCTGCAACTATCTGGCCAGAATGGTCACAAGCTATAGAGTATATTCATAAGCAAAAAAAAAAAAAGTACGGATGTGGAGTGTTTTTACAAATAGATGGGATCATCTTCAAAATGGATGAGAAAAGAGGCATAGAGCACTAATAAGCTATGTTGAAACTGTATATAATAATTAAATCTATGACTCTGCTGCTACATGATAGACCCCGAGGAACAATTGAATAAAAACTCACCTTAATAACCGCTTTCCCAGTTACATTGGCTACTAGAAAATTCATGGCAATGTCTTCACAATTCATATGCGCATCCACCCAGTTTTTGATGTCCCCAGGCATTTTATATGTGTATAAGTAATTAAAATACTAAAGAATAAGAAAAATAGCACAGAAAGGAAATGTTTAGTTTTTATATGAACGGCATTGAGGCCCTAATAAAACTTTATGTGAAATGAGTATCTAATGTGCTAGTTTATCTAAAACATATTTTAATGTGCCCTATTAGGTGCACTTCTATAGTTCTATAGAGTGGTAAAGTAACATCACTGAGGTATGTAATACCAAAGAACCAAGCCAAATGAGGATGATGTTATGAGGATGATGTTAAGAAAACAGCTAGACAAGAATTCCAAAGACACAGATCCCTTTTACCAAAATCAGACAATGTGAATAAGTACTGCATGGGGCAGGCAGATCCATGTGGGAATAGAAGGTCTTTAACAGCACAAACCTTTTAAAACATTTTGTTAAAACATTTCATATAATTTTCATTTTTAAGTATAACTTGGTTTTTTTTAATTACTATATCATGCTCCCATTTAGTAATTACTCCCATTTAGTAATTTAGAAAAGATACCATCAAATGCATCAATTTATTGCTAAAAAATGAATAATACTTCCTTTCAACAAATGACTACAAATAGCTCTTAAAAATTCTTTCTGAGAATTGTTAATAGGAAAGAGATCCCCCTCCAGCCCATAATATTAGCTCCATTTGAAGCAGTGAATTTGAGCTACTTTGAATGTAGCTTCCCATATGCTACCTCTCAAGTGAATTTTAAAATTTTCAATAGTATTTCTAACAACATGATGTATAAGGCATCTTTCTGTCATTCAAAAATAAGAAATGCCATCATGGGTAGATATAATAATCTATGCCTTAGCTGTAATACCCATAACAATAACCCATAATTCTTGAATTTAATTCTATACTATGATAATTTCTTCAAACATCAAAACCAACACATACATTTTAAGCGTTAAAGTTGACTTTAAAAAGACACCTCTGCTTCTACATCCAGATCAGCTCATAATCATTAAAAAATATAGGTAGTCCTTGTTTAGCAACTGCCCCATTTAGTGACTGTCCAATTATGACAGTAATGAAAAAAATTATAGTCAGTCCTTGCATTTACAACCTTCACAGGTCTGTAAAAGAAGGAAAGCTGAAGTAAAATAATAAGCACAGAAATAGTTTTACCTAGCAATTGCTTTGTTAATGAGGAGATGACCAGGCTGAATCTGAGGGAGGAGTCAAGTGCATCATCAGTTTGGAGTTCCTTTGTCACCACAAGAGAACTAAGTCCAGAATCAATTCCATTCCATCAATTCCAATTGGAATTCCACTGATTCTTATCTACCACCAATTTGCCTTGACCAGTAGTAGTTCAGATTCTTGTAGAAAGATAGCATGGAATAAAATTATACTAATTTGAACAACCCTGGTTCCTGATTTCTTGTGCCAGACAGTTAGCGTTCCCAATTATGCTCCCTAAATGATACTATCTGCAGAAGTGAGAACCAAGAAAACTACAGAATTTGAGATGCGGAAAAATGTTCAAGTATTTCATCAAAACACAATTACTGATCTTTATATATCGTATGTCCATATATCATGATTATAATCCAAGAACATATAAAGATCAATGACATAAATCCTTATTTTCCCACTTTGGAATATACGGTTCCTTTTCCCTTGACTAATATGTCTCAACTTCAGCAACTTTAAGATGTATGGATATCAACTCCCAGAATTATCCAGCTACAATTCTCGGGTTGGAGTCCATATATCTTAAAGTTGTTGAGGGTAGAAATAATACCCTAGTCAATACTGAGCAAGTTCATAATTTCAGCTTCCCATCTGTTTTTGGAATCAGCTCTTTACCTTGTGATAAAAGGCTGCTCCTGTTAGCACCATTGAGACTTCATTGGTCCATTCTGATTCATACTTCCATTTACTTGTTTCATGGTCCCACAAATGCAGGCGGCCAGGATATCCAACTAATCTGTCAGGGAATTCTCTCCACACCTGCAGAATACAGTAAGTGAATTAATTTATTTCAGTAGCACAAAAACATTGCAAGAAAAGTTAAAATTGAACATATATGTTAGAGGGTGTTGTAGCAGCAAGCAAGATATGAATGAACGTACTGCCAATGTGGTACTTTCTCTACCATATACCCACCCATCTGATTTATACTGTTTTTGGAGAAGGCATCTTAGGAATGACTTTTCATAGAGCAATGATCCACAAGCTCTTGTTTTTGAATCTTCTACTCTTGTACAAAAGGCAAACGTGTCTCCTGTCAACTCATAAAACATTTCGTATACACGTTTTATAGTTGTCAACATCTCCACAACGGTGGTAATTTATTTATTTACTTATTTATTTGATAAATTTATATAGCTGCCCATCTCATAAATGTGATTCTGGCCAGTGGACAAAGTTAGAAAAAAAATAACAATAAAACAACAAATATAAAAATACAACAAAAAGCATTAAAAACCTTTACAACATTAAAAGTACAGGTAGTCCTTAACTTACAACAGTTCGTTTATAGTGACCATTCGACATTACAACGGCACTGAAAAAAGTGACTTATGACCATTGCAATATCCCCATGGTCATGTAATTTACATTCATATGCTTAACAACTGTCTCATATTTATGACGGTTGCCGTGTCCCAGGGTCATGTGACCATCTTTTTTGACCTTCTGACAGCAAAGTCAATGGGAAAGTCAGATTCGCTTAATAATCAGATTACTAATTTAACATCTATGGTGATTCACTTAACAAAGAAAAGTGTAAAATGGGACAAAACTCACTTAAAAATTTTCTCACTTAGCAACAAAAAAATTCTGGTCTCAATTGTGGTCGTAAGTTGAGGACTACCTGTAGTAAAACCATTAAAACTAGAAAGCTTAATTCCCAAAACAGATCAGAATGCAACTAGTTCAGCAGAAGCAGTTTTAAGCAGGGAAGGAAGGGGAGAGGTAAAGAAAAGCCAAATCTGCCATCAGTCGCTATGGAACAGTTGGGAAAGGAGTATCATTTAAGGGATTGCAGGGATTTTTCATCCACTAGATCCAAGGGCATCTCTGACTCAGCTCTGACTGCCTTGCACTAGTCCTTATTATAAGCAACTGATCTAACCTAGGAATTATTGGGGCTTTGACGATTATGATTATGTGCCATCAAATCAATATCAACTCTTAGCAACCACATGAATGAGTTTCTCTAGGATAAACTTGAGGCCATTCGGTGGTCGTAATTCCTTTCACTAACTGGTAGAAGGCATCTCTTTCCTATCCTAACTTCTAGCTGACAGTCTGGGAGTTGGGATTGCTTTCTTGGCAGTATACAGAGGCAGGTAACTTGTTTTTCAAAGCATTTAGCTAGCATGTCTAACACTGTGAAAGAAAAATGGACATAGGTTCTTCAAAAACACCAATTATTGAAATTACATTTTGGGACAAATCGAAGACCCATAAATTGATATATTGCTTTCAGGGAAGAAGTCATTTCAATTCCCAGTTTTACACAGGATTTTTTAAAAAAAAAATTAAAAAAGTAATTTCCAGATTTCAAACCGCAAAAATCTGGTTGAGAGCAATACTGGACTCATTTTATTTAAAAATTGTAAGTATTTCAATATATGCTTCATTTTTTTTTTTGCACATTTGCTTTTACCTTCTTGCGAAGTAAAACAAAAATTGCTGGTGATTGGAAGAAATGTTGCATAGTTCTAACTGCTTAAGAGCCCAATGCATTATCTTCTATCAACACAACTCTGAGAAGTGTCTTTTTCCTTCACGCAAAACTTCCACTTAAAATCACAGAGCTATAAATATGCTTCTGCATCTTTAAACAAAACAGCCTATAAAGCCTGTGTTGCTCTTGTTTCAGTAGTTTTGCACTATGCAATAAATTATTAGGAATCCTAATAGTTCACTCTTAACAAGTAAAAAATGTCTGACACTTTGAGTGTTACTTTAATTTTTATGGCTGAAAGTGTACAGAGATCAAAGCACCCCTTCTTTTCTTCTTTTTTTTTTTTATAAGTAAGCTTGATCAATAGAGCCAGACATGACTGTGCTGATACAAAGTTCAACCACATGTTTAAAAATAGGATCTAGAGAATAAGGAAGGGAAGAACTTTGCCAATATCCAATTCTAAATATTTTTCCTGAATGAAGAAAAAAAAAACCAAAAGAAATCCTCCTTGTAACATTATAGGCTGCTACTGTTCTTACAGATTTCCTTTGCAAAATACTAAGAAATGCAGTAGACACTTTCATGGTGAAATATATAAACAGATAAATAAATTACTATAGGCTGAGGACAAGTTAAACATCTGGCAGCCAGCTCAGACCTGTCAAACAGGTCAAAGACACTCTGATCTGAGAAAGATTGATCTGCAGTCACTGATTTGTAGGTTGAAAGTAGAAAATACATTTATACATGTTTCCCTTTATACTTTTCTAGAGGGGACACTTTATCCCTACCATCGAAAAAACATTTTCTGTTATATTGGCATTTGATATTTTTAATTTGGAGAATTCACATTACTGGATTTTTGTATCAGTCCAGATTTGTTTTATAAAGTTATTTAAAATGCCTTCTGTATATTATTACCTTAGAGAGCAAAACTATATATGAACTGGAATTCATTATTTTCAGAAACAGTTCCTGTAAGATGCACCATTCAAACAGAAGAAGCTGAATCCAAGGGGCACCAAGTTCATGTAAGGATTATCCAGACTGTTAGGCATTTGCACAATCTAAACATCTGGACAACACACTTCAGACAATATAGGCAAAAAGGTCCTGGAAGTTCAAGTGCAAGGCTTGGAGTTGCAGTTCATTGATTCAGTTGATGAATTACTGTAATACCTTGGAAGGGTAATTTAGCATTCTCAATATAAGCCTATTAGTACAGTCTCTTAATGTACAAGAGGCTTGTTTGTTGAAATATCTTATTCCTTTTTAAAATGAATTATTATTTAGATAGCTAGTTAGCTAGCTAGTGTTTGTGTGGGTGGGAGAGAAATAGTGTGCAAGAGAAAGATAGAGCTTGATGAAATATAGGCAAACAAAGGCAACCTAAACATAGAATACAATGTGCATACAATAAGGATATGAACATAAGAAATGTAGAGAAAAATTCCTTATTATTATAGGTTGCTTTGATCTACAACCATTCATTCAATGGCCAATCAAAGTTATGGAAGAACTTAACAAAGGCACTTATGACTGGTCCCCAAAGTTACGACCATTCTAGTGTCCTATAGTCACGTGATCAAAATTCAGGCACTTAGTAGCTTGCCCATACTTAGGATTACAGGAGCACATCAGTTCTCCCCACCTGCCTATCTTCCCCTCCTTTCATGCCCTTTGGGCCCACTCACCTCTACTGCCTCTGGACTCTTAACTGACCATGTCATCTTCTTGCTCTTACTGCTAAATAAGCATGCCCAGCCTGGCCCTTTGCTGGCCACACAAGCCTGCCTACCCTAAACTGTGCACTGTGGTTTCCTTGAGAAACCTGCATGGTTTCATGTAGCCAGCAGCAGCCTTGCCAAGGACTAAGTCGAGCATGCCTCATCACTAGCAAGTGCAAGAAGACATTGAAGGTTAGCTGAGGTGGTGCAGTGCAGGATGGCAGGGCTCTCCAAGTGCAGAATTTAGTTCTATGAAATTTATACCACATAAAATTAGCAGCTTTCTTACCTCATAGCCAAACTGCAGCTCATCTGAGGTCAACATGATGATATCATCATCAATAGCTAATACAGCCTCTGTTTCAATCTCAGCATAGGGGAAGAATCGATTACTCAATTTGTTTTCTGTGGTTCGTACAACTGTTAATGGAACTCGAATTTTAGGCCAAACAGTTTCTGCAAAATAAAAATCAGAAGTAGTTTCTTTGCATTCCTATGTTTAGCTGTAGTCATTAGCATAACTCTCTCCAAATCAAGTCCTTTTATTCAATGCTGGTACTGGGGAGTGACTAGAACCAGGGCTACCATGTCTGGGTTGCAAAAATCTGGACAATTATTAGATGGCAGCAAAAAGATTGTTGTACCCATATACATCATGAGTTCTATAGTCAGGGTATCCTCATCAGAAGACCCGAGCAGCATTTGAACTGAAGTTTCTAGATAGTCATAAATTGAGTCCTACACAGAGTAAGATGAAATTCATAAAAAAATGAAATTTCAACATATGAAAAGAAGTTCTGATTTCACTATGGCATCACACTTAGGGTACATATGACCACACAATTCTTTGGTAATGTGGCAGGCTATCAATAGATGATGAATGAAGCTATTCTAGAAATCTCTCTTTCCAAAACATATACTTCAAGAATGAAGGACATTTTCTTATTCAATTCGAGTTCTGTACTATCTCAATCATATCTGTTCAGTGGGTATGAGAGAATGGGGAGCAGCAAGAAAACGTGCCACACAAATTGATGACTGCTTGCATAACACTATTTTATAGACTAAAATATTCAACACAAATCAACAAAAGGTGCATCCTATACTGGGTTAATACTGATTTATGTAACATGGAGACCCTATCCCAAATAAGCTTTTTTCCTTTTTTCACATTTGGATATGAAAATCTGAATGCCACTCTAAGTAACGACTACAACTAGCTTTATATAAAGCTGGCAGAGGTCACAGCTTACCATTATATGAACATACATGTATAGGACAATCTAAGCTCCATCATGAAAGAAATGCTGGCAAAGACAGCATGGTAGAATATCCACCCTTGCTGCTAGGAAAATTATGGTTCTATAACTTACATAGAGTGCCCTTAATGAGCATATAATGTTCTACACACTTCTGATGTTGGCATCCAAACATAATACCGGAGACAGCTTCCTTAGGAAAACTGTATCATTTTCCAAACCACACTAAAACTATGTAAAGAAAGTTTACCTTGGAAGAATTTGGAGGACTTTTTGGCTTGGTAACAAAAAAAGTAAAAAGTACATAGTGAAAAGGTTTGGAAATATCATTTCAGTTGCTTACTCCACCTACTTTTGTAGGTGGCCCCTACAAAATTGCTTTAAATTTTTTTTTAGTACTGTCAGTGAGTCCAATTTTTAAAGTTTCTTTAAATTTAAAATATTTCTATAGCTGTCCATCATATATGTCAAACTTTGGGTAGCTCCCAATCAACAACTAAAACAGCATCAGTAACAATAACATAATACATACATCTATAAAATAGCCTAATACCTACATCTATTTATTATTTAATTATTAAATTTATATGCTACCTGTCTCCCCTACAAAATTGACTCCAAATTATGAAAAGAACCAGTTTGGTCTAGTGGTTAAGGCACCAGGCTAGGAAGTAGAAGATCATGAGTCCTAGTCCTGCCTTAACATGAAAGTTGGCGGGGTGTCTCTGGGCCAGTCACTCTATCAGCCCAACTCGCCTCACAGGGTTGATGTTGTGGGGAAAATAGGAGAAGAAATATGTGTTGGATATGTTTGCTGCCTTGAATTATTTGTAAAAATAATATTGAACGGATACAAATAACCAAAATAAAAAGTGCTACCAAAGTTATACTGCCAACATCTTCCCTAAATCCTCTCATCCACCTCATTCTATGCCAGTGCTTGGGGGTGGGGGGATCTTAAATGCTTTCTGGATGGCTAGGATGGTAGTGGACTGCCAAACTTCAAGGTAAAGGGTATTCCACAAGGTTGCCACAGTAAAGACCCCTTCTTAGATCCCAATGAGAGTAACATACAAAGTTTTGTGTAGGGAATGTAAATTTACTACCATTAATATTATTTTCAATAGCAACTTCCCTATTTGCTATATAAAGGAATATCAATCAGAATGGGGAACTATAGTTCTACAACCATTTTTTTAGTAAATGTTCAAGGACAGCGAAAAAAGTCACGTATGATCATTTTTAACAGTTATGATTGTTTTAGCATCCCTGTGGTCACGTGATCAAAATTCAGATGCTTGGCAACTGGCATGTATTTATGATAGTTGCAATATCTGGGGTTATATAATCACCTTTTGAGAACTTCAAAATCAATGGAGAAGCCAGATTCACTTAACAACATGTTACTAACTTAACTGCAGCGATTCACTTAACAACTGGGGCAAGAAAGATATTAAAATGGGACAAAACTCACTTAACAACTGTCTTGCTTAGCAATGGAAAATTTGGCTCAATTGTGATCATAAGTTGGTGATTACCTATACTGCCAACACTGTATCAGAAAATTATAAATTAGGAAGCAGGCACAGAGGCAATTAAGTTTACCCCCTGCAATATTTCCAAATTGACATGCAAATACCACACTGGAAGGAAGTATACCCCTTGGAAAGGCCTGACTGAATGCATCATTCTCTGGGTCATTCTCTGGGATTTCGTACAATCAGTACAGGCAAAGATTAACTTCTATCAGCTTTGCCTATATGTAGAAAAAGCAAAACTAATCATAATTATTTGTGTATTTATTAAAGTCAGTTTAGATTTACATGGTAGTGTCTGTAAACATGACTCAGAAGCTCTGTCTGATACCAAATGCAGCTGCCTATTTCTTGTGTATCCAAGTAGTAACATAAAATCTATTCTGTACTGGTAACGTGAGATGGTAGTACATTTTCTGGATTGCACTTAAGCATTTTGGTGATTATATTTAAAGATTCAGTTTCGAATCAGGTTGTCTGAAAAACTACTTACACTTATATGAAATTGCTTGAGTTCTGAGAAGCCCAGGATTATATGCCTTCTTACAAGGCTATATAACAGGCATTGTTGCTACTAATGCAATAGCCAACTGCAATTTATTGTAGGCCATAAATTACCTTTGATATCTGCTTATAGGTCCTATGTATGCATAGCAAAAATACAACAACAGAATAGAATCCAGATCTGATTTGCTCCAAATCAGGAATATGCTCCTTATATAGCAATAGCCAGGATATCCTGCTTTGATACTCAACCAGGTTAACAGTCCCAGCTTTACTATTACCAATTAAAAGAAAATGGCCATAAAGTGCAGATACTACCGTAGGGAAATAAACAAGACCTTATCGTTGACAGCAGTGTGCATTACTAACTTCAAACTCATTCCTTGTCCTAATCCATCAGAAACTTCCTGGCTTTAATAGGCTATAAATGGTAGAGGCTTTGAAGTCCAAGGATTAAGAGCTACAAGAGACAGACCCAATGAAAGCCTTAGTGAAGTCAACTTCTGCTGTCCTACCAAAAAGCTAGGTGGAATGAACTGCAAGCATTTGAATTAAAACAAATTAAATTAAACCCTTCAACGGCAGACCAACAGATTCCACAAGCTATCCAAGTGTTAAAAATACACAGATGAAGGGTGAAGGGTGAAGGATGATAGCTGGCAGTCACATAAAAAAGTTATTAAAATATATACCTATAGATAACCAAATCTCTGTGAAGAAGCAAATCTATGGCTTTCAAAGCCATTACTTCTCACATCAAAAAATTCAGATTTTTCATCAGCAGCTAACTAATGGCTATTCTAAGAATTATTGTAATGGGCAATATTTTCAACAAAGCAAATAGCAAAATCTTATTTTAAACAATCATATGTAGTTATTGTGGACACATTGCAAGTTCAGCTACTTAAATATAAACACATAGCAGTACAGAAGCCATGGCAAGAAGCCCCTAAAATGCTTCCAACTTCCCAACCTATGTTTGGGTTTTTTTTTAAATCATTTTCACCTATCAGTGATACAGAAACAGCCATTTATATGTTGTTTATTTATTTTTAAAAAGGTCTTTATAACTGTCATGTAGTATACAAAGAGGATATAAAAAAGAAATCAGCAACATAGCAAATAACTGTTAAAATGGAAGGAATACAAATAGCAAACCACCACAAAGCTATTCTACAAGGCTTTAAAAACAAACTGCTAGAAGCTAGACACATAAAAACATTTTAGCCTGGTGCCTAAAACAAATCAATGTTGGTGTCTGGAAAATATTTGTCAAGAAAACATTCCCCCTTACAAAATAGCAACTAAAAAGTATGGTAAACCCAAGAGGGCGGCAGGTGCTTTAGAAAAGGTCAAAATTCTCAGAAAATAGGCAGGTTTTTATCTGTTTATAGAGCTGTCCAGTAAGCATGGCTTGGAAAAATGTTCCAGTGACAGAGAACACTATCTGATAGGTATTCAACTCAATTCACAAGAAAGTCTTCTGACTAAGTCAATTAGCAAGTAAAACTGAGACGGCAACAATCATTTGTTCCTTAGAAGCTTTAAAAATAAGCACTCATGATACAAACGAAGATCATGAGTGGCCCAATGAAACTGGTTATTCTAAGCAGTTAACAAATAGTAGTTCCAATTCCCATCATAAAAACAAGGGCAGCCATTTTTGTCTTGCTGTGAATACTCACACACTCCTGTTCAATCTATTTCTATTTCTAGAAACATTCCCATTTTCAATTCAAATGCATATATTCAGAATTTGGCCCACTACTACTAAAATTAAAAATGTTCTCCCAAACTTTTCAGTATCGGACTTACCTTCTGGTGGAACTTTATTCTGATTGTTCCAAACAACTAACAATTTGGAAAGACTTGGAACCTTTGAAACTTCAGTGATCACTCGAAAGAGACTTTCAACACGATCGTATGTCAAGACGATAGCAGTGAAGCCTTGTGACTGGGGTGGGATCAATGGGAGAAACAGTGGATTGCTTACACTGCTCCATTTCTGGAAAATGAAAAACAGAAAATCAAAATGAAGTCAGATTAATTATAATAGAAAAAAAAATTAAAATGGTGACACAAAGCAGATAATTTTAATGATATCTTAACTGATCCAAACAACAAACCAAAGAAATCAAAGAAACATGTCATAGCTATTGCTATGACAGGCAGGAAACCATTCAACATTACTTTTTATATATTTTAGTTCATGAGCAAACCATAAGTATTTTTAAATAAGCTGGAAATTGCTGAAAGATTAGTGGAAGACACCCTGGAAGGTTTTAAAGTTTAGCTACTTTGGATGGCTTCTGTCCAACATCTCTCTTCTAAAATGGCTGCTATATTAACTATGCTCTGTATATTAACTAAAACTAGGTCAATAAAAAGCTGAATGCCACAATTTTGGAAGAACATGAAATAAAGAGAAGCAATTTCATAAACCTGGCAGCAAGTAGGCACAAAGAAAAGGGGAAAACCTTCTTTGTCCTATATAGAAGAAAAAACATTAACAAAATTATACCTGTTTCATTGTTCTAAATATTAACTACTTAAGAAATAAAAGAACACAAGAAGATGCATAAAAGTTCATACTTATTTAGTGTCCTTTGGCTTCATCAAGAATAACCTCTACTTTAAAGGTTAATTTTTTGGTGCTGCCAATATAATTAAACACAGGATACAGACGCCATTAGCACAATGCAATTACCAAAGAAGACATTTATAAATACCTTTCCATTCCTAGTTACTATATGGCATGATGAAAGACAAAAGTAATACCATAAGTACAGAAAAAGCATCTATATATTAATGGGGATCATTGAATCTGGACTCAATAAAAACATTAGGAAAATTGTGGCTGCCCAAAAAGATTTTTCACTTTTTAAAAAGTCACAATTATCCAAAATACTATAACATATATATCTGAAAGATCTGGGCAAATAAATTTCTTTGCTTAACATATGAGTTCTTAAATTTCAGTTCTATGTTAAAAACCCTCAAAGTACAGGGGATTACACTCCAAAGTTTGTGACAATGTGGAGATAAAGAATACATACAAACTGTATTGTTAGAAAATTGCAGTAACTTGATCACTATAGTGCTATCTGCCTTAAGACCAATAGACACGGGTGATATAATATACTTTAAAAATCTTCATATTTCCTCTGATTACCTTTTTCCCTCTATAATACTGTATACAGGAAGGCAATCCCTCTTTTTTAAATTCAGTAGAATCTGAAAAGGGACATGCAATGTATTTTGCTGAATATGAATAAAAATGTCAAGAAGATGTCTCCCAGTAGGTCTTTACTGGTAACTGCATCTATGCTATTTTTTTTTCCAGCAGCACTATTGGATTAGGGTTTCAATTGCTCAGTCTAACCAGAAGCTCTATAATTACCCAGTGGTGCTTCATCCAAAAAAATAATCAGAGCAGACAGTACTTTGCTTCTTAGTTCAGGCAAGGATAGAGATGCTGCTACTACCTTCAGAGGCATAAATGTACATTAAGAGATGTGAGGAAATAGCTTTGACCAAATATAGTAAAACAATTTGCTTTAGAAGATAAATGACTAGACCCTCATTTTAAATGCTGGTACGTGATCCATATGATTGCAGCTGTGTACAGAAGTCCATGGTTTATCCATAGAAGAGGATGAACTGAGCATTCCAGGGCTGGATTATCCATTTTCCAGAAGTGTATCTTCCCAAACAGGAAGTGGTTTGTGATGTTCTGGACATATGATTAAGGATTAAGAAGAATAACTTAAAAGTAAGGCTTGTTTGATGCAAGAAGATCAGTCTACAAATTCCTTGAGAATTGTTGGTGAATTCTTGGTGAATAGTTTTAAATAGAACTTAGCCACTCATCAGCTTTATAGTAATCAATTTTTGCATAAGCAAGCTTGAACTGCTGACCTTTGAAGCCTCTTCAGACTCTATAATTCTCTATTCTTCTTTTCCTCATAAAATCTACTGTTAATTAAACATGCCAAGAGCGATTAAAAGAGATCAGCAAAAGCTAATGCTACAGTAGAAACCTAGCTTCCAGATGCTCTGGATTATGAATTACATCATATCTGATCACTGGCCTTGATGGCTACAGTTTCGGAGAACTGTAATCCAAAACATCTGGAGATCTCAGATTGCAAAAATGCACCCAAAAAAACAACAAAAACAACATAATAGAACTCTGATCTAGTACTTCACACTGATAAAAATAATAATGCAGCCATACTATCACCTCAAAAGCTTCCTTAAATAGACCCACTGTTTAAGAAGCAGAATGAACTCAAAATACACTGCAGCAGAATGAACTCAAAATACACTGACCCACCCAAGTTAACAGTTGCTTGAATTGGATCATTTTCATAAGGAAACACGAAGAAATAACAGAAGCCAATTTTTAAGGCAACTCTGCAAGCCTTGCAAAAGATACAGCTGCTTTAACTATTTGAAGAGAGAGCAGCACTTTTTTGCAGGAATGCTCACTGAAAAATACATTTTGCACAGCCCTTGATGGGTTGTGGTATCATCTAGTTATAAAAAAATGTAAAAACCCTACAGTAATGGGGTGTGTGTGTGTGTGTGTGTGTGTGTGTGTTAAAGAATATGTTCAACTTTGTGACACCCAAGAGTGAACTCCTCAAAAATCAAGTTCTTTTATTTGAGAATAACATTTCAAAAGAGCATTTAGGCACGGCAGAAGCATCATTAAGAGCCAACCCCCTGCTGCCTGCCTGAAAAGTGTGTCTACAGTCTGGGACCTCTTGACCTCTCCTTCTGCAGGAAATTGAGCAAATTCAAACTTCCATGATTTACTTGGGTCTTTTAAACTTCTGTTGAAGAAAGGCAAACAATGCAGGTGATTATCTCAACAGAAGCCTAATTAAATCACTATTACAGAAACAGGGCATGAAATTGATGGTGACATAAGGATAGTCCTTTGCAGAAATGCAAATGTGACAGCTACCATTTGTTTCGAGGATATCCATTCCTTGAAGTGATCCAATTGAATGTTCATCTAACTTTCCCACTAAAGCAAATGGTGTTCATGATGTAATCATCCATCACTTTCTTTGACAAAGTGCTGACATTCAGCTATGGCTGTGGCAATCCTATCCCATTCCCCCTTTGCCACCATCAGCTGGCTGATATTCATTACACGAGCCACAGTAACTGAAGACTGATAGACCTCTTATTGTGAATCAGTTTTGTGCATGAGGCATAACAAGTTGCAAGTGTCAACTCTGCAAAAATGATCTCACATTCCTGGCTGTTTGATAATATCCCCTTTCTGCCAACAGCAAAAGAAGCCAAAGCTCTAGAATCAGAATGTGAGGCTGGGAATTGGGGGTGGGGGTGTTTAAAAGAAAAAGGTACAGCTTCACAAGAAACAACCTATGTCACATTTCCATAAATTTGCCATTTACCAATAATTTAGTTTGTTTAAGACCTGATGACAGCTTATCTTTTAACTGCAGGCAGAATGAATCTATTTAAACACCAGTAAGGGAATTAGTACTATTTCCTTTCTTAAAAATAAAACATTGGAGCTGATTCAAGGGAAAGAGAAAAGCATATCAACAAGAAAAAAGAAAACAAGAATCATGTAAGGACTATAATGTGGCATATAACAAGCTAATTTCTTCTGAAAATATCAATGTAATCTTTCTGATATAAACAGCTTAACCATAATAGTTGAAGTATTTAAGTTTACCACAATGATGAATAGTGATACTAATGTGGAAATTGCCAGATACCTAAGAGAAATATCACAGGTAAAATAGACCCTTATACAAAAGAAAAAGACCCATAAGAGATTATTACTGGCCATCTTCATCTTAAAAGTCATCATTTTAACTATCAGCTTAAGTCCTTGGGTTTCAATTGCAATTGGGACTGGATCACTGCATCACTAAGTGATGTGATTGTAAAGCATGATATCAAATCCTGGCAAACCCAGTTGCCATCGTAACCCCAGAACCTTGCAGGTTGTTAGGTGGGAAGAAGTGGGAGTTCCAGATAAGGAGAGGGGGTTGAGGGGGTACCACAGCAGGCGCTACAGAATGCGGTTGCGTGCATACTGTGGAGTGCGGGAACTGATTTTGCTTGTGGAAAGCCAGCAGGGAAGGTCATCAATAGTGATCATGTAAGTATGAGCTGGTTGCCAAGTGCCTGAGTCACAATCATATAACCATAGAGTGCTGGAAGAGCTGGTCTTAATTCAGCACCATTGTAACTTTCTGCATGTATTTCATGTATCAAAGTCACATCTCTGATGTGAAAGCACTGCAAGTCCCAAATTCTGAACCAGAATTCTTGAAAGATGGGAATTCTTGAAGTTGCAATCCTATCACATCTGAAGATCATTGAGTTAGGGGAGGTTGGTGTCAAAGGAATGTAAAATCTGGACCAGCTAGCAGAGATGAAGCGGGGTGGGGGGATGAATGTACCAGAAAATGAAGAAAAGACAAGAGAGGTATATGAAGAGAAATAAGAGGCACAGGAAAAAATTAAAAGAAACGAAAGGTTAAAAGACAGCCAGTTTGTTGTAGTGTTTAAGGCACCAGAATAGAAACTGCATGACTGTGAGTTCTAGTCCCACATTAGGCATCAAGCCATCTGGCTGATATTGGGTAAGTCACTCTGTCATCCTAGGAAGAAGATAATGGCAAACTCCTTCCAAAAATCCTGTCAAGAAAATTGCAGGGATTAGTCCAGGCGGTTGCCAGGAGTCAACACTGACTTCAAGGAACATTCAGTACACATTTTAAAAAGGTTAAAAATAGGAACAGTGGAACAAAGTCAGGAGTCTTAGTTAGATTTGCCCATGCAGTTACAGCCAATTTTTATGCTATATATTGCAAAATAGTTTCCTACAATCCAGTAGACATTTCACTAGCAATCTACAGAGTCTACACGTGATTAGAATTTTAAGGGGAAAAAAAGACAAAAATCGTATGCTAGAGTTAAGTGACCAATAATAAAATTTTAATTTGTACATGATGATTACAAATGTTTTTCTTTCACTGGATGCTTCAAGTAAACATTTATCATGGTTCTTATCTACAACTGATCGGCAAGATTAATTGACTTCAATTCTTCTGTTTGCTAATATCTAAAGTTTACGATTTTAGAAAACAATTGATCCAATTGTCACATATTCTAATAAGCTCTAAAGCATAACCTATCACTAAAACATAATTTGAGTTTAGCAAGTATTATACACTGATACATAAATTTTAAAAGATCTAAAAAACTTCTGAAAAAATAATGTAACTGCATCCAAACTGCACAAAAGTCACCTTTCACTTTCACTTTCAACACATATTGGCAAATTACAATGCCACCGAATGAATGGTGGGTATTTTTATTATTTTTCATTTAATCATGCCCGGTTCTCAGAGAGTGCCAGGATAAGTTTCTGAAGCTTTCTTGCAAGTTTTTTCAAAAGTGATTTGCCATTGCCACCTTCCTAGGGCTGAGAGAAAATGACTGGCGCAGGATCAGGCAGCTGGCCTTGTGCCCAAGGGAAGATTAGAACTCGTAGTCTCCTTATTTATAGTTGCCTTAACCTTATAGATGCCTTAACCACTATACTAGTTCTCAAGTAACATAAGTACAGCCCTCTTAATTTTTTTTCTATACTAGCTCTATACCCATGCTTTGCTACGAAACTATGTGATCAGGCTTAGTTTGGGGGGAGGAAAATGAAGGGGGGGGGGAATTGTGCCTCTGCCTACCAGCAACCATCAGTATCTATCTGGCTAGTGTCCTAACAGATAACAGATAATCAGAGTTGGAAGGGACCTTGTAGGTCATCTAGTCCAACCCCCCACCCAAGTGGGAGACCCTACACCATTTCTGACAAATGGCAGTCCAATCTCTTCTTGAAAGTCTCAAGTGATAGCACTCCCACAACTTCTGGCAAGCTGTTCCATTGGTTGATTCACTGTCAGAAAGTTTCTCCTTATTTCCAGGTTAAATCTCTCCTTGTTCAGTTTCCATCCATTATTCCTTGTTTGGCCTACAGGCGCTTTAGAAAATAGCTTGGCCCCTTCCTCTCTGTGGCAGCCCCTCAAATATTGGAAGACTGCTATCATGTCTCCCCTGGTCCTTCTCTTTACTAGACTAGCCAAGCCCAGTTCCTGTAACCGTTCTTAATATATTTTAGTCTCCAGTCCCCTAATCATCCAGGTTGCTCTTCTCTGTACTTTTTCTAGAGTCTTAACATCTTTTTTATAATATGGTGAACAAAACTGGATGCAGTACTCTAGGCGTGGTCTTACTAAGGTTTAATAGAATGGTATTAGTACCTCACTTGATCTTGATTGTATCCCTCTGTTAATGCAATTTAGGACTGCATTAGCTTTTTTGGCTGCTGCTACACACTGCGAGCTCATATTTAGCTGGTTGTCCACTAAGACTCCAAGATCCCTCTCACAGTTACTGCTATTGAGCCTGGTTTCACCCAGACTATATGTGTACTTTTGGTTTTTCTTGCCTAAGTGTAGGACTTTACTTTTTTCTACACTGAATTTCATTTTGTTAGATGGCCCAGTGTTCTAGTCTGTCAAGATCCATCTGGATCTTGAGCCTATCTTCTTGGGTGTTAACTATTCCTACCAGCTTAGTATCATCTCCAAATTTGGTAAGTTCCCCTTCTATTCCCTCATCTAAGTCATTAATGAAGATATTGAAGAGTACTGGGCCTAAGACAGAACCTTATGGCATCCCACTGCTTACTTCCCTCCATGTAGACTTAGATCCATTAAGGACTACTCGTTGAGTATGGTTTGTCAGCCAGTTGCGAATCCATCTAGAGGTGGTGCTATATATTCCATTTTTTTTCTAGCTTACTAAGAAGTAGTAGTGCTTTCCTGACTTCGTCTTTGCAGATTCTGGCTATCTGCTGATATTCTTCCTTAGTTGTATGTTCTTCTTTCCATTTTTTGTACTTGTCCTTTTTTCTTTCAATTTGCCATGCTGGTTTCTTCTTGGATTTCTTGTTTTTCTTTCTCAGTGGTATTGTGCTGGTCTGGGCTTCTATGATCGTACTTTTTAGAGTTTCCCAAGATTCTTGAGTTGTTTTTCCCTTTAGGATTTTCATCCATGGAATCTTTCCCAAGTTGTCTCTGAGTTTATTAAAATCAGCTCTTTTAAAATCCAAAACTCTGGTGTCATTATGTTCTATTACTTGTTTTTGTGTTATGTTGAATTCTAGTATGATGTGGTCACTCTCACCCAAGGTTCCTGCAGTTTCAACTCCCTCTATCACTTCTTCTCTGTTTGTAAGAATTAAGTCCAGTATGGCTGTCCCTCTAGTTCCATCCTCTACTTTTTGGACAACAAAGTTGTCAGCTAGGTTGGTTAGGAACTTATTTGGTTTCTCACTTAGTACAGAATAAGTTTTCCAGTTGATATCAGGATAATTGAAGTCCCCCATTACTATTGTTGTGTGTTTCCTGCATATGTTTGTTAGTTGGTTGCATTGTAATCTTACAACGCAGGATCCAGGATACCACAACAAAAGAACTCGCAAGCCCATCACACAACCCATTACCCAAGCCGTTAAAACACGAGAGGCTAATGGAAAAAAGATCACTACAAAACAAACGACCCAGGAGATTACAGCACAAGATCCAGGATATCTCCACAACAAAACTCACAAGGCCATCAGACAGCCCATTATACCAACATCAACTCCATCAACCAATCAAGAGGCAGCAGCACAGCCAACCAGCCTAGCACACCAGCCCCCACCACCAGTATTTATAGAGAGACGGCAGCTCCGATCACACACTGCTTGCACTGGCACGAAGTCGAAAGCACCAGCCTGAGGATGGCGAGTGGGACCTCGCCGAAACGTCGCCAAGATACTCTTAATCTTACACGGGAAAAGACCCGAACACACCTAGACCTACATACCTGTACCCGTGAAAATCTACGAAAACATATATAGATTTATACACACTTAGAGAAAGAGAGAGAGAGACAGAGAGAGAGAAAGAGACAGAGAATAAAAATACACTAACATTAATCCTACCATTTTAATACTGGTGAAAACCCTAACTATCTCTTGCAAAGGAACAATGGGATGCAACATTTTTATTTAAAATATATTCTGTGTTTCATGGTCTCATTACCTCACTGTAATTCTTTCTCGTTCTACCTTAACTGCTTGGTATATGAAAAGATTTTTCAGATGAAGGCTTGGAAGAGCAATTTTTGAAGGGAAAAAAGGTACCTAGAAGCTAGATAATATCTGTTAAGTTAGCTGGTTCTAACTTCATATTGAAAATGAGACATTGTATTTTGCAGACCAACTATGGAATAGCAGTAGAATTATCAATGGTTGAGAAATGACAATGGATTTGAATTGTAGATCAACAGACTATAAAAGCAGATTATATAAATATAGCTTTGCCATCCCATTTTCAATATTACTTATTTAAAATGCTTGAACTCAAAAAGATTTCCTGACCTCCGTTTTAGAAGCCCATCTCCAAATATACTGTTCAGATTTTTTTTTAGAGTACTATAGTTTGCTTGTTTGAAAAATTTGTAAAAAAAAAAGAAAGTTGATTTCCTACTGATGACAATACATACTGTACAGTAGGCATGTATTTCTAGACAAACCAAATTAACTTTCAGGAATCTAATCTTCTGTCATGCCTCTATACAATAACAACTACAACAACAAAAACAGAATTAAAATTTTAAATCAGAGAAAAGGGGAGCAAGATAATACACTAACCTTTAGGAAATTAAAGCTCAATTCAAGATTAATACACAGTTTTAATGCTGAAAGTCATAATATAAAAAACAAAATACTTATTCTAGAAGCTTTTGTTATAGAGAGGTTCAGCATATTAAATTTAGTAAATAAATAATCTCACTTACAATTTCTGGAGGATCATTCCATTCTTCATATGATGTGGCAGCATATGGATAGATCCGGTCATTGATAATCTTAAGAGTTGCCATAGCAATAGCTTTCATTGATTGAAAGTAAGCTTCCCAGAACCACCTTGCCTGCAAAGAATAATTAATATTATTTCACACTGGTTGTTTCCCAGACAGCAAATTTTAATCATCTGTATATGGCTGCCATGCATATACCTTATTAATATTTCCATGTTTTATCCTAAACTACTGTTATTAAGAAGCTGAATTTGTTTGAAATCAAACTAGATTTGGTCACAATAGTTCTGCTGTATTAAAGATAAAAAGGTAAACAATCTAAAATCTGGATTATCATTCAATTAATTAATTTTTACATGTCTATACTGCCTAATTCATAATTCAAGATGCAATAACAACTTATAATCAACATATTAACACATTATAAAGGCAACCATATACCATGTCCGTTTCAAAAATGCATCAGAATAAGTTCAGAAACGTAAATTGTAGGTATAACATATTTTTATTTTAGATGTAAGGTATGAAGCACCATAAGCAGATTATTTATTGATCCTTATTGCTAAGGTTTGAGAAACACCATTGTCAAGATTCTTTTGGATTAATCTCTTCCATCTTGTCTTATATTATAAGGGGATTGGTTTATTCTTCGTCTCTTATATATACAGGTAGTCCTCATTTACTGTCTGAAATTGAGACTGGCAACACCACTGCTAATTGACATGGTCTTAACATGTGTCCAACTTACACCACCATGTCAGTTTCAGTTGGGGGTCATTAAGCAAATCTCTCATGGTGATTAAGCATGATGTCATATGTCCACTTGTAACTGGCTTTGCTTCTGGAAGCCATCTATGCAGGTCAGAAATGGCAATCACATAACTATTGGACACTGCAAATATCATAAAGGCATGCCAGTTACCAAGCGCAAGAATTCTGACCGCATGACTGTGGGGACATTGTGATTACTCGCCAACTTTGAGGGATGGTTATATGCCTCCTTTTCAGCACTGCTGCAACTTTGAATGGTCACTGAAAAAGTGATTGATACAACAAGTGGTTTTATTACAAAACTCTCAGAAGCATGTTATAATGCTTACAAATTACAAGGGGAGGGTAAAACCTCTGGATGCCATCTTTAATTCAACTATGAGAGTATCTCGGGGTATCTAAACTTTTTCTTACATAGCTGAGATCAATATTAGTTTAAGATATCCATGGATATGGACAAACTGCATGGAATGGTCAACTGTCTTCTGGAACTGTCACAATCTGACTTATAACTTATAAGTCATGCTTTATATAAAACCAGAAACTTCCTTGTTTAAAGAAGTGATTCTAAAAATAGTGAAATTATATTATGGTATCTCTTGAGACTCTATTTAATCCTAAAGTTTTTCCATAGTTACTTAAAAGCCGGATGCTATTTGTATACTAATGACAATTTGCCACAAATGACAAATTAGTCTGTTTTGTATAAGTTCACCCTCTCCTAGGAAAAGCAGACAAACAGTTCCGGACTGCTTCTGAACTCGAATCTCTTCGTGTTTTCCAAATTAAAGCAAGAGGCACAGCATATTTAGCTTGGCTGATATTAATGGAATCATTTCTTAAGCGCCAAATAGTTTCCCAGGTACTTTTGTGGAGATGTTAAACAGTTCTGGAAACAGGATGGCAGCCTAAATATTAGATGTCAGCCACTGCTTTCAGATTCTAATAAAGCAGGAGCTGTTAATGAATATTCGGCCCACTGAAGTTTGATATGAGGTGTCCTTGGTGTTCTTTGAGCTTGCTTGTTTTTTTGCAGACGTTTCATTACCCTAACTAGGTAACATTTCAACCCTGAGCTACAAATATTTTCCTTTATTGATGAAGTTTGCTTTTTCATACTATAGTGACATAAACAATAAACTGTATGTAAATATTAGACACTGATCAAGTATTCTAAGAGGCTATACAAACCTGTAGGCTGTCAGAGCAAAAAGCTTCTTACTGAAAGAAGCATCAGCAGAAACCTTTCTACTTAATGTGACATTTATTGAGGCAAATTATTACATTCTTTAACTATATGCAAACTCTATTACAAGAATTGCATTTCAGAATAAAGAGCATCAGGTTATACCACAGTATATCTCCAAAATACGCGAAGACTCCATATTGCACCAATGACAGATGTTCAAGTTAGCATGCAAAAATCAACAAATATTAAAGTTGCAAAAACTAGCAAGATTAATAGAAACATATTAAATACATAGAAGCTATGTTTAGTCTGGAAACATCTTTGATTTTCATTTAATCACTTACAACTTCTAACTGGGAAAAAAATAAAATGTTAAGAGAAAAGAAGACGATGGCCTTGGGCAGTAAAAGTTAACTGTCTAAGCTAAATGTCAGGCGCCACAGTGTTGTAACATTTTGCCCCATTGCAACAGTCAAGTGTTCCCAGAGTGACACACTTCACACAGTTTATGAGGCCTTGAAGTATTGCTATTTTCATGTTGACAGACATTATTTTGAAAGCTTTGCTTTTGAAAATAAGTTACAGAGTACTCATATATATTTTATGACCTTTAGCTCAGTTAGTTCTAGCAGAATTACACTTCATCCAATTTTTTTTTGTTTGTTTGTTTTGCTTTTAATTTAAGTTTCAGGTCTTGCAAAGAACATTGCTTCATATTTTTCTAGCCATGAAATTATCTACTTTCCTTCTGCCATTAACAGCACTCTAGTACCTGATTTTTAAACAATCTAAACATTATAAAATACATTCTCAAACTTGAATTAAGTGCGCTATAAGTCTTCTAGATTAATATTTTTGGATGGCTTTTTAGTTTGTCTATGCAGGTTATAGGAATCAATTAAATATTTAAATTGACTACTTTGAAGTCATTACATCAGATACATTATGAAAGATAAAGCTCTCTTTTATTGTCTGTAAATATAAATACAAAGAAGAGCCCAACACGACAAAGATATATCAAAAAGAAAAAAAATAATTCTCAGCTTAGAAACCAACCAAATATACTACTTCTGTAAAGAATTTAACACAACTATACTTCTCAACACACTTTTACTCAAACCACTGTTGTTTGACCCTTTGCTTTTAAAATTTAATACTGAGCTAGATTAACAGAAAATATACATTGTATATATTGGGCTCAGTTCCTGTGATGACCTGGGGCGTGACACAAAAATAACAAAGTCACAAAAGTAGAATAAATTCCCTTTAATGCCTCCAACTTGTCCAATTATCTTCGGCTGAATAACAAACTCTTCAAAACACAGTCTACAAGGGCAGAAATGAAATCAGAACCCGAAGTAAAGATAGTTAGAAATAAAAAAAACCAACACAAACCACACTGAAGTAATTAACACAGCAGGCCAGGATGATAAATTGCAGACTTTCAAAGGATAATGTAGGCCAAAACTCAGATAAGCCTCGACCAAGATGATGCACGCTTTGCTTCCAGCAAGGAGCTGTGTGCAAATGCCCCACTTATATCCTGTTCTCCCAGCTGCAAGTAATGAAAGGGATCACGGCCTTCTCTCTCGTAAGCCACGTTGCTCCCTTCTCCGTTCCTCCCTGCGTGCCTTAGGATGAAGAGGGGATGGCCCTGGGTCTTCCTCTGAATGCCCAGCTGGATTGTGCCCTTCCCCTGTTTCTTCCACAGCCACTGGAGCCACACTCCCACTCCCTGTCAGCTGCTCAATCTCCCCCTCAGAATCAGACTCCAACAAGGGCATGACAGGTTCCAAGTCTTTTTATTTAAATATTTTTATTTTAAAAAACCAAAATGGCAGCCCCCTAAATAAATTATTTTTAAAAACTTTTACCAGTCTTTTTTTTTTTTTACATGATTCTAATGGAAAAGAAAAGATTTCTATTCTTTAAGATAAGATTCCTATTCTTAAGGCCTTTCCATTTTAAGTATATTAAATAGTACTGTTGCCAATATTTGGCAACTTTACATACCAAACGTCCTCTAAGAATTCATTATTGCAATGTATTTAATCTAGATCATCTGATCTTAAAATTAATTGGATGTAGAAAACAAAATCTATTATTTTCATTTCTTTTTCAGTTTCAAATTTACAAAGATCACAAAGTTCTTAGTTCAAAATAATTGCATGACCTTTCTAATATTTGTCATCCGGGACCACTTTCTATGGCTTTTCCATGGATTGCTGAAATATGACTCCCAGTGGTGACATTAAGAAGGAAAAATAAAATGCTTTATTACATTAATTTCACTAAAAATCAACTGTTTTCTCCTTTTTGCATTTTTATTCAAATGGAATAAAACATTAAGTAGGCTTTATATATCAACCACTTGTATTTGTTTTGCATACAGTAAATACTGATCCATATATTTATGTAAGTACATACAGTCATTTGCAAATTTAAAATGAAAAACAAACAAACCCCAAGCATGTACACCTGAAAAATAAAAGTTCTTCTGGATATATCATCTTTCTTCTGAGGGATTTCCTGGTGATAATATAAAGGGTCAATCTTCTCCTTGCCTAATGCTTGTGCTTTCCTACTCATATAAACTCTACATATTATAGAAGTAGAAAATATTGGGGAGTATTGAATGCATGCTTTTGTTTTGTTTCATTTCGTTTGTTTGTTTTATTGTTTTGTATTTTATCCTGTATAAAACAACTGATGATGATGATGATAGAATGACTGTGGCAAAGGCAAGCAAGAGTAGTACCAATAGTAATAGGCACCTTGGGTGCAATCCCAAAACAACTGGAGCACCACTTGAACACCATTGGCATTGACAAATTTGCCATCACTCAATTGTAGAAGGTGGCTTTACTTGGAACAGCGTCCATACTGTGATGATATCTGAAACACTGTCAACATCCAGATTTGCTAGGTCCTTGGTAAGGACTTGATAGGTGGACAGAGATGCCAAACCCAGTCTGTACATCTGGCTAACTGTGCAATTATCTCTTTTATTCATTAAACATGAAATTCAAGTCAACTGAACATTTAAAAATGTATCACAAATATCACTGACTGGCATGAATGGTTGCTACAGGTTGCTGCCAGCATTCTAGTTATCAACCAAGTATATTCTTAAGATGTATGATGTTCCGAATAGCGCAGTTTTTTACAGTTCCACTGGTGTTATTGCAGGAAGCTGCAATTTCTTGGTGTATTTTCTAAAATTCTTGGACATGGTACCAAATGTCCCGATGACAATGGGTATCACTGTTACATGTTTCATTCATAATTACATAGTTTCGATGGCCAGGTCGAGATATTTCATGATTTTTTTCCAGTTCTTTTTCTTCCACTCTGGCGTCTCCTCGTACAGTGATATCAATAAATTGTACGTTTCGGTTTTTGACAACTGTGATATCTGGCGTGTTGTGTTCTAAATGACGATCTGTCTGTATTCAAAAGTCCCACAAGAACTTTTCATTTTCAACAACTTTTTCCACTTTATGTTCCCATGACTTTTCAGATACAGGTAAGCCATATTTTTTACATAATGCCCAGTGGATTAGTTTAGCAACTGGGTCATGTCTAGCTTTGTAATCAGTTTGCGTGATTTTGCTGCACTCACGTATTAAATGTGAAACAGTTTCAACTTTGTCATTGCAAAGTCTGCAGTTTGGATGGTCAGTGGTTTATTGTTGTTGTTGTTAATCTTTGGTGAGATTCACAGCCTTTGAGGCTGGTTAGTAGCTCAACAGCTCGAGTCCTAACCAAGGACCTAGGAGCTGTTAAGGTAGCATCAGAGGTTATAAGCTGTTCCAAGTAGGGTGGGGTTTTTTACAGAATCACAGTATTCAATTTTGATAAATTCAGAATTTCCAAATAGTGAGGTAGGTATTGCTCCAAGGGCTCCAATTACAATTAGGATAACACAAAATTTCTTTTTCCAAAGTCTCTCAACTTCAATTTGTAAGTCCTGGTACTGTGTGATTTTTTTCTTGCTGCTTGTCTTCAATTCGTGCATCACCAGGTATTGCAATGTCAATGAACCAACCCTTTTTCTTTTCAACTATTGTTATGTCAGGTGTGTTGTGGGCCAAGTGCCTGTCAGTCTGAATTCTGAAGTCCCACAAGATCTTGATTTTTTCATTCTCCAGAGCCTTCTCAACCTGATGTTCCCAGTAGTTGCTACTATACTCAGATCCAAACTTTTGGCACAGTTTCCGGTGAATGATTTTAGCAACTCGGTAATGGCATTCTAGATAGTCAGTTTGTGAATTTTTGCTGCACCCACTGATTAAATGCTCAACTGTTTCATCATTCTCATTACAGAGGTGGCATTTGCTGTTGGTGGTGACATGCTGAATCTTTGCCTTCATGCAACTTGTGGCTAAGCCTTGTTTCCTGAGCAGCCAAAATAAAGCGTTTAGATTCTTTTTTCAGTATTCCTGATTTTAGCCAGTTCCAAGTAAGCTTTTGGTCAGCTTTGCCTTCAATACTTTTCAGGTATTGGCCATGCATAGCTTTGCTTTTCCAATTTTCAGTTTGCTTCTCAATTACTTCTTTTTTGTATTCAGCTTTTGACTTGGTTGTCTTCAAAAGGCCTCCTTTATGTACTTCCTTAATCATTGGCTCTTCACTTTTCTGGATGTAGTCATTCAAGCTGTGTCTTTCTTCTTCTACAGTCTGCTTTACTTGTAGGAGACCTCGACCACCCTCTGCTCTTGGTAAATATAATTGATCAACATCACTTTTAGGGTGCAAGGCATGATTCATAGTCATAAGCTTCCTTGCTTTTCTGTCCAAATCGTCCAGCTCCATCTGGGTCCAGTCAATTATTCCTGCAGAGTATCGAATCACAGGTATAGCCCAGGGATTTATTGCTTTTATGATGTTTCCACAACTCAATTTGGACTTTAAAATCTTGTGAATTCTTTGATTGTACTTGGCTGAAGTTGATTCCTTGACTTTATTATGCATTAAACCAGAGGCTTCAAAAATCCCTAAGTACTTGTAGCCTTCTTCTGGTTTCATTGCCTTTATCATTTCTTCATTTTCAAGTTCTATTCCATCATCTTCTATGACCTTGCCTGCTTTGATTGCCATTGTTGCACATTTGTCAATTCCAAAGTGCATGCCAATGTCCTGGTTAAATTCTTTCGTGCTTTCAGTTAGTGAATTCAGTTCACTTTTTGTTTTACCAAACAGCTTCAAATCATCCATGTACAACAAATGCGAAATTTTCAATCCTTTCTTTGCAAGTTCATATCCACAGTTCACCTTCTTTAAAATGGTTGTCAGTGCTAGCATTGACAGAATAAATAGTAGGGATGAAAGGGAGTCGCCCTGGAAAGTGCTTTAATTTCAACTTCACCATTCTTCTCCATTAGCCATAAGCTTTGTTTTCCAGAGGTTCATTTCCATGAATTTCCGAATGTTGCTGCTGATACCAAAGATTTCCAGGCATTGCTTAAGCCAGCTGTGGGGGACTGAATCAAACACTTTCTTGTAGTCTATCCAAGCTATGAACAGGTTGATTCGCCTTTTTTTTTTTTGAATTCTTCAGAATTAGCTTGTCAATCAGCAGCTGGTCTTTTGTTCCTCTTGAGTTTTTGCAACACCGTTTCTGTTCCACTGGGAGCAGATCTTTCCTTTTCAATTAACCATAAATTTGATTTGCAATTATGCCAGTAAGAAGCTTATAGCTTGTTGGCAAGCAGGTAATTGGTTGGTAATTTCCTGGATCATTTCCTTTGTCTTTCTCTTTCTGAATTAAAAAAGTTTTTCCAGTTGTTAGCCATTCATCATTTTCAGGTGTTTCTATTACTACTACTACTATTATTATTATTATTATTATTATTATTATTATTATTATTATTATTATTATTATTATTATTGCTATTGCTATTGCTATTATTATTATTGCTATTATTATTATTGCTATTGTTGCTATTGTTACTTATTAAAGGAAATATTGAAGCGTTTGTTAGAAATTAATCTCATTTGTTTAATTACTTAATGCCCTTTGGCTCAAACACCAAGGCAAAAAAAGTTGATGGACTCCAAAATAATTGCTGCATTTTCATTTTTCTCATTCTTAACCAAGGTATAAAATACAGGGCCAGGAGGTTAAATAAGCTCTTTTGCTGATATGGCTTGTTATCATTGAAATGTACTGATTTACCTTGGGCACTGTGAGTTTTTGGTTGTAGCTGTGGTTTTAATCCTTGCATGCCACCCAGGTTGTGGCATCATTGTGGCATCATGACTCATTGTCATGATGGGTGGCCTTTATGAATCATTGAAATAAAGAAATAAATCAGCCTTGATTCTTGTTTAGTAGCCACATAGACAAACCTTATTCAGATTATTTATACTGGAACTACAGGTAATCAATCCTCACTTACTGACATCTTGTTTGATGGCCATTAAAACTTCCAATGACATGGAAAATAGAAACTTATAACCTGTCCTCAGTCATTTCAACAACCCATTGTCATAAAACAAGGATCAAGTATTTTTCAGGCCTTCAGAACCAACTAATGAACTAAATAAACAAATTCCCTGACTGAAAGATCTTACAAACAAAATTCCCACCATCCAGTCAGAGCTGAAAAAGCTTCTTGGATGAGAAGCAAAACATCTTCATAGAAAAACAAAAAAGTTCCAGTTGCCTCTTAAAAAAGCACCTTTGGGACATGGAATTCCATGCACTTACCTGAGAACAATAGTGTTCAAGGACAACTGAACAGGACAATATGGACCACAACATTCAGAAATCAGGAAGCCAATAAATAATCCAATCCCCCTCCAAATTCTAGAACTTATTTCTACCAACCACAAATTACATTAGTTATCTCACAAAGCCATATAGTATATTCACATTGCTCAAAATTACTGCAAATATAATTATGGATGAGGAGGCAATAATCAGTATTGCCCACAACTGCGCAGTCTATCTATTACAATATGTTTGCCAACTGAATAAAAAAGTAAAAAGGGTTCAGTTTCATTTTTTGACAGGTGATGGACAGCTCCTGAAATAGAAAGCAATAGGTTTCTAGTCTCGAGGGTATCACTTTCAAATATATCAATGTTCTAAGGGTGGATCAGTTTTCTCTACTGTAGCCATCCTGCTGAGAGGTGAAGTCCCAAGAAAAATATAGGAATCCGGCAGCAAGGCTTTGAGGTGGCAGGAACCAAGGGAGGTTCAAAGACAAGACTGGTCAGTGGGTAGCACCTCCAAGCACCATAGAGGTTAGAGGTTAGTAAAGCAGGAGCCACTGTCCAATAAAACTGTGTTTAGAAAACCTACTTGGCAGATAAATTGAGGATCTGCTTACACCTTTCCCAGCTTTCTTAGCTGCATACTGATGCTTCACACTGTGATTTAGTACAATGTCCCTAGCTAGCATCTACCTTAGTTACAAGCTGCCTGACTCTAGATATGGGCAGTTTAAATGTGGCTGGAAACTTTTAATCAGTTTCCAACATCAAAAATAAATAAATAAGCACCCACTGTCACAAAATTGATTTATCACTAAACTAACAAAATAGAAGATTTCCCATGGGGAAAGAGACAAAGCAAATTCACTGGCTCTAATACATGTAGACCTCAGTGTCCTTCCTACTTCTGACAATCTCTTATGCTGGTGATTGTTTGAGCTGTTCTCTATTCTAGTATTCTCTATTTATACTTTACAAATTGCTTAGCTTCAAGGGCCTATAAAACAGTTCCATCATCTATTGTCATCTTTATGAGAATTATATTTTTAAAACTAGATGTTTGGTTTTTTTTAGAAAAGAATAAAATTTATATTTATTTATGTATCATTTTTAAAAATTGATTTATAACCCATATTCTGAGTGTTGATCATGGTAGTGCAGGAACATTTCACATCCTCAATAATGCTTTTGCATATTTCATGAAATAGGATTAGGTCCAATTTCTGCTAATTCTAAATTTCAAATCTGAAGGTCTCCAAATCTATCTCAAAGGGAAACCATGTTGATTTGGTTCACAGAAACCACAGGAAGATTAATACTTAATTTTCTCTCCTTCATACTAAACCTATCCAGCACTTTCAACACTTCCCATAATTGTTTTTAATCGTTCATTATTATCTGCACTACTCTTTTCTATAGATTTATTTATTTATCTATTTACTTACTTGTTTTTCACCATTTCTGAACCACCCAGCTCCTTCAGAAAGGGACTTTGATACAATGAAATATTAAAATATAAAAACATCATATAAATGTTAAAAATTTAAAATTTAGAAGGTGGCAAGGATGATTAAACCCTATTAAAAATAATTAAAAAGGCAAAGGGAGGGTTCTCAGGGCACCGACCAGCCCCATGGCTGGCTGCATGGATCCCCACGCAAGGCCCACCCCATCCAAGACCAAAGATGATAAAACTCCTGGATACAGGGGGGCCGACCCACTTCAGCTGACCTGGGGTCAGCTGATATCTGTTGTTCCCCATCCAGTGCACAGCCTCCAGGCACCATGAAACAGCATCACTCACTTTACCCACGATGGAGTTATGTAACTGGATATCATCAACATACTGCTGATACCTCATCCTGTGGTGATGGATGATCTCATCCAGCGGTTTCATGCAGATGTTAAAAAGGAGCAGAGAGAGAGAGAGAGAGAGCCCTGTGGAGCTTATCTTTAACCACTTATCTTATCCTTGTCCATGTAATAGCTTGATATCAGAATTGAACAAAGAATTGCCGATGTGACCTAAACAAGACAAAGCAGAATGCTCTATCTCCTTTCTAGAAGACAAATAGATCTTTTAAAAAGGCATCCAAATGAATGTCTAAGATTCTACAATTCTACTTAATTTTCCTAGTAAGTAGGCAGCTATCAGAACTATCTTCTAATATCCTCCTTCTTGCTGCCTGATTCAAAGATCTTTTAGAATGGGGGAAATGGCTTCTGCTTCATATATTTGATAATCTGGAAAAAAAAAAAGTCAAGCCCTGACATTAATGAAGAAAGGATTCTAGAAAGGCAGCCTAGAAAGGATTGTGAGATTAGATGTTCAAGTCACACAAACTAAAATATTACAAATGGCAGATGGATAAAAGTGCTTTTCAGTGTAATAAGAATTCCCCAGAGAGAAACAGGTTTTTCTCAGGAAAAAAGATGGATTGTTAAAAGTCAAATATAGTAATTAAAAACCATTTATGGACCTAGAATTTGCTCATAATGATTTTTTTCAACCATATTTTTAGAATCATGGATCAATTACATTGTAGTTTGAGGTAAATCCTGTTATTACATACAGGATAAAGAAAAGGCTGGTATGCAGCCACATTAGACAGTTTTCCTTTCAGACTTCAGTCTGATTTGCTCACAATCTACCTAGTACATTTTTTCCCCTTGAGTTAAAAACAAGAGATTTCTCATGCCTGCGCATATTGCCTGGAGCCAGTAATAGATTATATAGCTGTCAGCAAACTGATAAGAGCCAAAATTACTCCACAGAGTCCTCTTTAAAGAAGAGCCAAAAGCAGCACATTAAATTAAAAGGGGGAAGGGTCACAGAAACCAGTCACTCATGCTGTTAATGTGGCATTAAAACAAATACATATATTATGTACTCCAGCAAATGTCTGACTTGACCTGGAGATTGAAGCCCACTTGGAGGTCAGAGTTGAAGCATTTGGAAAAGTAAAAATTCTCCTTTTTTGTCCAGTTGTTTTTTTTTCTGAATGAAAAAGCTAGAAAAGCACTAACTTCATTCTCCTTTTTGGTATTAAAATGAGAGTGGCATTGACAACAATAATAATATCAGCAAAGATGGAGAAGGGGGAAGATGAAATTGTTTGCCCATTAAAGCCCAGCGCTTGTTTTGCTCATTGCACGGTAATATGATAAGATGGCTACCAGAAAATAAGATTCAACTGCTACTATTCAAAAATGAACCCAAGCCCCCCCCCAAAAAATATCAAATAAACGTTATTAAATGGCATGGAATGCTATCAAAACAGTTCTTCACATTGTGGGCAAAAGCCATGTTAGTCTCTGATGGCAAATCAGGATCTGGTAGTACCTTTTCCGCCTAAACAATTTTATTAAAAAGCACAAGCTTATGTGAGCTACGGCAGGGGTCCCCAACCACCGGGCCGCGGACCGGTCCCAGTCCGTGGATCACTTTGCACCGGGCCGCAAAGAAAATAAAAATAAAATAAAAATGGCGGCTTTCTTCGCCTTCGGTGAATGCTGCTGGGATCAGGGATCAAGGACACAAATGAAAGAAGGGGAGGGAGGAAGCAACCAAAGCCTGTCCTACTCTCTGGCTCAGTGGCTTGGTTTCCTCCCGCCTCGTTCCTCTCTCAGTCGCTCTCTCGCTCCTCCACCAGCCCAGGAAGAAACTGCTTCAAAGAAGCCGGCAGGGTGGCTTTTCCTGTCGGCGCAGCTCCCACGAGCGCCCGTTCACCCCCACCCCGCTGCCAATCAATCCAGGTTCAATCCAGTGCTCCGTTCTGCCTGCCTGCCTGCCTTCGTTTGTTTGGAGCAGCTTCGGCTGAGAATAATAACTATTGCCTCTTTTACTCAGCCGAAGCTGCTCCGAAACCACCAGAAACGAAGGCAGGCAGGCAGAACGGAGCACTGGATTGAACCATGGGTGGCGGGGTGGGGGTGAACGGGCGCTTCAGAAGATCTGCGCCGACAGGAAAAGCCACCCTGCCGGCTTCTTTGAAGCAGTTTCTTCCTGGGCTGGTGGAGGAGCGAGAGAGCGACTGAGAGAGGAACAAGGCAGACACCTGAGGGATGAGGCTGAGGGAGGGAGGGAGACACCTGAGGGATGGGGCTGAGGAAGGCAGGGCCGAGAGGCGGGGCTTCTCAGCCGTCCTGCAGGGACTTGTCCTGAGCCGCGGAGACAGCCGTGGGCGCCATCGCCCAGCGCTCAGTTTTGAAGGCGCTCCTCAGCCCGGCGCAGTTCCTGAATCTGCAGCTGAAACCCTCCGTTTTAAATGTCCCAATAGAAGAGAATATCTGTTGCTCAGGGTTGCAATGAGGAGGCATTGGCGCTCCCTGAACTTGGTGGTTTGCTGGCAGATGTTTTATTACCCGACTAGGTAACAACATCAGATGTTACCTAGTCAGGTAATGAAACGTCTGCAAGCAAACCACCAAACTCGGACTCCCCCCGCCCCCCGGTCCTTGAAAAAGTGTTTCTGCGTGAAACTGGTCCCTGGCACAAAAAAGGTTGGGGACCACTGAGCTACGGCTCACTTCATTAGATGCTTGATGAAACAATCATCTGCTTGAGCCTGTCAGCAACTCTGAACAGATAAGAGTACTGTGGGATGCACATAGGGGAAAAGTCCTTCTGTATTCCACACCATTGTGTCCTTATCCCAGCTGAACAAATGAAAACCAAGATGTTAACAAATATCAGCAACTTAGATGGAAGGTAAATACATTTTCATTTATTTCAATTTAAATCTAATATCTGCTCTATTTCCAGATTAAATATCACCAAAAACCTATCAAAAACAACACAGGTGGCCATATTTCAGTATTGCAGAATACATTATGCCCATAAAATAGATACTGATGAAAAATAATGACTCAGGTAAGAAAAGATACAACCTAGAAATCAAGAAGCACTTCTGATTCTGTCTTCAGATCTAATTTTATACTGAGGCAGTCTTTTGTATCATTTCTGTTATTAGGCATTTGGGAACCAGAAATCACTACCAAACTACTGCAAATTGCCCGGAGATCTAGCGTTATTACTTGAACTAGCTTCTGCCCATCCTGATCTACAGATACACTACCCCCAAAACGCTTCTGCCTCCCCAATAATTATAATTCAAAATAATAAAATTTAATGTGTCTAAAGACTAACATCCCTCTTTACGTTCCTTGAATCTTAATCACTTCATGCTATATATCTGTAGGAGCCTCTTATCAGCTCCTCCTTTCTGCAGCTGTTCTCTAATATTTTCACGCATGGTAACTTTTTCATGTTATCTTTCTCTCCACGTATAGGACGTCTCAGACTCTATTCTCTGCTCACTGTTGATGAATGAATTCGTCAAGTCTCATGATTCCCTGAACCACCCACACAGAAACTACACTAGTTTTCTTTCAGTGATGCTGCTTTGGTTTTACTATTATTTTTTTCCCACCAGTCAGCCTGTAATTCACGTCTGTTGTTTCTCTCTTTGAAATGATAAAACAATACATTTCTATTCTTTTGGCAAAGCTTTTAACCCATTTCCTATTACCTCTTACTTTATGGCATTCTTTTTTTCCCCCCTCTTATGTTCTGCTGTTACATTTTGGTATCCTCTAAATTCTTTCTCAAAATGCACCCTTTTCAAGAAAACATCAACTAAAACTCAATGTTTCCTATTCTCTGATGGGAATTCTATCTATACTAAAACTTACCCTTGGAACAGACCTTTGTTTTGTCATACTGGATTCATACAACCTTGTGTTCAGACACTATTGTGCATTCTGACAATGTGCTGGTGCCACCAGACTCTTCAGCCATCCAACATTTTAAAAAATTGAATGAATGAAATATCATAGGAAACTAACATGCCTCAAAATAAAGCCACAGCCTTCAACACTATAATTATGTGCAAGAATTTCTTTAGACTCCACTGGGCTATAGAGAGCCATTTTTGGGTACCAGCACGCCTACTACATGATTCACTTTGTGAACAGAGAAGTATCCCATAGCAAAAAAATGTTCTGATTATATCCAGTTCATGCTTTCAAAATCCCAAATCTGCTCCTTGTCCAAAAAAGTTATCTACCTGTCTTACATCTATAAAGCACAACACATACCAATAATATTATATAAATAAAAATGGATAACATGCACCCTGGAATGGGTGGGGGCTTAATTAGGACTTATTTTGGATATAAGTCCTATATTGGGTGCACATGTAAAAATGAAGCTAGGACTTACTTTCGAGGTAGGTTGTATTTTCAGGGAAACACAGTAAAATAAATGTGAAAAGGAATATGTAAGAAGCATCCAACAGAAGGATAATTCTTCAAAAACAAAGTGGGATCAAATTTGATATGGAAGGAAGAAAACAGGCAAAAGCAGGATTACATGTTTTCCTAACTAGCTGTCCTTGGTTGCTATTTTAAGAAGGAAAAAACATTAGAATTGAAAATCAAATAAAAATTGTATTAAGATTTTATTTTGACAGCATATACCTGCTGTCTTCATCTTTTATTTTTACAAAGGTCAAACAATGATTGTGGGATAATTAAGCATAGCGTTATAGGACTTCTTCAGGCATAAATGAGAGTTTAGTTTTCAGGCTCCATGTGGATTTAACATAACGGAGGGCAAGATGGAGAAGAATGTTTACTAAGGGGCTTTTGTAGAAATCAGACTGGCTACAGCGTTCTTAACAGACATGGGGTGGTCTTGAAATATCCATCCAGCATGCTTTAACTTTCTTAAATTCAATTGGCTCTTGCTTCTTCCAAGCAGCAAGTCTGCTGGGGCTATATAAAGCCAGAAGAAGCCTCTGGTTTCTGTAAAACTAAAAGAAGGAGCTTTGTTTAAGAGGATGGGGGGAAGAAGAAGGACATTTACACTCTTCAAGCACACATGGTCACCATATTTTTATTCTTTTAAAAGCATAAATGCATGGATTAGGCCTGAACACAAATTAGATTGCAGAATTAGTGGTTGGATATCAAGTAGATTTAGATCAAGTAGATTAGTAATTAAATTTCCAGGTAGATTTGTATGGCTAACTATGAAAATCTGAAATTATAGGACTTGCTTACGATCTCAGTGCAAATCAGAGATAAAGGAAAAGGAAAAGAGAATCACATTCTAACTCTTATTATCAAACCACAAAACACCACAGCTTCTCACCTCTGGTTTATAGATCTCAAGGTGCTTTTTTGGCTGCTCTCAAAATTGAGGTCACATTGAATAAAGTTTGCTTCTAAAATACTCAAGTCTACCCATGAGAAAATTCTGCATACAAATCTTAATAGCAATGATTAGTTCCAATCCAGTATGGAATGCATTTTTCCTCAGCAGCAGAAACTCATATACCTATCCAAAAACATTTGCCAGGAATTTTTGTTGGGGATTTATGTTGTTTTTTCATTAAAGGGTTTTGTTTAAGAGACACAACCATTTAAAATATACAAAACGAACAGTTTTAACAAAATAGCACAGTTTAGAAATTATTTCAACAATAGAAAAATATATTTTAATATATGAACTATAGAAACTTAATGTAGTAGTCATCAAATAGGCAAGAAAATGCTTAAATTATATTCTAACTCAATGCAAATAACTCATTTCTAATTTCAGACTTTTCTCAGGCATTTTATAGCTACAAACAGCTGCTTTTAATCTATGTTACTCTACATGGTTGCAGTACAAATATTACAAACATGTACATACATATGTTTGCACATATTTAGTACATCACTGTATGTGAATCATCAAATACTATTTTCTAACAGAATATCAAATTGGTTTTAGATTATGACACTTCAAACACAAAGGGATGCATTACATTTAACTTTCCCAAATCATAGAGTATGTAACACGAGCATATAAATAGTACCATGAACAGTATTATTACAGCATTATTACAGCAACAAACAGACAGACTGATTGAATCTGTAAGTTCAACGGAGCACAATGAAAAAATGAGATTAAATATATAAAGAAACAAACTAGTAACAAACAGCATCAACCTTAGAATTGACAATGAAGATACTGACATGTCAGATGGCTTATGCTTTTTAGGATCAACCAACAAGGTTAAAGGAGCCAGTAATCAAAAAAATATGCCGAAGGCTTTAGAAAAAAATATTTAGATGCTGAGATGTCCCTGTATATACAAGAATCAGAATTATGCAAGCAATGGTTTTCCCTGCAGCCGCCTATAGAAATGAAATTTAGACTTTAAATCAGTATAAAAAGAAATATTGATATTTAACAACTTCAGTGTTCAAAACTTACAAAGTATTAAGTATAGTGATTCACTAGATCGTCTCCCATAAAGCTCACTGCCTGTTCAAATTAATTATTATGGTTGATTGCATAGTCAGCCAGATGTTTATTATTAATATTATGATTCATCACAGAGTCAGAAATTTAGACTGAATCTGGAATTTCTGTCTACTTATCAAGTCCTTCCCAAAGATCTGGGATTGGCAGATGTCGTTTGATGGTGTTTAAGCGTATCGCCTCAGGATGCAAACTGTTCCAAGCAAAGCTGCCTTTTGCAATTGACTGGTGATTTTGTCAATACCGAAAGCGTTCAAGTAGTGCTCTAGTTGTTTTGAGATTGCACCCAACGTACCTATTACTATTGGTATCATCTTTCCTTTCTTTTGCTATAGTCATAATACTCTTATTTGCAGGTTTTTGTAATTTTTCCCCACAACAATAATGTGAGGTAAGATCGGTCTGAGAAAAAATGACTGGCTCAAGGCCATTCAGCCAACTTTCATGCCTATAGCCCTACCACTTTACATATAAATATTTTATAGAGTTAGGATTAAAGTCTTTGTATACTGTAAATCTTTGTATGTTGAACCTGTAGTTATAAAAAGCAGAACATGAAAATATAAATAAGTTATAATGTGCATGAATTTCATGCCCATACATGCAGTCTTTTGCCAACCTTTAACTGAGGAGCAAAACAAAGCAATCTCTGGAGTCAACTATGCTTAGCTGTGGTTTCCTACTTTATTTGGCTTCTTGCACAAATCGAGGAGTAAAGCAGAAGCAAGGGACTGAAAATAATTACATAAACTTGTGAAAATAATTGTGTTCTAACCAAGAAACTATCTGCTTGCAGCCAATCACAAATGAAAATAATGTCATAGATAAAACATTAAATATTACATTACAGTAAAGGAGCCAGAAAACTCTGAAATAATGAATAATAGAGTTGGGAGGGACTTTGGAAGTCTTCTAATCCAACTCTCTGCTCACGCAGGAAACCCTAGACCATTTCAGACAAATGGTTGTCCAATCTCTTCTTAAAAACCTCCATTGATGATGGAGGAAATTTGTTTCACTGATTAATTGTTCTAACTGTAAGGATTTTTTCCTTAGTTCTAGGTTGATTCTTTTCTTAATTAGTTTCCATCCATTGTTGCAAAGGATGAAATTTTGATACAATTCAAAAACTGTTCAGCCACATATAATGTTTCTTTTGATCTGGACGCTAAGCACATTATATTAGTCTTAAACATCGTTCAGAAAGGGGATACAAGTATAGTAGACATCAAATGACATAGTAGATAAATGATATAGAAGAAAATATTCTGAAAGTACAGAAAGAATAATTTTCTCTAAGGGTTCTCATCCCATCATAGTATCTTTGCTTTTACCAACCCCAAATATCAGGCTTAAGATTTGAATTGTCTCAACTCAGCTCCTAAAGCTTTATAGCCTATTATTTTGTTTAACTATGGATGCTTCCACAACAGCAAGGAATTATAACTCTTCTAAGACAAGCATGAAAGGGAAGAGCAGAATCCAGCAAGGATCTGCAGTCAATAAGCTAAAAAACTATAACACTTCCTTTCTTATCCTCACCTCATACACTTCATATTAAATAGAAAACAAGTATGTTTTTAACCTCTGTGTCAAGGGCCATCTTTAACCAATCATTTAGTTCCATAGCAAAAGAAAAAATGAACAGCTGCTGAGCAGGTGGTAGAAGTTTTCACACATCTTCAGACAAATTAAGAATCTGCATTCACGGACTATTTCTCCATTCAATATCTATGCTGGACATAGTTTTTCTGAATATGTATTTCTTAACAAATATCAAATAAATGTATGTCACTTCTAAGATTCCATAGATGCCTTAATATAAAATCTTATTAATAAATAAGACTGATCATAAATGAAATGTGTGTATTTTGTGCATGGCATGTTTAGCAAACCCAAAGTATGCTACTGTTATATAAAATATAGAATATATTGTTATGCATTATCGAATGAGAATACTTATTCTAGGAAAAATACAATACATTCTATCTATCTAAGAAATGCAATACTTTTAGCAGGTATGGGATTCAATATGCCGTGCCCCTTCCGATATTGGGTTGTTTTTTTAACGTACTTTCTATTTTTTCACAGTAAGACAATCAAATGAAAAATATATCTAATATTGGGAGTCCAAATGTAAATAGATTCAATTACAGTAAAACTTTCAGTTAATGGATCATTCAGGGGAAGGGAATATCAGTTAAATCCAAAACCTGTTAAATATGAATTTAAGTAATTTGTGTCATCTTAGCCAATTGCATAACTCTGTCGCTGACATAAAAGGTGTCAGTTGTGTCAGTTACTATCCAAATAAAAAGGAACCATTGAGAAGATGTCTGTCTCGGACTTATTGGGTGGAGTGGACGTTTGCTGGAACGCTGACAAAGGGTTTTGCTTTGAATAAACATTCAATAATAGATAGATAAACCCTTGATTTAACAGATTCTAGTTAGTTAAGTAACAGTGGAGTGATATTGTATCTGAAATCTGTTAAATCAAATTTCAGTAAACCCACTACTGCATATTATTAACACAATATGGGGATTTGTTTTTTTTAAAAAATTAATACTGGAAGGAGATTTTGAACTAGATTAAAAATTATTAGTAATAATCTGAGAATATCCATAAATACAAATATTGGTAGTTATTGCAGAATTTAGAGAAAATCCCCATACAGTGATTTCTAGGTAAATTAGACAACATTAAAAACAATTTCATGAGTTTTTTGTTAGACTAAAATTAGTCACATTATGAGGGGTATTTGTTTTTTAAAAAGAATGAATATCAAGTCAACTGACACTGACTATACTCAACTCTAGAATTTATCCTAATAATTAAATATTTTCAGAAGCAAATTATTAGCACATATTTAGAAAATAAATAAATAAATAAGGTTCTCATAAGACTAAATAGGATTAAATAATTATGCTGACTAATAATTCATTTTTAAAATACCACATAATGAAACTATAAATATTATATACCAAAATACAAGTAAAAGAGATATTATATTTAAGTTATTGAAAAGGATGTAAAAATCACTGATATTTTAAAAAATCTAGCATTAATTTTAGAAGGACAATATTTAATCTTTAAATATTTAAACCCACATATATAAATACGATTTTAAGAATATACCCTTATTTACAGCTTAAACTAGTAAATATATCCTGCAATGTAAAATGAAGCTAAAGATTTAATTGAACAATACAGCACTCAAGAATATTTGTACTCCTAGAATGCTGCAAAAAAAAAAGCAGCAGACTGATTCAAAGATCAACATTTGTAATTTTGCACCCATTAGTATACAAATAAAGAAATTATGTTGTTAAATCCTAACAGCTTTGAACAAAAGTTTCAGACTGAAAGAAGAGTTTGGCAGAAGAACAAATTACATGTGGATGGTAAGGAATCTCATTGTTATAAAGAGTGCTCAAAAAATAGACTCACACAGGTCTGGAATAGCCTATGTTGGAATTGACAGGGTGGGGGTTGATTAGATGAACCATTGGAGCCCTTCCAATTCTACAATTCTGTGATTTCAGAACACTGACAGATGTGGCTCTAATTTCATTCCTACATTTTTGCCAGATGTTGCATCCTCAATAGACTAAAAGAAAAGAAACAGGGAAGGGAAGTATCTATAAACATAATTACAAATTTAAGGATATGTATTTACAGTTCCATGCATTACTCTAGCAGGGTATGTATAATATGTAATAGTATAATAATAAAGTAGAGTGCTAAATAATATGGATACCTGATCACATTAAGATAAACTCAACTTTCCTATTTTCAATAGTACTCAGAAGTTAACCATTTCTAGCACAATTGAAGCGTTTAACTAACCCATCCCCAAATAGAGAGTCTAGCAAAGACTATGAAAATCATAATGAATCAAGGGAGCAGAGACCTCTTCTGGCTATTTGTCATATTGGCAAAAATTCATAGCAAAACAAAAACCTCAGTGGGATCTCTCTCACAGACTTAAATAACCTAATTACCTCATAAATTATCCAAGTCCACATTAGTTTCCAGGACTGCCTCATGTCAAGTGACTTGAGTAGGAAAACTATTACCTCCTCATAAATTTGGCCCTCACATTACAGTATGACTTTTCCTGATATTTATGCTTGATTTCATATACTTCAATATTCTCCTTGTAACCTTGATTACATTCCCTAGGCACATTTATTTTTATAATGAATAGGACTGATAGATTGATTATTCATTAAAGTTCTTTAAAACAAGTTCCAGGTTTTGTTTTTCCAAAGAAATTTTGAAAATTCAACTGATCTGCAGTCCAAAACAGAAGGTTCACATTTTAAAACTAATGCTGGATTATCATTCTAAAAAGAAACAAACTTGTTTTAAAGTACCAACAGACGTTATCTCTGAACTTTGAATATTAGTTTTCCTAAATCACATGCATTTATCATTATTGGTGGTGCAGTGGTTAGAATGCAATTTTGCAGTATTGCAAGCTAACTCTGCCCACTGCCAGAAGTTTGATCCTGACCAGTTCAAGATTGACTCGGCCTTCCTTCTGAGTTCTGTAAAATGAGGACCCAGGTTGTTTGGGCAATATGCTGACATTGCTGACACCGCTTAGAGAGGGCTGTACAGCACTATAAGTTTAAGTGCGATTGTTATTCACCCAATTTTCCTTTTATATGTACATATTTAAATAACTACAGACTTAAGAGTTCTCTTCCTCTTTTATCATTTAACACTTAGCATTGACAATAACTGTCATAAGAACATGTCTGCATAAGTTCAAGTTACAACTGAATAAAATTTCAGTTTGAAAACAGATCTCATTCTTAACCTGGGACCACTTGCACATTAAAATGCTGGCTTCCATTTGTAATGCAGAATATGGGTGCCTATCACCTCCTAAAATGCATCTGTGAATTGTTATAAAGAGTATGTCATTTATTTGTTTGTTTGCTTGTTTAGTCTTTTATTCATTCATTTACCATGCTAACAAAGCTACATCTGTTTTACATAATCTATAAATGAAGGATGTAAAATAATCTTCAGCATTGACAAGATTTAAATTGCTTAATATACAGACCAACATTTATTTATTTAGGTGTCTGTGCTATCATTCTTTCCCAGAGGAGTCCATAGTTATGGAGTTATGGAGAGAAAGTTTGGTATAGTGGTTAAGGTCCTGGCCTAGAAACCAGGAGACTTGGAATCATAGTCCTGCTTTAGGTATTAAAGTCAGCTGGATGACCTTGGGCCAGTCATTCTCTCTCAGCCCAACCCACGTAATAGGTTTGTTGTTGTAAAGAAAATATGAGGCAGGAACATTAGGTATGTTTGCCCCCTTGAATTATCTTTTTTAAAGGATAAAAATATAATAATAATTTACAGGAGGGGAGCAGTGTGAAGTAATGTGACCAACGTCTCAAAGTAAAGTTTGACTCCTCATAACTTTATGAGTATATCCAGGTAGTTTTCTTGACCATAATATGGAAAAGAATTCCTATTGTTTTCTTTCTACATGTTAGCTTTACATTTTCCAGGTAACCTACAGCCCGGATATTTTTAGAAGTTTGAGCACTAACCGGATCCCCAATATGTTTTGCTCATAGTTCAAACAGGCAAGTCAGTACAAAAACAAAGAAACAAAGTCCATTAAAAATCACCATAATTATCAAGCTAAACATAATCAAATTAAACAGTATTGTCATAGATTAGAATATTATTTTGTAATGTTCTCTGACCTGGACAAATGGGGTAACTTGCATAGATGTGACAAAAATAAAATTAGAGAAGAAAGGCCTATGTATGCCATTTTCAATGCCTGGATGAAAGGCAGCAAATACACTGCTCAAAAAAATAAAGGGAACACTTAAACAACACAATGTAACTCCAAGTCAATCACACTTCTGTGAAATCAAACTGTCCACTTAGGTAGCAACACGGATTGGCAATCAATTTCACATGCTGTTGTGCAAATGGAATAGACAAGAGGTGGAAACCATAGGCAGTTAGCAAGACATCCCCAATAAAGGAGTGGTTCTGCAGGTGGTGACCACAGACCACTTCTCAGGTCCTATGCTTTCTGGCTGATGGCTTGGTCACTTCTGAATGTTGGCAGTGCTTTCACTCTAGTGGTAGCATGAGACGGAGTCTACAACCCACACAAGTGGCTCAGGTAGTGCAGCTCATCCAGGATGGCACATCAATGCGAGCTGTGGCAAGAAGGTTTGCTGTGTCTGTCAGCGTAGTGTCCAGAGCATGGAGGCGCTACCAGGAGACAGGCCAGTACATCAGGAGATGTGGAGGAGGCTGTAGGAGGGCAACAACCCAGCATCAGGACCGCTACCTCCGCCTTTGTGCAAGGAGGGACAGGAGGAGATCTGCCAGAGCCCTGCAAAATGACCTCCAGTGGGCCACAAATGTGCGCGTGGCTGCTCAAACGGTCAGAAACAGACTCCATGAGGGTGGTATGAGGGCCCGACATCCACGGGTGGGGGTTGTGCTGACAGCCCAACACCGTGCAGGACGTTTGGCATTTGCCAGAGAACACCAAGATTGGCAAATTTGCCACTGGCGCCCTGTGCTCTTCACAGATGAAAGCAGGTTCACACTGAGCACATGTGACAGACGTGACAGGGTCTGGAGACGCTGTGGAGAACATTCTGCTGCCTGCAACATCCTTCAGCATGACCGGTTTGGCAGTGGGTCAGTAATGGTGTGGGGTGGCATTTCTTTAGGGGGACGCACAGCCCTCCATGTGCTCGCCAGAGGTAGCCTGACTGCCATTAGATACCAAGATGAGATCCTCAGACCCCTTGTGAGACCATATGCTGGTGCGGTTGGCCCTGGGTTCCTCCTAATGCAAGACAATGCTAGACCTCATGTGGCTGAAATGTTCCTGCAAGACGAAGGCATTGATGCTATGGACTGGCCCGCCCGTTCCCCAGACCTGAATCCAATTGAGCATGTGGAGGCCACACACTACTGAGCCTCTTTTTGACTTGTTTTAAGGACATTACATCAAAGTTGGATCAGCCTGTAGTGTTTTTTTCTACTTTAATTTTGAATGTAACTCCAAATCCAGACCTCCTGTGATGACTCGTCGTCTCTCAAAATAACGCAAAACCCAAAACATATATTAAAGTCCGGTAAGGCCTCCAACTTAACTTCACTGTTTTATTAGGCACAGTTTAAAGTCACAAAAGTAAATAATGAGGCTAACAGAAAACCAAAACAAACCGCATTGATGAGAGTTCTCAAGCAAGCTGAGATAACTAATCATAAACTCCAGGCAAATAACCAAGAAAAGTCCATGGGAAGAACGCCAACAAAGATAAACCTCTTTCAAGGTAAACACTAATTGACTCCAGCAATTCTACCTATGTAGCTGAAAAACTTATATACATAGCTCCCACCTGCAAGCCACGAGGAGGATCATGGTAATCTCCTCTTGAGTAGACCTCACTTTTCCCTGATCCTCTCCTCCCTGCGTGACCTGGGATGGATAGGGGATGGGCCTGGATCCTCCTCTGACTGCTCAGCCGGATTCTGCCCTTCCCCAGTCTCCTCCACCACCTCTGGAGCCACACTCCCACTCCCTGTTGGCTGTTCCTCCTCTTCTTCAGAGTCAGACTCCACCAGGGGCATGACACCTCCGTGGGTTGCTAAATTTGATTTCCATTGATAATTTTTGTGTGATTTTGTTGTCAGCACATTCAACTATGTAATGAACAAAGTATTTTATAAGAATATTTCATTCATTCAGATCTAGGATGTCTTATTTTTGTGTTCCCTTTATTTTTTTGAGCAGTGTACATTCAATGAATAAATTAAATAAACATATAAATACATATTAATTGAGAATCCTAACTTTAATGAAAGTGTGAAAATCATTCAGAACTCCCATAAGCAAATAATCAAATGTCTTTTTTATTCATTCTAATTCATTTACCATTTCATATCATTCATTTCATTTTACAAAAGTAGTATAGAATATTATGTTTGTGTAATCTCAGTGTACCTATACTGCATAATTTACCAGTAGGGAATGCTGTGCACCTCCTTTGAAGAAACCGCTAACATTTAGAAACGTGCAAAATATTGTAACATTTACCCTATATCCAACATATATGCACACATTAGACTCACAGCAAAACAATGATTTATATGACACCTATTTCTGCACATTAATGAAAATTAATTGTACCTGTCTCTGCATCTCTTCAATCTGTCGCTGGGGTATGCTCTGTAGGATATGGTACAGCTCGGGCATCTTCTCTTCAGGTATCACCACAGAAGCTCTAAATGTAGAAATAGGAAAAGAAAAAGAGGAAATACTTTGAAAACCTAAGCCATCCCAAGGTCATAATTAATGTCAGAGAAGTTAAGAATGGTCTAGATCCAGACATGGTCTCTTCTGAATGAATTAAATGAATGAATGAATTCTGAATTAAAGCAAACGACTTTAAGATGGGTGAAATTCATTCACCTTCCAGAATTCCCTAAGCCATCATAAAGTTGCTTGAGAAACACTGATTTATAGCAGGATTTAGTAGAGTTGCAGCAGATAGAACAAAAGGAGCCTTAGTTTCAACTTTAAATTGGCAAAATCTACCTTCTTTCATTTATTGAAATGACTTGAATCAAATTCCTCCACAGAAGTGTTTGTACTGAAGGGAGAAATTCAAGATTTAATAGAAGATCCATGTAGTTAATTAACTAATAGAAATGGGGAAAATTACTTTTTATAGAGACTCAAAGACTCAAAGGCCCACCCCAAAAAAAATGAAAAAATGGGAAAGTATAAAAAAAAGCTCTAAAAAACTTGAGATTTTTTAATATAAAAATGACATATTTCCTAGTACCTTTTAAAAATAATACATACAATTATTAAAATATGAAAGAATTTTGTCTATGCTTAAAAATGCAATGTATCGATAATATCTGATAGCGAAGCTTGCCTCAATAAGGACAAAGCAGTTTTCAAAAGTGCATAAATACAATGATCCTCATGATGACAGTACTTCAAATTTAGAAAATGAGTGATTTGACAATATTATGGTAAAACATACATTCTGTCAGTGTTCCCTCAACATTAGTGTGGATGTGCAATGTATTCTATGAATGTCCCAAAGGTGCTTTTTCAGAAGGCAACTAGACTTTCTTGTATTTTTCATTGAAGACATTTTGCTTCTCATCCAAAAAGCCTCTTCAACTCTGGCAGGATAGAGTGGAATGGAAGGATTTATATTCCTTGCAAATAGCTGGTCTTTTGCATCCTTTTAGAGCAGGAGTTCCCAAACGTGGCAACTTTAAGACTTGTGGACTTCAACTCCCAGAATTCTCCAGCCAGCTATACTGTGCTGGAGAATTCTGGGAGTTGAAGTCCACAAGTCTTAAAAAGTTGCTAAGTTTGGGGACCTCTGTTTTAGAGGCTCGTTGAAGCACTTGGAGGTTTATCTGTCTCCTCAAGGTCACCTGAGTAGTGCTCCTGATTCCTGTAGTCTGCAATTTATTTTTCCTCTGGAAATCCATTCCTACTCCCACATCCTATCAGATTTGAAGAAGCATCTTGGATGAGAAGCAAAACATCTTCAAAGAAAAAACAAAGACCAGTTGCCTCCAAAAAAAGCACCTTGGGGACAACCATGACCTGGATGACTGAGAATCTCTACAGACTATTCTATGGATGGGATAGCTGTTTCAGGGGGTTTGTATCTGAGCTAAAACTTGCATGTTTAATCTGAATGTGGAACAAAGCTAGACTCTTTTTTTTCAGACATCAGCAGACATGGTTATTCTGAGGTGAAGTGCTTTTGGTAGGAGCAGATAAAAGCCAAGGACTTCAGCAGCAATAGCAACTCAGGTGAGAAATGAATGTGAGGTCACTGGGAAGAGGAGGAACACAGTGAGAGCTGCTGACAGGAGGTGATAAGGGAGGGGTGGCATGTACATACAATAAAATCATTATTATTTTATGGAGTCAGCAGAGCAAGGCTGGCACATGTCATCCTTGCAAATTTCATGCTGGCTGAAACCCATAATTTGGATTTTGCTTCTGAACCAGAGCTGTTCCAGAAGTTTGGCAGAACATCTGGTACAGAGTGTATTTGTTTTGAATATCAAAACATTTTCTATTTCATGCACACCCCTAATGTTTTTGTACCTGTTTAATATAACAAAGGAGAAAGCCTAGAATACAACATTTTCTTTGTTCGACTACAATGTTGATGAATATTAGTTTTCAGTATCTGGATGGTATAATGGAGAAATCCAAAAATATAACTTCCTTTCTTCTACTTTACTATTCATTATTTCTTCTGTTTAACATTAGGTTTTGCTTTCATGCATCTCTGAACTACAGAAAAATGAACTCCCAGGAATTCCCTGGCATTTTTGAATTTAGCTTGGGCTAAGATGCTTAGTTTCCCAACTGAAACCATGGTTGAGTCTGTCCACATGTTCTAAGATATTCATGGATTTTTCTGCTAATCTGCTGAATATTTGTTCTACATAGTAGCTGTTACAGTCCTTGCACTGTATGTTGTACTGTAGATAACTCCTATTTTTGTTCTTGAGCTACTTGACCCTTTGGTTTACTTAAAATCTTTTGAAGGGTTTTAGTTGGTTTATGTTGTACGGTGATGTTGTTTGATTGTAATAGTCTGTTGGCTGTTTCTGTGATTCTTTTTTAATGTATGGTAATCTATTCCTTTTCATAGCTTGTGTTGGTTATGCTATAGTGGGTTGAGCAATCTGTGGTCTAAATGAAGTCCGCAACTTCATCAAAAAGTGCCTGACCGCTCAAACAGTCAACCCAGTACAGTTGAATATTCTTGTATGTCTTGGAAATAAGACAAATAAACTCAATCTATATATATATTTTTTTTTTTTTTTAAAACAAGTTTTATTAAAAGTTTCAACAACAAACAAATCATTACATATTAAATCTTTCCCTGTCTTTCTACAATAATTTCCCCAATATTCTCATAAAACACAAACAAACACAAACAAACATAAAAAAAATCTTTTAGTAAAGTACCTTGGCCCCAGTTACCTCTCTTTGCATGGGCTAAAATAATAGCACATATCACTCTTCACATTTCTATCTTATTTAATCCATCTTAATTAAATCATTAAATTTGTATCTTTTGCCCATTCATTTATCCCTCTATCTCTTCTTATAATAAAAAAATTTCTCCTGAAATCACTAATCAGAGTATGATGCCTTTCTATCCTCCCCTAAGTTAGTAAAATTAACATTCAGCATAACAAATACCCAATTTGGTTCTGCTTGGTACATTCTATCCACCAAAAATGTTTAAATACATTGTATCCTCCTTTCCTTCGATATTTTATTACATTTTAAAAATCAATCATTATTAAAAACTTCAACATTTTAATTTCTTATTAAATCTTAAACCATTCTAATTTACTATTTCAAATATAAATGTTACAATACCATCTTCTGTACCTTAGCAGAATCTTTCTTACAGAAAATTATATTTCATCCTTTGTCTCTAAAAAAAATCCCTCTTCTCCCATCCAATTTTAAAGCTTTGAGGCTTTTCTCCGCCTTTCCCTTTCTTTTCTTCCCCCACCAAATCTTCCTACCCCCTTCTTCTTCTTCTAACCTCTGCCTTGCTGGGATCCCTTCTCTGTTGTGTTCCTTTTTCTCTTGTTTGTTATCATTATATTTACTTTGCATCATATTTTCTCTTTCTCAAATGTTTTTTAGATCTTAAGTCCTTCATTTTCCTTGCTCTCTTCCTTCCTTCTTCCTTAGATAAGTTTTGGGATTCAATGAAGATGGCGTCTTCGTCTCTTCCTTGTTGTTCTTCTTCCGTTTCCATCTGTTCCATTGTCTGTTGGTAATTGACCAGCGCCATTTCTAGAAATAGAAAAGCTTTTTCCATGCCATCTTTGCAGGCTGCTTTTGTTTGCTCATATTCATCCCTCAGGTCTTCAAAAAGGAAAGCCATTATAAATAAATCTTTTCTTTTCTTTATTCCTCTTTCTTCTTACACCAACCAAATATTCCGAGAGAAAGGCAAAAACAATCCCAAAATCCACAATCCTCAATAAATCCAAGCAAGCCAAAATTCCCCTTCCTCTTCCAGGGGTGGTATCAAACAAATAAAAAAAAAAGAATCCAAGTCTATATTTTAAAGCCTTATTAAGATTGTATTTCTGTCCTCAAGTCTTCAAGGCATCTCCTCCAACAAGATCCAAATTTATATATTTTCTTTATCCTCTCCCTTCCGGCTTAATTCCGTCGGGAGGGAGAGTAAACTTTCCTTCAGCACCTCAAAATAGCCGCTTTTTTTCTCTTGTGGAAGAAATCATCAGAAAACCATCTTTTCCAGGAATTAAATTAGATAAATCTCAAAGCCCTGGGTCAACCAAGAAGAACTTTCACTTTCAATAACTTTCTCTTCTTCCTCCTGCGCATACTTGCCCGGCTGTCAACTTCTTTGTGGCGGCCATTGCGGACCGCCGCTGCACCGCCCTGGTAACAGGGGGTTCTGCCGGCCAGGAGGGGGTCTGCAACACCCCAAACCCTTCCTCCGGATCCCCTTACCTTCAGCTACCCCTGCAGGGCAGCCTTGCTCCGCACCCGTCCGGGTCGGAGCCCCAAAACGGCTAGCGCGGCAGGGATCGCGCAGCCGAATCCCTACCGCCGCGGCCGACAAAACCGGAAACTCCCCCAATCTATATATTTTTTGATATTTTTCTCAGACTCATGCAGTTTCCAAATAAGCCACTCAGCGATAATAACAGAATGTACCACTTCTAGTCCAGAATCTCAAGCAACAAAGTGATAAATGTATGTATGTACCTCTTCCAGTCCAAAACTTCAGAGAAAGGAAGAACATAAGAATCCGCTATGACAACAGGGATGCAACCAGCCTGAAGAACATCACTCAAAACCGCTTGTCCTAAACGTGCTCCTCGCAGAACAATACAGAATATGGCTTCCTGTGGACAAAGAGCCAGAAAATAGTCATAATTGTTTTTCTAGTATCTTATTAAATTAAAACAAATGCCTCATTTATTCACCATCTTATGTTTAGGAAACTGGATTTCATGGTTATACAATATGTATCAAATATATACAGGGTTTTCCTTCTTCATATTAATTATAAAGGTTAATTACAACTTTGAAATACTAAACTAATACCCCAACCATTTTTTCCAGAATTATTTCAGTCTTTTCATTTGTCTCTTAGAATACTCCTATTTCACCAAAAAAAAAGAGCCCCATACCTACAGTATGTGGCAAACATGCATATCAGTTTCCTGTATTAAACATACTGTACTTAAAAAGGTTAATAAGATGCCTCTAAATGTGCATTTTTAAACACATAAGTGAGCCAGGGCTGCAATGTTGAAAACATAAGAACGACAGTTTGGTGTAGAGGTTAAGAATCAGGCTATAAACCAGGAGACTGTGATTTCTAGTCTCATTCTGGGCATAAAGCCAGCTGGATAACCTTAGGCCATTCACTTCTCTCAGCCCTAGGAAGAAGGCAATGGCAAATCCCAAGCAGTCTCTGGGGTCAAAAACTACACTGAACATACCACAAACACTGGATTACGTTACTCAGAGCCAGACCTTTCGTAAAAAAATACATTCTGCTCATAACTCAGTGAAATTTTTTATGGAAGTTCAGGATCTGACTTAAAACAATTGACTGCTTTTTTGGAGTTGGGAGAAGTTGAAATTTCAGTAATCTTTCCTTTTCTTTCAAAATTCTGCTCCAGAAGATAGCTGGAATCCCTCAGAAGAATATAAAAAGTGATGCAAAGACTAGGTTGGAAGGATCCTGTCAATTCCATATTCTGCCAGACTCCTCAATTAGCTCTCAAAAACTTCTGCTCACCCATAAAACTTTCACACTCCTAGAAGGGTAGCAATGCACCAAACTAATCATGTATAAACAGTGAAAGGTTGTATAATAAATCTAATGCTTCAGATATTTATCTACAGAAACCCTGATATTTTTTAAAATAAATCGTATCAGCACTCTCTTGTAACCAACAAGAAATGATAGGAGCAAAATGCAGCATTACCTGAAGGACCTGAGGGTAATCAAACATCAGGTTTTTATGGCAACGTTTTCGAATAAAAGGAATTCCCTCTGAAAGATTGGTACACTTGTCCAAGATTAGCACAGATTCTGTATTCTCTGCTTGAAGAGCCTCCAGTTCCGAACGGTATTCAGGATGAAGAGCAATTTGGGAGGAGAGGAGAAAATATCTACGAAGACTGAAGAACACACAACGGTTGGAACAAGTTTAGCAGTGTATTCTCTTTATGCTGCCAAAGACTTGGGCATGGTGGCAGCACACTAGTTAGAATGCAGTATTGCAAGTTAATTCTGCTGCCTGCCAATTGCCAACAGTTTTGGCAGTTCGAATCCTACCAGCCTCAAGGATGACTCAGCCTTCCATCCTTCTGAGGTCAGTAAAAGAGGACTCAGATTGTTAGGGGGAAATATGCTGATTCTGTAAATCACTTAGAGAAGGCTGGCACTGTGAAGCAGTATATAAGTCCAAGTGCTATTGCTATTACTACACAAACACATTCTTAAATATTTGTTCTTTCTTTGGTTTTTGGTGTACTAACAATATGATAATTGGGAAAATTATGTATCAACCCAATTGGGAAGACATTATTAAAGAAGTTGAATAAGCAAAATGCAGTAGGTAGTGCAGTAAAAAAAAAGTTGATCTCCATACTTGAACACAATGTGAGTCATTAACATCAATGAATGATGAATAAGTATGGTGGGACTGCAGGCAAACTATCTCACCCTCTGAATTTACTGGTGTAATTCTCAATTGATTCAATTAAACTTATTTTTAAGGACGCACTGAAACACAATCTACGGTTACACCATTATTTGAAAACCATAGCTATATTCAAATAAACAGAATTGTCCAATAAATATGATAAAGATTGTATTCAGCAGTGGTTTTGAAAGGACTAACATAACTTACATCATATTAGCTCCGGCTTATTACATTTTCTTTTAAACTCTTATTATTTTTGGTTAGATGCCAACTTGTAAATATTATATGGGCAATAGAAGATGGAAGTTATCTTCCTGGTTATAGCTGAACTATCCAAATTTTATTCAGCAATACTACTATTCCAAAAACTAATAACTAACTTTTAATCAGGTTAATAACATTTTTAACAAAAAATGTAGGTGGCAAATGCGATCTATAAATATAATTTCAAATGTATCATTACCATTAAAATTGAATACATACTAATTCAGACATAGATGGAATTACTAATATTTAACCAATATCAGGAAGTTACAAATACAGTAAAATTAAATTCCAATTTTACTATAGCTTTAGAAGCAATGTAATTTAATTTGCAGAACATTGCCACATGACAATACTATCAGCAGTCACATGTTTGTCTTATAAAGTGGTTTAAATTGTTGTCAGTTTTGGGATCATACCATTCTGATGGCATCTTGATTCATCTTGAGAAACTAGCTCAGATTGAAATGATTTTTAAATTTCATAAACAAACCAACACACTAGCATATTCCCAAAAGACCACAGGTCAGCCTAGAAAACACGTCTATTTTTCCCTCCAGGCATATGAAACTGATTTAATTTAAGGCAGATCAGTTTTCTATATAACAGTGAATTGTCTATTTTTATAAGATACGCTCCCCCCCCCCCCTCAAAAAAGTGTCTCTGCATCTTATACAGCGAATATGGGCCCATTTTTGGCCTCCCAAAACCTCCGTGCATCCCGTTTTTGCCCTCCCTGGCGTCCAGAAACACTCTGCAGGCCAAAAACACGCCTGCTTTATAACATGGAAGTGGAAATTATTTAAAATATATTTTAACCAACCTTCTGTTAAATTTGTAAAGACAAAGAAGATAGAGAATTTGGGATGATAGATAAGAGCATGTTCAAGATGAACAGTTTAGATATAAATGTAAAGGTCAACTGAATGTGATACAAAAATGAGCAGGAAGCATTCTTAACATTTCTAGAATTTGAAAAAGAAGTTTCTGGTTCTAAGTATACCTTCTAAAGACTAAAACCTAACAATGCAGGCAGATCATAAAATAAGTGAGGAAATAAACAAGAGCAGGACAATTGTTTATAACACAAGATATAATCAATTGTATTTTAAAAAAGAAAATGGCAGATTTTTCAAATCTATATGAAATAGTAATGAGGGGAACTTTAGGATATTAATGTCTATTGGAAAATAAATTCCCATGTTTGGTGCTTTAAATTCCTGAGTTGTCTTACTAATAATTTATTCTTCAAAGAACAGAAGAATGAATGAGAAAATGAGCTTTCCTTGATACCAACCTATAGGAAAAACTTAGTCAATGGAGTGAAAATAACAGGAATAGTACTGAAAAGTGATCACGTAATACTAGAGCTACTGATTTTAAAAGAAAGTAAAGCCATATATAGTCAAAATATTTTTTTAAAAAATGGATTTTAATAAACCATAGTAAGTAGGATTGGACTGAAGCAGGAGTTAGCATGTTTTCTTTCTGCTTCTCTGATTATTATTTTTTCTAGAGCTAACAAGAAAAGTTCTTAAAAAGAAGATATGAAAATGTAGTTACAAATAATCCAACTGGATGGGGGAAGAAAACACCAAAACAAATTGGTGAGGATGCTCCAATACTATAATGAAGATCTAAAAAACATACAAAGACGTAGTCAGGAAATGGAAAGAGGAACAATTCTCTAAGGGAAAAAAACACAGAGTTTGGAACTGAAAGTAGTCAGAAATGTTAATATTCAGAATGACCCAAGACCCAAGATTCAAGACTTGGCGAAGTATGTTAAAAATAAGGGCTTCCTCAGTTATGTCAATTAATAGATTTATCAGAATAACAGAGCTGGAAGAGACATTGGATGTTTTCTAATCCACCCCTCTGTTGAAACAGGAGATACATTCCAGACAAATAAGCTGTCCAGTCTCTTCTCAAAAGCCTCCAGTGATGGACCCACAACTTCTGTCAAGCCTCTCGGAGCACGTCGGCGTATTTCCCTCTCTATGTATGAAAGAGCTCGCCTCGCTCAGAGCGTTTGGCGAAGCACACGAGTTTCGCAGTCGGAGAGGGAGGCAGCAGCGAAAAGGACGCGGCGGCAACGGCAGGATGCTGCAAGTCAGGACCTTGCATTGAAGCAGCCCGGGGGGCACATAGCCACCTCCCTCCAGCCCACCTTGAGGATTTGCCTTTTGTTGTTGGTATACTTGGCTTCAGGCGCTCCTGTGGCCGCCTTCCCTTTGCCTTGAAGGTAAGTGAATTATTTTAAAAACCTCCGCTCATCCCGCCAGGGCCGCGGCAGAGCCGTACGGGCTGGGCAGAACCAGGAAACACCCGCGGCTTGCTTTCCCGGCTCTGCTCAGCTCGCACGGCCCTGATAGGATGAGCGGAGGTTTTTAAAATAATTCACTTTACCATCGAAGGCAAAGGGAAGGCGCCACAGGAGCGCCTGAGCTGCGTCTCCTCAGGGCTCCGGTTGCAGGGAGGAGCCCTGACTGGCTGCACGTGGCTGTGCCAAACGCCGCGGCGTTGCTGTAACGCTACGGCAGCAAGGGAGAAGGGAAATTAACGGTGCGGAAGGTCTCCCGATATGAAGTGCTCCACCAACGCAGGCAGCACCATATCCGGGCATGCAACAAAGTACTTCCTAACGGCAAGCCCCTCCCGCCATTCACCCCCCGCCATTCCCCCCCCATTTCGCATGTTTAATATGGGCCTTAATTTGGGGGGAGGGGCTTAATTTGATTTTATGCCAATAAATCATGCTGGGGCTTCCTATTGGTGGAGGCCGTATTGTTGGAGAAACACGGTATATATTATCCTGGAAAATTCATGGAAAATGAATGAAGGGCAAATAGTGTTCCCACTTTCAAAACAAAGGAGGGTAGGGAATCCAGAACTTACACAGTCAGTCATTATGGCATAATATTTAAGAAGTCTGGAATATATTGAATATTTCAGCTCTCCAGTTCTGAACGAATGGAATGAATGAATCTTCAATGAATCTTCTGAATGAATAATCAATATTAAGAGAATTTTACCAAATTCTGACTTGGCTGGCTGAATTTCTTAGCACTGTAAGCAAAATCACAATTAACATCTCAGCTTACCCTTGTCCTTTATTTAGCAGTTGTACTTCTGCAGATAGAGGACTATAAACTGGAACACTGACATCATATCCTTGCCGGTAGGTCCATGTAGAAAAGCCACCTCCTGCCAACAGAGCTCTGAGGATGACAGAAAAAAAAATTCTACATTCACATGTTTTTCATGTGCATTCATTCAAAGGATTTAGATAATCAGTGAGGTAAGATAAAGTATACAGCTGAAACATACTGAATGAAAGACAGTAAATATACAACAAAAGACCATATATCTAAACCTTAAGCCAGAGATTCAGGTATCAGTTTAACTGAACATTTTTTTATTTCTTTCAACTTCTATGAATAGTAGTTAAATGAAAAGCTGTATATTGGTAATTTAATACAGATAGTCCTCGACTTACAACAGTTTAATGACCGTTCAAAGTTACGTCATTGAAAAAAGTGACTTACAGTTTTTCACACTTATAACCATTGCAGCTTCTCCATGATCACATCATCAGTATTGGGACACTTGACAATTGACTCATATTTATGATAATTGTAGTGTCCTGGGGTCATGTGATCACCGTTTCCGACCTTCTGACAAGCAAAGTCACTGGGGAAACCAGATTCACTTAAGAACTGTGTTACTAACTTAACAACTGTAGTGATTCACTTAGCAGCTGTGGCAAGAAAGGTTGTAAAATGGGACAAAGCCCACTTAACAACTGTCTCACTTAGCAACATAAATTTTGGGATCAATTGTGGTAATAAGTCGAGGACTATATGTAAACGAGCATGAAAAGACAGCAAATTTCCAATTTGCAAATATTTTAATTGTCCCTTTCAAGAAAGAAGATAACATGACCCCTTGCAACATCAAATTCCACCCTGCAGATACATCCAGAATTGAAACATATGCTAAATTAATGAAATAGAATTTAGTAAGTAGAGAGTCTTTAATTGAATTATTTTTCATTATCCATTGTTTTTTAAATTATCTTTTCTATTACAAAAAAGATTCTAAAGCAAATGGGCTAATATTCATATGAATAGTGCCTAAGAATTGAACCAGAAGAGGATTTCACTTTCTTTGTCTTAAATTCAGGATACTAAACAGAAAATGGTAAATAAAGAATCCCCCAAAATTTATATGAAATCTGGCTGCCTTCACCATCTGTTAAAATAGAACATTATCGCCATATTTTCTTAACAGGATAACTTATGTCAGGGAAGGAAGGGAGAATAAATCTACTAGTTCTTTTTGATATTTTAGCAGCTTTCAATATAAAATATTATAAAATAAAATAGGAGGAGGGGTTGTTCACCACCTTGGGGTTGCTTGTAAAAATAATAAAGGTGGGATACAATCAATCAAATAAATAAAAATATTAGTGGTTCCAGGATACTACTTCTGAGTACATGTTGAAGTGCAATACTCTCCCTCCTACACATTTGGACAGATCCAGAAAAGGCTACTTTGGAATGATCGTTTCTCCCCACCATGTTACAAGGTACCATATGTTTCACACATCAACATTCCCATTTATCTTAGGGAGGGTGGACTATTATGTGTTCATTTCTTCCCTTTAGATCAGCATTTCCCAACTTCAGCAATTTTAAGATGTGTGAACTTCAACTGTCAGAATTCTCCGCTAACATGCTCTAGATAGTTCAAGCAATGTATACAGTGAACCAGTAAAACGGCAAGATTACAGAAACAAGGGTGAAAGATTTATATAATCTGAAGAGAAACCAGAGTATTATATGAACATCAATGTATGGAAACATAATTTATGAAGATTTGTAAAAACATAATAAAAAGAAAAAAGAAACAAGGAAGACTAATTAACTGACACTAAATACAGACAAGATGGAAATAATAGGGATGTTAAATGCAGACAAAATATCAACAGTCTGGATAATTCATTGGTCTGAGTAAGTGAAATGTGGGCTAATATCTTTCACATGTGCTCCTCCAATATTCTGAAAAGTTAGGGCTTTACAGGAGTTGAAATCCAAAATATATGGAGGGCACCCAGGTTGCCAATTTTATTACTATCCCCACTCTCAGAATCAGAAATATTGTCTGAGACTATCCTTGGATCACTCCTGGCTCGAAGTATTTTTATAGCTTAGACTGAGCCAATAAGTATGAATTTATAGGACACAGGTAATCTTGCAATAATTACTCATCCTTTGGCAATCTCTAATTTGGCTTATTAAAATGTGTTTTACATATATGTGTGGCTACTATAAATTAATCTTTTGGAAGCTTCAGTCACTCCACACAAGGCAATTATATTGTTAACGGGAATTCATTGGTAGGATCTAATTATGATTGTTTTATTACAACCATTGACGATTAATTTTTTACTGCAATTAGCTTTAGAAATTCTAAGCATCTTACACAGTTCATAAATCTAGTTGCCACAATGTAGCATTCTCACACAGATTTAAAATGTATACAAATTCATGAAGATTTATAAATGTGAGGTTTTATTTGAGGCATGGCTATAAATCTCAATTCTTCAGACATTCAATCCCGCATTCAGAAAATTTCTTGTAACAGACATTTCTCAAACCCAACATGGTTAGGTATTTGCGTCACTGCTAGCAAGACAGAAGACATATTGGGGGGGGGGGATCAACCTACTGCACTACAGTATACCAAAATCCTGCCTTACATGTACCTAAGTCTGTTCTAAAACTGAAATACTATTTTTTATAGATAAATGGTAATTTGGATGTTTTGTTCATACTCTGGATAGTAGGAGATACTTGCTCAATGTTTATATAACAATTCCATCTAGACTGCTAACTGTTGGTTTCTACCTCACCAGCTTCAGCTCTTATATGGTATTTTAAAAGATGGTTTAAAATTTCACAATTTGAAAAAGATTTACAATTTGTTAGTTGTGGGTGACACCAAATGTAACATTTCTTCTGAGAGAACCAACAAGGGTAAACTATCCCCCCCCCCCCGCACCTTACCAACTAATATGTATCCTCAACATTTGTTAAAAAAGAAACCACAAATCTTTGGACTAGATCCAGAGAGTATACTTGGGATGAAGGAGAGGACAGTTGTGCTTTAATGTAGTTATTTATATAAATTTTGTGACTGCCATTCAGCATTCATAGTCCAAAAGTAGAAGACAAACAATATGCATGGTCATTGTCCCCTGATCACAAACATGCTAGAAAGGTTTGGCTACCTATACTTGAAAACAAATAAACACATCACAAAAACTTTTGGCCTTCATTTGTTTATTAATATATTTGTTTTTAGGAGGGTTGGAGTGGGGCTTTGAGAAGAAACATTTAAAGTCCTTAAGACTGCAAAACAATAATACATGACTGCCCTCTGCAGGCTAGCCATGGTCCTATACATAGGATTTGATTTTTTTTATTAAGTTTTTTTTCCAGTTTTTACATTTAAGTTAATTACTAGAAACATATGTTGCGTTGATCAGTTTTTTGGCAAAAAAAATTAAGGTTCTACTTCTAACACCTATTTACATTAACAATACACCTATTGTAATTATTCATACTAGTGCACATATAATTTTAATAGAAACAACGCAAGTAGTACATTCCCCTTGAAATACATTTTGATATACATACTAGAATTTAAAAGCAATGTACTTCACTTAAATCAACTTCACTTTTAACTGAGAACAGCACTCAGTCACATATTATGTATATAAATATAATGACATACTAAGGATAGCTAGACACATCCCCATGACTAATATCTAGGGGGCTTTAGGTTTTGAAAGTTTTTACTTTTCATCTTCAATAAGAACATGCCTTTGGAACATCAGTAAATTGGAACAAATACTTTAAATCCAGGTACAGCAATATTTTTAGAAAGCAGCAGAAATACAGAGATTGTTTTTCATCTAGAAACAGTGAAGGAGGGAAAAAAAATCAAGCAGAAAATTAATCTCATTTATGAAATATCCCAAGCCAAGCATATACATGAAGTCTTCCACTTCTTTACCTAACTTTCTATAAGTCACCTAACCACTTAAAAAAAAAGACATAAACAGTGAAAATTACCTACCTGTCCCTTGGAACATCTAACGCTGTGTTATAGTCAGGTGGCCCTCCAGGCAGCATATTGAACAAGAGATGATTGGTGCCTCGATCCCAACTAAGATGATAAAGGAAATGAAAGAAAAATCTGAGCACCACACAGAACAGGGACTTGAATTTTGGACATAAAACAAAAACCAAAGCATAAAACAAAACAGCTAATTAAAATTAAAATATCCCAGCTATCTTTATTTGTCTGATTTCTACAGCAACTAATAATTAGTCTGTTCGCAATCTTATACAAAACTATTAAGAAAGCATAAGAATCCAATTGAATTTATTTCTAGTGTATGAATGCAGGATCTCAGCTTTAATTATTAATATTTGGGAGAAAAAGACACTCAGTAATTAAGACTGAAAAATTCACTGTGATTCAACATCAAAACCTAACACAATATTTATATCCTGGCTGTCACATTTTCTCATAATCCCTCTTCTTGAATTCCTATTTTAGTTTTGGAAGTTACTGTAAGATTTCTGGAGGGAGGTACCGGGACAATTGGGCCAAAGCCTGAGCTGCTTCCTTGATGCGCAGTGTGTTCTGGTTGAGAACATCAATGGATGGTACAAATAGACAAGCACGATTGATGTCATCTGTGTAGAAGTCACTATCCGAAATAGCAGTTAATAGTTCATTGTATTCCTTGGAAATAGTGTGACTGACTGGCATGTTGTATTCATCCACATACTTCTTTAGGGAATAAATATAGACTTTGATCTTATTCTTTGGATTGAAGCCACAGCGATAAACATCAAAGCATGTGTGCATCCTGCAGCTAAGATCTCCCCGTTCTGGAATGGCACTGTCTGCAGGAATCTTGATTATAGGCACATCATGAATGCTGCGTTTCTCAAGGGTCCATTCATTTGAGGATTCAATGGAGTGAGGCCAGAACTGGAACATGCCAGTGGCAATTAACCCCAGTAGCACAACAGAAAATAGAGCAATGTAGTAGATGCGATGTTTGGTCTTCATTCTTGGGATGAGGGCTGGACCCCGAGTGTTGTATTTGACTGACGCACACATAATGAAAAAAAACCACCTTTCCACAAGCTTCTGTAGAACAGAACACATATGAAGAAAGAAAGGGAATATTTTATTATTAAGCTAGTAAAACATATTTGCAGATAAAATAAAGATTACATAGATGTTTCCATTCTCCTCTCCAATTTCTGCTTTCTTTTTTTAAAAAGCACTTCTGATTTCGCTTTATATAACTATTTTTCTGGAACTCTGCCTCACATAATATCAACTATGAAAACAGACAACAAAGCAAACAGGATATGCAACAACATGGAACTTACTGAATATATCCCCTAATAAAATATGCATCCCAAATTCAGATGACAATCTACTACTGTTTAGTTCTGTTTAGTCCCGTATTATACTGGGCATATGAGGTTCCTATCTATAGGTTTAGGATTTTTTGCTAAAGCAGACCAAAAAATAAGCCATTTTCTACCCTAAATAGGGAAACATAAATTATCAACAGAATACATGCTAACTTAAGACCATTTCAAGTAATACACATGTATTTCAATGTGCAGTATTTAATGGCAAGATGGGCAGCATATAGATTTTAATAAATATTTCCTCAAAAACCCTTGAAACTACCTCCTTAGAGTTAAAACAATACCACAAGAGTCATATTGTGGCATCTTTAAGCTTACGAGCTTCTGTGGGTTCTCTATAGATACAGTATATAGAGTGTAGTCCTATAGCACAACAAACTATATACCATCAAAAATTGTAGAATAATTATTTTAAACATATTATAAATGGAGGGTCACGGCTAATATATAGCAATCTTGTCAAAGCTACATTGCAAATGTATGTCCAAGCTAAAGTTTGAGTCAACAACGATCTGCTTAAATGTATAATTTCAACATACATTATTCATACAGTTATAGTGAACTAAAAATAGTTTTGTACTATAAAAGCTATTTCAGTTAAATTTAATTGAAACAGAAGATAGCTTCCCAAATGACCAGGATGATTTATTATTTTACATTTGTTACAAAATTTGTATTCCTCTTATTCAGAGACTCTACACAGCTCATAAATTATCAGTTTATAATCTAAAACAATATGTTAATACAAGGATAAATCTGTTATTTTCCCCCGAAGGAATAGTTCTAAGACTGGGAATCATCTAGCTTTCTTATTCACTTTGATTGGAGACTGGGTGAAAGCTATACAACACAACCAAGGACATGATTTTTTTTTTAATAGGAAAGGGTATACCATTGCTTTTTTCAAGGAAGTGGGAACTAGTCCTTCATTCAAAGAATTATCGCTCAAATCCATCCAGATAACCTCTTCTCTGTGTGAAAGAACAGCCAAGTGGCATATAGATTGACATGTGGTACTTGATTTACGATGACAATTGAGCCCTAAATTTCTGTTGCTAAGCAAGGCAGTTGTTAAGTTTTTTCCCCATTTTGCAACCTTTTTTTTGCCAGAGTTGTTAAGTGAATCATGTGGTCATTAAATTGAATTTGGTTTCCCCCATTGACTTTGCTTGTCAGAAACATCTGGGAAGGTTACAAATGGTGATCATGTGATCTCAGGACAGTACAACTATCAAAAATATATGCCACTTGCCAGAATCCAAATTTGATCACGTGACCATAGGGATGTTTAATGATAATAAATGTGAAAAATGATCAAGTCAATTTTTTCAGTGCCATTATAACTTTGAACAGCAACTGAATGAATGGTTAAAAGTCAAGGACTACTTGTAGATCACAGGAGGTGGAGCTCATACTGCAGAGTACCTTATTCACATTCTCAGACTTCACAATTATTGCATCCGAAACAGTCCTAGGCTGCATTAACAGAGAGGTAAAATCAGGATCACATGAAGTGTTAATACCACTTTATAGTGCCTTGGTAAGCCCACGCTTGGAATATTGCATCCAGTTTTGGTCAACACTATATAAAAATGGTGTTGAGTCTCTAGAAAGAGTGCAGAGAAAAGCAACAATGATTGATTAGAAGACTGGAAGTTAAAACATATGAAGAATGGTTACAGGAATTGGGTATGTCTAATTTGATGAAAAGAAGGACTTGGGGTGACATGATAGCAATGTTCCAATATTTAATAGCTACCACAAAGAAGAGAGTGTCAACCTATTTTCCAAAGCACTTGAAGCACAAGAAGTAATGGAAGGAAACTAATCAAGGAGAGAAGCAACTTAGAATTAAGGAGAAATTTCCTGACAGTTAGAATAATTAATCAATGGAAAAAAATTGCCTCCAGAAATTGTATATGTTCCAACCCTGGAGGTTTTTAAGATTTGGACAACTGTTTGTCTGAAAAGGGTTCCCTGTTTGAGCAGGAGATTTGACTAGAAGACCCTTCCGACTCTGTTATTCTGTAAGCCTACAGGTAGCATACTGTACATGTTGTGGAGTTACTATGGCTGTTGGGTGAAACTCAATTTACAGAGATGAAAAGGGAAGATTTAAGGAATTTGCACACAGCGCAGTATACCACTAAACAACTGGATATAAAATTGGAAAGGATAAGGACATTTGGAAAAGTTTTAGCCACTTAAATTTTAGCCATTTAAATTAAGAAAAACAAATTGTTTTAGTTTTAGGTAAGAAATAGAGTCCCAACTTATAAATATTTTTTGGGCTTCATTTATGTGAAAACTGTTTTTTCCAAGTATAAGTTGTACACATGTTGAATTTATCTGTTTAAAGCAGAATATCAATATAATTAAGTAATATTTTCCCAAAGTATATATAAGTAAAAGTTTGACTTGTGATTCTCATTTGAATTGTAAAAGTGGTTACAGAAATATTATATTATACAAATCTTTCCAATATGATGCATGAAAATGTATACTTAAAAACAGGTACTAGATGACAAAGTGACTTTCAAATACAAAATGGCAATGCAGAAGAACTGGATGAGTATATCATATGGGGAAAATTTTGTATAATATATTCAGGGGCTGAAACAGATGTCTTCTTTAAATAATTCAAGTAATAAAATTAACTCACAAACCATTACATTTTCCCAGCTATATTTCTATTTATGTCATTTAAAATTTCAATAATGGTTTGCAATAAAATGAAAGCTTAGGATTTTTTTTTCACTTTGAGAGTCTTGCCATTTTTTAAAATTAGGAAATATTCATGCTTTGAATTAAGACTTTCTAATTATACTCAATTAAATATGCTGTAATTACTTGTGGTAAACTCTATTCTCTTCCCAAGAATTTTCATTTTACCACACATTGGGGAAAAGAAGAACTATTTAGATTGTTCCAGCAACCATCACATTTTTATTGCAGACACAGACCAAAACTATGTGTAATCGCCCCCAAAAGACAATGAAAATAAAATTTAAATAAGATTTATGTAAAATCGTATACATAAATGAGAAATATGTTCTAAGAAAAGCCTAAAAGACATTTGCTACTCAGCTTCCGAGAAAAGATGATTTCAAACTTTGTTAAAAGTGTTTTTTCTAAAAATGTGTTAAATGATCATAATATGCATCCATTAATAAGGGGCTCCATAAATAACTAGTACATTTTTATCTATTTCTTTCAAAAAAATAAACAATTCCATGATACATTCGGAAATTTCTAAACCACCCATAACTTCAACATATCCAAAGTAAAACGACTGAATATAGTTGCTTGTGCTAATAAATAATTTTAAATCATATTTTAGCTACCTTATGCCTTTTAAAAACATTTTTGCAGTCTGTTATCAAATGAATTATAAAACAGAATCATGTTGGTTAATATGGTACAGAATTTCTCCCAAAAAACTCCTTGATCTTGTCAATATTTTCTTCATGAAGACATATACTGCCTACTGACAATATACTGCCACTATAAATCTTAACGTATTAATGAAACTAACCTCCCATTCTCTCATTCACATGGTAGAATAGCAGGTTTCATATTAAGATCAGATATTCGAGACATTTTAATTTGCTAAGGAATATTTTCTTCCACCAAGTATACTGTCATGACACTACTTAATCATCTATATATTATTTGATAGAAGAAAAGGTTTTTCTTCTACAGCAGTAAATTCACAAATGAGTACTAATCCATATATAGATGATTGCATAGTTCCACAGCAGTAGAATTCTGCATCAACCAAATTATAGTGATTATCAACCACACTATAGTATTGTGAAAGAATTTTAGTGTTGTTAAAACTGTTACACAAATTTCAATATCAGCAAAGTGGAGAAATCGACTGAAACTTGATCAGTGACTGCTTCTGCAATTTCCAGTACCAAATATACTTAGAATGAAGGATTTGCATATCATGCTTCACTATAAGTCACTGTTTTTCAATCTCCACAACTTTCAAGAGGTGTGGACTTCAATTCCCAGAATTCCCCAATTAGCTATGCTGGCTGAAGAATTCTGGGAGATGAAGTCCACCTGTCCTAAATTTGCAAAGTTGAGTAACACTGCTAGAAGTAATTTAGCCATTGTCTACCAAATTAACTCAATGTTCTGGTTCATAGACTTCATTATAACTAGTCACCCAGAATTGGTTCACAGAACATGTTAGGATAATGCAAGCACAGAAACATTCAAGGATTTCAGATCTTAATCTGGAAATTTAAGATGAAAGTTGTAGGAACCATGTATGGGAGGAGTGGAACAATTGGGATTTGTTAGTACAAGCACATTTGGCAGAAACTTACATACTCAAGACTTCACCTTCAAATCCTCAACACTAAGTTATTTAAATTCAATAGCTGGATTCACACAACAAGCCACTAGCTGTAAACTTTCAATGACAAGGGCTAAACTGCACCAAGCACAATACTATAAAATTTAGCATGCTGTATTAGCCAGGCCACCACTTTAAGACAGGGGTCTTCAAACTTGAGAGCTTTAAGGCTTGTGGACTTCAATTCCCAGAATCCCTCCTCCAGTCATGTTAGCTCAGGAATTCTGGGAGTTGAAGTCCACAAGTCTTAAACTTGCCAAGTTTGAAGACCCTTGCCTTAAACCACAATATGGTCAGGTTTTGCTTAGCATGTTAAACAAAGCCATTAATTTGTTGACAATATTTATCAGTGGCATATTGCACAAATAAAGCTAATTTTTTTTAAAAAAGGCAACTGACACACAAATTCTGGCTGGCTTTATTCATCTTTATTAGTTTTTTTCTACCTTCTTGCTCAAGCTCAAACTCTTCAAATGGAGTTCTTATACTCTTTGCTAATCAACCGTTGCCGGGGTTTTGTAGCTTTGGTTTATTATAGGATTGGAGGCTTCACTACCCAGAAGGTGCATTTCTGAACTGATTTTTATCCTTTTGGACAGAGAAGCAAGAAGTAGTGGCTGGAGGAAGGAAACGGCGAGATGGGTGAAGGCAGGGCAGAGATCAAGTATTTTAAAACAGCCATTCTGTCACAAGGACATCGTGCAGGGCGGTTTCGGGGTCTGGGAGGAGAAGTGGGAGCCTTTCACCTCTCGCTGCCCATGGGGTACCTGACGCCCCGCTCTTGCCTACCCCAGACCTCTCTCCCAACCTCTGAGAAAACCGGGTTGGGAGCACCCTCCGCAAAAGCCAGGCCCACCTCACCTGCGGACCTTCCGCCCGACGGAGGCTCGGCGGAGGGGACCGCGATGGTCAGACGTTCCCCGCGACCCCTCCGTCTTCGCCTGCCGCGGCCAACATTTCCTGCTTCCGGTTGAGCATGACGTTATTTCCTGTGCGCATTCAGTTCCCAGTGAGCGGCTGCGTCTCGAGCCCTGGAAGTCGGCTAGCCTCTTTTTAAGTTCTCGACCAGGCGTCTCCCACCTTGGCAACGTTAAGACTTGTGGACTTCAACTCCCAGAATTCCTCAGCCAGGCTTTGCTTTGCTGGCTGAGGAATTCTGGGAGTTGAAGTCCACAAGTCTTAAAGTTGCCAAGGTGGGAGACCCCTGGTCTAGACTTGCAAGGGGTGGAGAGGGAAATGTTACCGGAGCTCCTGATCAGAGACTTTTCCCGCCCTTGCAACTACCCAGCCATGAGCCCTCAGAGGTCGCTACTGAAAGAGGGCAAGCGCTAGATTTGGGGGATGTGTGTGTGTTTACACAAGCAGTTGTCTTTAATAGTCCCGGTATTTGGAATATTTGCCGCAGAAAGTACAATTGCACTTCGTTTGTAGAGATTCTCTGTCATTCAGGTCATGGTTGTCCCAAGGTGCTTTTTCTGGAGGCAACTGGACTTTCGTCTTGTTGTTTGTTTTTCCTTTGAAGACGTTTCGCTTCTCATCCAAGAAGCTGCTTCAGTTCTGACAGGATAGTGGGGAATGGAAGGATTAGGACAACCATGACCTGGATGACTGAGAAATCTCTACATACTTTTGCTATACAATTTGGGATTGAACACTTCGAATAGGAATGGCTTTCCAGAGGAAAAATAAATTGCAGACTACAGGAATCAGGAGCACTAATCAGGTGACCTGAGGACACAGATAAACCTCCAAGTACTTCAAGGACCCTCTAAAAGGATGCAAATGACTGCAAGGAATATGTCTGCAAGGAATATAAATCCTTCCATTCCCCACTATCCTGTCAGAGCTGAAGAAGCTTCTTGGATGAAGCTTTTTTTCCATCTTCAATGGGGAAAAAAACAAGAAAGTCCAGTTGCCTCCTGAAAAGGCACCTTTGGGATAATTGCACTTTGTGTACACACAAGCAGTTCTCACGCCATATGGATTACTCTTCCTGACCACATGTGGCCTGATTCCTGCTTGTGTATACACAAATTGCAATTGTACTTTTGACAGCAAATGTTCCACATACCGGGACTACAAAAATGAAGATGTAATTTTGAGTTTAGTGATCATCTATTCTAGAAGAGTCAAAAATCTTATCTGACCTGGAATTTGTACTATGTAGGGCTCTACAGGTGAAAAATAGTAGGAAGATTAGGACAGCTTGTGTATGATCAGTAAATATTAGAACCTATATTAAAGTCACAGAAGAAGCAGAATTTTTTTATAAGGTTTATATTTTTTGGTATCATGAGGTGTGATGTATACATTGGCATTATACCGTATATACATTTGTAGGTGGCTTGAACAGTTTTTATCTTCAGTTGTAATCTGAGCAATATATATCATGTTTATTGCATGAACAAAAAAGATATTAACTAGCTATATGCTTCATTGTGGTCATAAAGAAGAACAGTAATAGTATATAATATATGCAGCTTAAACAGTAAGGTAGAGCTTGCAGGATGGAAGAAAATGTGACTTTCCCTTTTTAATCACGCAGTGTCTTAAATCAATTGGCATCTATAGAGGCAATACATTCAGTTTTTGTAATAGGTAAATGAAACATTTATATGATGTTTCCACATTCAGCATGTTCATCATTGCTGTGCGACCCAGTCCAATCTGATGCTTTATTTCTGTGCTGTATTCACTGCAGCTACTTGAAGAAAAGTTATACAAAATTCAGCTAATTTAAGAAGATAACAACTTACCAGTGTTGTTGTGGGGAAAATAGGAAGCAGGAATATTGGATATATTTGCTGCCTTGAATTGACCAATATTTTTTAAAAGGTGGGATAAAAATGTGGCTAATTATTATTCTTATAATTAGTCACACAGCCAGATGTTTAGAGTGGATTTGATATTTTTATCCACCTATTGAATCTTTCTGAAGGACCTGAGACAGGCAGATGTTCAATGATGTTAATGTTATTGTCATAGAATATAAACTGTTCCAAGTAAAGCTGCCTTTTGTAGTTGACCGATGGTAATTTCGTCAATGCAAATGGTGTTCAAGTGATGCTTCAATTGTTTTGAGATTACATCCAAGGCACCTACTACTGTTGGTATTATCTTTGCGTTCTTTTGCCATAGTTGTTCTATTTTCAAGTCTTTGTATTTTATGATATATGCCAATATAATAGTTTTAGACAAATCTATAAAGTGGCACCTTTAGTATTGTAATCCTGCCCAGACCTCAAAAAGATGTTTAAGAATTGTAAAAGTTATAGGAAAGGAACTAAGATTAAGTAACATTTCTATAAAGAAAGGTTACAGTAGAGGCATTAATCCTCACCTTTACCTAACAGTACTGAGTAAGTGGGCATGATGTAAATATATATATATAGAATTATGTATATAGAATTGACCACTTGGCTAAAAAAAAGAAGAGTCTTCCCCCTAGTACAATTCAGGCTTTCAGAACTTCCTTAAAAATGACTTTTTAACCATATCTTCACAGTAAGACAAGTGTTGCAATAGCAAACACGGGATTTGTAGAGCCAAGAACTGCAAGGGTGCAGTCAGATTGCAGAGCTCTTGTTTTACTGCTTTAAACAAGCAACAGAGACATAACATATTCTAATAATTCACAACTTCCATTCATTCTGTTTGTGTTAAATATGCATGATGTCTCATTTATATTATGTTACGTTATATGCAGAGTGGAGTCTGATGTCAGACTTCCACTGGCGGGAAGATTGAGTCCCTGTCAGTGGCTGAAGTGTTGGACAGCACTGGCTATATAAGCCGGCGCTGCCGCGGTTTGCTTGCTGTTCTCCGGATTCCGGATTTGGAATAAAGAGTTCCCATACACTCTGGGGTCCGGCTCCTTCCTTATCGGTGCCCACATAACACTGGCAACGAGGTTGGGATTCTGAGGAAGACAAGGGACCTTGTGGACACCGTGGTCATTTTCCAGCTGAATCGCGAATGTGACCGTTCCAACCAACAGTGAACCACAATGGCCCACCGAACATTATCAATCCTATTTGAGCTGACCAAGGAGAAGTAGTCATCGTACATGGGGAGATTCAACCTAAATCTGGAGGTGAATGGGATGCAGACAGCCTCCAACGTGAAGAAGAAGGCTTTCTTCTTAACATATTGCGACTCAAAACTCTATGAACTAGCCGAAGCCCTCGTTGTGGATGAACTGGTGAATGTCTCCTGGGACGAACTACAGTGAGCCTTGAAGGGACATTTTGACCCTACCCCATCGTACCTGGCGAACCTGCATGACTTTTACATCTAGAGCCAAAAAGAGGGGGAGAGCATGAACAATTTCGTGGCCGCATTGAGGAGGCTATCAAAGAACTGCAAATTCACAAACACTGAGGACATGATCCAGGACCGATTAGTCCTCGGCCTCAGGAACTTAACCTTACAGAAGAGACTGCTTGCAAGGGAGGAAGTCTCATTTAAGGAGGCCCTGGAAGAAGCAAAAGCCACAGAAACCTCAGACTACTCCATGACCTGAATCAAGAGCAGCAGCAAGGTGCATGCCACCCATGCCGAGAGGAGGACACCGTGAAGCCCATCCAGCTCTGGGAGTAGCGACAACAAGGAAGAAGATGTCCACCAGATGAAATCCAACAAACCCATACCAACAACTGCCTGTGGATGCAGCCACCACTGAAGCTCAAATGATCATGACCCACAGGGGCGCTTTCAAATGCAACCGGCTGTAATTTGAAGTTAGCATAGCCCCCGGCCTATCCCAAAGCATCATGGAAAGGCTATTACACAAACTACCGGGAGTCGTCCCTATTTTGGTGATGTAATAATCTCCGTTGAAAGCAGACCCCAGCTAATGAAAAGGGTCCAAGCAGTACTAGAACAATTTCAAGAAGCGGGACTAAAGCTTAAAAGGGATAAATGCTACATTGCCGTACCACAAATAGAATTATTGGGGTTCTTAATCGATAGGTCAGGCATCCGACCCACAGACAGCAATCTGAAGGTGATTAGGGAAGCTCCCACCCACAGAGCAAAGCTGAACTTCAAGCCTTCTTCGGTTTATTAAATTTTTATAATATATTTCTGTCGCAGAAGGCGACCATAGCAGAACCGCTTCATAGACTGCTGAACAAAAATATAACCTGGAATGGGGGGGGGGGGGCAAGACACCGTGTTCACCAAAATAAAAGACATCCTAACATTTGACACAGTTCAGATGCAGTATAGCGAGACCCTACCTCTGCAGCTCACCTGCGATGCATCATCCTATGGCATCGGGGCAGTACTGAGCCACAGGTTACTGAATGGGAAGGAAGCCCCCATAGCCTACTATTCTAAGACCTTGTCAAAAGCCGAAAGGAACTACGGCCAAATAGACAAAGAATCCCTCGCTGCCATAGCCAGAGTAAAACGTTTCCACGAATACCTCTATGGTAGACACTTCAAGTTGGTCACCAACCACAAGCCACTGTTGCCACTGCTTGGCATTCTCTCAGGGAATAAACCAACACCCAATATCTTATCACCAAGAATGCTAAGATGGACAGTTTTCCTGGCAGCCTATAACTACAGCCTACTCCACAGACCAGGAAATCACACACGCTGAGCACTCAACAGATGCCCTCTGCCAGACCTAGTGGAAGACCCAGCTCCAGCAACTTCCATATTCCTCGCAGAAAGCCTCGAGCCAGGCCTACTGATGGCAGCGGACATCGCAAGACTCACCACTAAGGATAAAACATTGGCGCGAGTTTTGAACTGGGTATGGAGGGGCTGGCCGGACAAGACGGAAGGGGAAGAATTTACGCCATTTAGAAATAGACAATTAGAACTGTCGGCCTTAAAGGGTTGCCTGTTATGGGGAGATAGGGTGATTGTACCTCAGCTGTTAAGAAAAAGGATTTTGGGATTGCTACATTAAGGGCATCCTGGGATAGTAAAAATGAAGGCCCTATCAAGAAGCTACATCTGGTGGCCAGGAATAGACAAAGACATTGAGACCTGGATCGCCACATGCCCACCTTGTCAGGAGTCCTGATCTGCCCCCCCTCAGCACACCCCCTTAAGTGGGAAAAACCTTCAGCACCATGGGGTCACGTACACATAGACTTTGCAGGACCCTGCCAGGGCCAGACATTTTTAATGTGGTTGATGCCTACTCTTAAGTGGTTGGAGGTGATCATCATGAAATCCACAACAACCGAGGCAACAATCAGAGCATTGCGGAAATTATTTGCCACCCACAGTTTACCCAATGTGCTGGTTTTGGACAATGGTCCATAATTCACAGCACAACAATTCGAAAGTTTCCTCACCCAACTTGGGATCCACCATGCCCTATCAGCGCTGGCACACCCAGCTGTGAACGGGCAAGTGGAGAGAATGGAGGACCAAAGAAATACTAAAAAAATTAGGCCCCGGCAATTGTCAAGAAAGAATTCACAAAATGCTGCTAATCCAACTCATAACACCAAGTGCAGCAACAAACAGAAGCCCAGCAGAAATGCTCATGAACAGGAAATTGAGGTCTGTCCTGGACAGGCTCCACCCCAACTACACAAACGACATCTCTCTAGACTCCATGGAAAAGTGCAGAACATTTTCACCAGGAGACACAGTGTATGCACACAACTACATGGGAGGGGCAACCTGGGTCCCAGCAAAAATAATCAAAAGTACTGGACCCAGATCATACAGGCTGGAGGTAGAAGGGGGGAAAGTATGGAACAGGCACATAGACCAACTGTGGGGGCGCATAACTCAATCCCCACATGAAGCCAAACAACACAACATACCTCCGACAACAACTAGACCCAGGGAGTTAGAAACCCCACCAAGGCACCTAGTAGCAAACTCAAACCCAAACAGGATAGCGGAGAGCTTACCTGGAGTTGAAGAAGTCCAGCGTAGTACTTCGGAGGCCTCTAGCTCAACAGAAACTGCCATGCCCCCAGGAACCTTTGAGGCATTTCCAAGGGCAGAGTCTGGAACAGCGGTGGACCCGTACGCTCAGGCCGCCGCCTCAGGGACAACTAAACCGCGCAGGCCCAGTCACACACACAGAAGCCCTGCCTACCTGCGGGACTACATCTGCCACATATGTGGTGATTGGTCAGCCTGAACTAAGAGGGGAGAGGTGTTGAATATGCATGATGCCTCATTTACATGTGTTACATTATATGCAGTGGAGTCTGATGTCAGACTCCACTCATTGGTCCAGCCACTGGCGGGAAGATTGAGTCCCTGTCAGTGGCTGAAGTGTTGGACAGCACTGGCTATATAAGCCGGCGCTGCCGCGGTTTGCTTGCTGTTCTCCGGATTCTGGATTTGAAATAAAGAGTTCCCATACACTCTGGGGTCCGGCTCCTTCCTTATCGGTGCCCACATAACACTTTGGTCTACAATTTGCTTCTCTGGCCTTTTCCCTAACATTAAGAGTCTGTTATGTATTTTTAGAAACAATGTCTCTGTCTTTCAATTTTCAAAATTTATTGCTATTTCCAGTGTCTCACATTTCAGCTGTATTGTCTTATCCATCACAGTAATAAACTCAGGCAATGAACTTGAAATAAAAATAAGGATTCAAGGCTATCATTTTGTCCACATTTCAAAGACATCATTTTTGAAGGTTGATCTCTTAACAGTAGAGGGCAGTGCTGTTCCACTGAAATCTAACAATGTATAGTATATGATATGCTTGATGAAAGAGAAACCTGGCCAGTGAGGCTTTGCAGGTACTGAAGTGGGCCATCCAAAGTTAAGTAGATCAATTAACATGCCCTTCTTTGGTGACAGAAGGAGGCACATAAATTTCTCTTGATTATCAGGATCTCACTACTGATTAGAACTGTTTGGTTTGATTTTTTCCTAATTATTTCCAAGTATGAAAAATAGAAAATAAAAAAATTATATCCTGGTATGGTAAAGGGTAGAGGAATAGAAGCATGGGAGAAAATAACAGAGTTTACTTACAGTAGCCATGTGATCTTTATTAAAATATCCATTTTGTATAATTTTTCTTAGTTTTGCTCTAGAATATTTCTTTTATAAAACAACAAAAAAATTTTTTTTATCTTTATGAACCTTTTTCAAATGTGTTCATTGTCCTTTAGTTTTTTTCCAAGAAAACATGGTCACCCTAACCTATACAGAGGAAGTCCAAGCCCAATAGAGTTTGCTAAGCAAATTGAATGTGGCAAATTCCAATATCTTGTCATTTAATTTGTGACTCGGCATACAAAGCAGCATTTTTTGGTGTTTTTAAAGGGATTTTCTTCAGAATCCTTGGGACAAATCAGTTGGAGAGGAGGAAAATCTCCTGGTGAAGCAATCTTGAATACAGAAAAGCAGTTTATAAAGAAATGTTTAATGTTGATCCCAGTAAAGCTTTTTTGGTTGTACTTCAATATCTGTGTCTTCGTTGTTTTTGACTAGTAAGAGAAATCATTATGCCCAGTTTTATCAACTGAAAACTAATGAGTAAATCCTTCACAATTGTGGATGATATGATATGTAAATACTTTAATTAATAAATATATCCCCAATATACGATTATTAACCTTCCTTACATTTTAATTTTTTTTTCAAAAGTAAAATCGTGTACCACTGAAATCTAGAAAACTATTTAAAATAGCATTTATACACATATTTACAAGATTTGGGGGATACGGCATTCAATGGCAAATATTCCGGGTAGCAAAATGGCAGAGTTGGGGAAATCCTAAAATTTTCAATATACAATTAACTCAGTGGAACAGTCCTTGAGTTCTATGATTAACCTGGACAGTTTAGGCATAGTCGCAAGGCACCTCTCTTTATGGATATACAGATTAGGGGGAGTTAGGCATACCTAAATTTACATCAGATTACAGTCTTCCTCGTTTTTTGCTTGAAATAACCCTAAATTGGGAAATACTGTCATGTATGCATGCATTGGATCAAATTAGCATGACTGAATTATCTGAAGGCTGTAAACCAAAATGTAAGTAACTTTTGCTCTTGAAATCCCTTTGATACAAGAATTTCAAAAACACAAAAACAAACCTTAAGTGCAAGCCTTAAATAATTGAAGAAAGAAACCCCCATAACAGCCCTACTCCTTTGTGGCCTTAGACTCCCTCAAAATAATAGTAATGTCTCTTGGCCATGGAAATGTTGCTTATCTTTTCAGTAAACAATGGGATGGTTGTATGCATTTAACTTGTTTTTTCAATTTTTCATGAATACCCATTCACGCAATGTTTTGTTTACTATTTAGCAAAAGCAAGAGCACTTTTGACTTCTATACCACTTCAGAGTGCTTTACAGCCCCCTCTAAGCGGTTTTACAGAGTCAGCATATTGCCCCCAACAATCTGGGTCCTCATTTTACTGACCTCGGAAGGATGGAAGATTGAGTCAACCGTGAGCCTGGTGAGATTTGATCTGCCAAACTGCTGGCAGCCGGTGATCAGCAGAAGTAGCCTGCAGTACTGCATTCTAACCACTGCGCCACCACGGCTCATTTACTTTTTATTAAATTCGCTGCCCATCTTGCTGCATTGATGGAGTTAATGTGGTGACTTTTAATTGGATTAGATTTATTCTGTCGAATGCAATGGAACATATTTCCAAAGAAGCTTGTGATGAACCAATTGCTTTGCTCAGCTAGCCATGTGTTCTCTTTCCCAAATCTGTTACGGGAAACAAGTGCTTCTCTCTGGGAATGTGTGTGTTCATGCTGCCCTACTGTATTACTATTGCTCATTTTAATCTTATATCCAGTTATTTAAGGGAGCATGCTCTTACTGACTATCCTGTCACTGTGGAAGATGATATTGCATAGCTAAAGCAATCTCTGTATTTAGTACAATATCATATCACTTCTGGAATGATGTTAAGAGAGTTAAATTAAGTGTCTATGAGATATAGGTCATGACAGCTTATAGGCCATGACAGCTGAACGTGCTGATCACTATGAAAACTACACAATGCTATGTTAGTAAACTGAAAAGATAAAGGTTTCCCCTGTTGTGTCCGATTCTAGGGGGCAATGCTCAGCTCTGTTTCTTAGCCAAGGAAGCCAGCATTGTCCAAAGATGCTTCAGTGATCATGTGACCAGTATTGCTATATGCCAGGGCGCATGGAACACTGTTGTGTTCTCTTGTGTTGAACTTAATTTCTGGTGACTACATAAATACATACATCATTTTCTTTGCAACAGTACAGAAGTGATTTGCCTTGTACCTTTGGAGATTTTTTAAAAATTATTTCTTTGCTTTTCATGCCAGCCTACAACCTACTTCCACATGGTCTCCAAGTAATCACCTACATCTAATCCAGGGTGTGACTTTAATTAATCAACTGCATCATATTAATTCCAAAAGCAACAATTGAACCTTGATAGAAATCAGTGCACTTAAGACTACCTGAACTGATGTAGGAAAAAACCTAAAGTAAGGTGCTGATTAGTGCTGGCATGAGATATCACCAAGAAATTTAAGGGCTGTAGGCTAGACTGGGAATTAAAAAAAAAATCTGAGAAGAAAGCAATGATGAATGTCTGCATGAAATCTGTAGGAGCCACACACAATTCAAAGGAGATTTTTCATTCAACTGCATGCTTATCGAGATAGAATAGGAATTTTATACCAGATAAAATTACTAAAGAATGTAAATTCAGTAAATACTGCTTTCTGTGGCATTTCAGTCTGAGGACATCTTTTAAAAATATGAGCATGTACCTTTTCTTGTCTCTTTGCAAAAGAGACCTCGTTTGTATTCTCATAGTACAGCCAAGGCAGGCAGGTTTGCAGCAAACCAGTTTATTTTTAGATTCTGCCTTGCCATTTATATCCTGCAAAATTATTCACCAGCCTCAGGTGACAGGCTATTTATTTGTATAAATACGTCAGAGCAGGGCTTTCCTCCCTCCCCCATTTTGATCTTTCATGTGCAGCATAAGGCAGATGGGAATTAATTTCAGATTACAAGTGAAGAATTTTCAGCTGGAAACCAATTACTCTCTTGCTGTTCATTCATATTCTACAACCAACACATTCCTGCTTCCTGGTGCTCTATAATATTTATTATACAAAGGTGGTACCGGAGGGGACTGCAAAATGACAACAGAGCTTAGCTGGGACTCCTAGCTAGTTATCAGTGGAGATAGATTGACAGTGATAATGTATAGTTCAAGGAAATACTACACTGCTCAAAAAAATAAAGGGAACACTTAAACAACACAATGTAACTCCAAGTCAATCACACTTCTGTGAAATCAAACTGTCCACTTAGGTAGCAATACTGATTGACAATCAATTTCACATGCTGTTGTGCAAATGAAATAGATAACAGGTGGAAAGCATAGGCAGTTAGCAAGACATCCCCAATAAAGGAGTGGTTCTGCAGGTGGTGACCACAGACCACTTCTCAGGTCCTATGCTTTCTGGCTGATGGCTTGGTCACTTTTGAATGCTGGCGGTACTTTCACTCTAGTGGTAGCATGAAACAGAGTCTACAACCCACACAAGTGGCTCAGGTAGCGCACCTCATCCAGGATGGCACATCAATGCAAGCTGTGGCAAGAAGGTTTGCTGTGTCTGTCAGTGTAGTATCCAGAGCATGGAGGCGCTACCAGGAGACAGGCCAGTACATCAGGAGACGTAGGAGGGCAACAACCCAGCATCAGGACCGCTACCTCCGCCTTTGTGCAAGGAGGGACAGGAGGAGCACTGCCAGAGCCCTGTAAAATGACCTCCAGTGGGCCACAAATGTGCATGTGGCTGCTCAAATGGTCAGAAACAGACTCCATGAGGGTGGTATGAGGGCCCGACGTCCACAGGTGGGGGGGGGGGGTGCTTACAGCCCAACATCGTGCAGGACATTTGGCATTTGCCAGAGAACACCAAGATTGGCAAATTCGCCACTGGCGCCCTGTGCTCTTCACAGATGAAAGCAGGTTCACACTGAGCACATATGACAGACGTGACAGGGTCTGGAGACGACGTGGAGAATGTTCTGCTGCCTGCAACATCCTCCAGCATGACCAGTTTGGCAGTGGGTCAGTAATGGTGTGGGGTGGCATTTCTTTAGGGGGCCACACAGCCCTCCATGTGCTCGCCAGAGGTAGCCTGACTGCCATTAGGTACCGAGATGAGATCCTCAGATCCCTTGTGAGACCATATGCTGGTGCGGTTGGCTCTGGGTTCCTCCTAATGCAAGACAATGCTAGACCTCATGTGGCTGGAGTGTGTCAGCAGTACCTGCAAGACGAAGGCATTGATGCTATGGACTGGCCCGCCTGTTCCCCAGACCTGAATCCAATTGAGTACATTTGGGACATCATGTCTCGCTCCATCCACCAACGCCATGTTGCACCACAGACTGTCCAGGAGTTGGGGGATGCTTTAGTCCAGGTGAGAGAGGAGATCCCTCAGGAGACCATCTGCCACCTCATCAGGAGCATGCCCAGGCATTGTAGGGAGGTCACACAGGCACGTGGAGGCCACACACACTACTGAGCCTCATTTTGACTTGTTTTAAGGACATTACATCAAAGTTGGATCAGCCTGTAGTGTTTTTTTCCACTTTAATTTTGAGTGTAACTCCAAATCCAGACCTCCATGGGTTGCTAAATTTGATTTCCATTGATAATTTTTGTGTGATTTTGTTGTCAGCACATTCAACTATGTAATGAACAAAGTATTTAATAAGAATATTTCATTCATTCAGATCTAGGATGTCTTATTTTTGTGTTCCCTTTATTTTTTTGAGCAGTGTATTTTCAAACCATTCCTTTGAAGGATCCATTGAATTTATGGTCATTTCCACACCATCTTCATCTTGAGTCTGAGATGAATTGCTTATTGTTTATTGAGGGAAGGTCTTCACAATAGAGACTCCATTTTGATTCCAGCCTGGCACAAAGACATGGTGAAGCAAGATCGTTTAAAGCCTGCTTTGAGATCAACTCTCCCTTCCATCCCCAAGATTCTGTGTCTCCATGGCTATTCAGCTTCTTTAGCTGATGAAGGAACAGAAGATTAACAAACAGTCATTTTTGGGGGGGAAGTGGTGGATGGGGGTCAGGGAATATCAACTTATGAATGCCTTCCCTGAGACTGATATTACCTCTACCCATAGACCTTTTTTTTCTCATCTCATTGCTGCTTTCCCCTTTATTGCGTTGTCCTGATCCTCTGTGATTGCTGGAGAGCATGGCCACTACTTCCAACGTCAATCCTTGGATGGATCTACTTGACTTGGGTCTAACTTGCTTCTCTTAATTGGAGCCAGTAACTGTATTTCTTGGTAGAAAACCAATATCCAAGCTTGGTGGGGAGTGAAGCAGGAGCAAAAGGAGATTCCTTTATTCCTTGAAACCCCCCCCTCCCCCAATAGCAGCAGCAGCAACCATGTAAGGCAGGGATGGCAAACTCAAGGCCCATGAGCCGGATCCAGCCCGTGGGGTGCTTAAATCTGGCCCACGGGGCCGGCTTGGAAATAGCAAAGGACGGGCCTGTGGTGCCTCTGGCAGCCAAAAGGGGCCACAGGGGGACACGTGCAGTCCCCCACACCCTGTTTTTGGCCTGGATGGCTTCCTGCTGCATCATGCCCCATTTTGGTCAGCAAAGTGCTGCAGGCCGCCTCGGCCAAAAATGGGTGCAGGGGGCCGTGTGCAATGTTAATTTTATATAATATGCAAGTATTTTACTTGTAAGGGCCACCAAGTCACAGTTAGCAACCATTCTATACCTTTGACCCAGCATCATCAAATACCAATGAGAGTGAAATACTCAATGTTTTTGTTTTCTAAAAATTACAATTTAAATGGTCGGATTCGATTCCCTGCCAATACTTCTCTAGAAAACCTTGTGAATACTTTCATGGACTTGGCATTGTTTTGATGCAATATATTCTAAGTAGGAAACAATGAAGAAATGTTTGTTAGCACAGCTAGTCACAGTATCCATCTTGAACTCATCACACATATTCTGCATCTTGTTCAGAAGAAGAAAATAAAGGTCATGAGGAGGTCGTGGCTAGCTGTCATGCGTGCATTCAGAACCTGCACATTCAGAATCTGCTGAGGAACAGCAGGGAATATACAGAACAGCTAAAAATAGCAATTGCTTCCTACAGCATGGGATTGTTACGCTTTGTTTTGCTCATGTCCTTTACTATGAATAAATGTTCCCTGCAGCTTAGGACCCAAAAAGGTTTTGAAAAACAAAACCTACTGAAAAAAAATCTGGACCTTATAAACTAGGGAGATATTATATCTTTATTGTTTTGTCAAAAACAGCCTGTACCCATAATGAACTTTTTTGGTTATGGCCGTAATAAATAACTCTCTGTTCAAATGTGCAACCCAACATGATAAAGTTCAATCAATCTGCCTGCAAAGCATGTTTTACTACTATGGAAAAATTCAGGGGATTGCTAACTAGCAGGTGATTAATCTATATACTATGCTTGAGGTCAGGGATGGAGAAGCAGTGAACAGAGCAATTATATAAGGAAAGAGCAGTGGAGGAGAAAAAAATAGACAAGAGAGTTTGGGAAGTGGAAGGGTATGAATCGAGAACTTTGGAGATGTCAAGAGAGAGCAGATAATACTGGAAAAGACAGTTATAATAATGATGAATTAAAAAATGGGCTGGTAATGATGGTCAGAACATTCTGGAGGATTCAGAGTACCCAGCAATAAAAAGCAAATTCCTTGGAAGTTGCATTGTGGTGAAAGAAAAACATGAAGAGTGTTCATGCTGGGGAGAACTTTGGGACTGAATTACATGATTGTTGAGAAGAGATCATTGCTTGGAGATCATTGCTGGGATTGATGGATGTTATGGAAGAAGAGGTAATAAGAGTGCATCTGAAAAGAAAGGATTCTATCTGGCTGGAAAGAGCTTAAGTGAAGGGAGTAGAGGAACAGTATCGGAAGAAGAAAAAAAAATCTGGTTCATTCATCTCCCTGAAAAGTGTGAAATTCTGTTCTTAGATGTTCTGCTGTCACAGAAGCAGGATATACAAAAGGCTGAGTGGAATAGGTTACCAAATCCCTTAGAAAGCTGTGGGAAAATGGGTTGAGAAGGATTTGTTGGCTGGGGAAGGAAGAATGGAAACAAACCAGCCCTGATCCAGTTTGGACTAGATCTAGCTAAATTCATAGTCCCAGATAAGTGATTCTCAGAAAGTCATCTGAACATGACCTTCATATCAAACCTGCAGTTTACAAAAGCTTTCAGAATGTGAACTCAATTACACGTTGAAAAACAGATAGCAATTTCTTTTTTTTAATTATTTTTAGGAAAGAAATTTTAAAAATGTATGAAACAATCCAGATAAGGCACACTGACCCATCATCATTGTCATCTACTATCAAAGTGCTAAGCCAAACAAATGAATCTTAGATTATTTTCTTTTTCTCTTCCTCCTGTTGGATAAAAATCATCTTAATTTATTCTAAAAACAATTTAAGAAACAACCAGCATTCTTCAGTTAAGTATTAATTTGCAAATTCTTATTTAAGGTCCACTTCTTTTCATGTGTTGGTACATTTTCCACTTTTCTACAACGCAGCTATCTAAATTAGGATTTTTACCTATTCACATGACAATCCTACCATAGAACTTTTAAACTATCAATTTATAGCAAAATTTATTATAGAACAGCATTTCTCTCTAAGTGTGAACTGATGTTGTTTAGTTTCAGGACTGATGAGAGACTAATGGATTTTTTTTTTATTTCAGATATGAAGCCAAGCTATAAAAAGAAACAGACTTAGAACATAGTAATCTCAAGGTGGAATGCTTTAAACTATTAGAAAATTTAAGGTTTTGCGTTGACTCGGAAGGTTTCCAGATTAATGTAGATGTAACAATATCAGCCTGCTAATAATCCTGAATGCATTCAGAACCTCATGTCCCATTTCTCTTTTGTGTGTGAATGCTTTAATTTACCATTATTTACAATTTTGGAAGGGGCACCCAAGCTCGGAAGGCCACAGCTTCTGCATACTTGCTTTAAATTAGATGTGGTATTTGTAGCCCATGTGTATGTGCTAAGATCCATTTCCGCAACTTCTGAGTCTTGCAATACTTTGCCACCATTCAGCAGAAAGTTAATGATTTTTGCTGATGTGATACTTATTTTGCTTTTTGTTTTTATAACCAACCAACTCCATAAAATAATTTGTTAAACATACATACGTATTTTTAACTAAAAAAGTGCTTTTTGCCCTGGCCCTTCTGGTGATATTTCTACATCGCTTTCATGCCTTCTTGATCTCAGCGGCCTTTTTTCCCCCAAGAAGACAAAGTATGCACACTCCCCACTGAAAAACATGCTTAACTACACTTTAAATCCTAGTTAAAAGACAGTATTTCATACAATTCATTGTAGTTAATTAATGTCAGCCATAACAATTCATGTCTGACAGGCGAAGAACTACAGGGAGGGGATGACTATAGGGTCTCCTCCTGATCCCTTCAACAGAGTGAAGAGACAGGAAATGTGACATCTCCTCTGGCCTTGAGAATCCTCAACTTCATTAATAAATCTTCTCACAATGGTACAAATGAGATCCATACATGACTTTCTTTACCTGTGTAAAAATACATTTAAGTCTGCCTCTATTTTTTTAAAGTACTTTGCAAAATGTGTGATTTAGATCCAAGTTAGCTGTGTTCTGGGTTTCAGTTAAAGACATGACAATTCTTTGAAAGTAATCTTCTCTTCAGCTGAAAAAAAAAAACTTCAGAAAAATATGAAACTATTAAAGAGACAAGTCTACTCTTTAAAAACAAAAAGATAATACAGAGGTTAGAGACTGCAGAAATGCCAACCCCTTGCTATTTGAGCCCTACCCATCATAATAATGAGAAGGCTAAAAAAGAAATAAATGGTTTCCTAGTAGATAGAAACAAATATAAGTAATTTAAAAGACAAAATTGATGGATAGCCTCTGGAAGAACACACCAACGCTCCCTATTTTTTCTCCACTAACTTGCTGAAAACTTCATAGACTTCTGGTTTCTCTTGTGCAAACTGCTCCACTGTATTTTTCTGCAACCAATCAGATGAGCGCATTTGTTGCTGAAGGAGACCTATTAGATCACCAAGAGTGGAATTCCCGGAGGAAGTTGGTTCCTGGTGGTGAGACACACAGATCACTTCATCTGTGCTGTCTACTGTGCCTTCTGATTCAGACAGACACAATGGATCTTTGTCTCCATTCAGGATTTCACGTTCTTGTTCTTCTATTACTTCACAGATTCTCTGCATCCCTGGAAAAATGGGTGGTGGGTGGTGGGAAGTAAGGGAAATAGATAGGATGAAATAAAAGTTGGATGCAGATATTTGAGAATACTTTAATAAGAATAAAAACATAGCCACCATCAGATTTTTTCCTTCGAGCTAAATCGATAACCCAGACAATGAACTTACACTGGATTCCCTGAAAATCTATACCAGCCACCAACTATCTCTTTTCTAGTATATACTTACAAATTAACCATTCCAGGACCTTCCTGTTCACTTAAGTGTTTCAAAATGTGTTCAAACCAGCTAAACAAAATAGGACTTATTATTTCCCAAAGAAGTGTCCATAACTTGAGGGTCACTTACTCCTACTTCTCTGGATGTCCATCTGTCTTCCATTATTTTAAAAAATAAAGACAATAAAACCAGAATGCAAAGAAGAGCTAAGATGGTAAAAACTAAGGGGGAAAGAATGGTATACCATTCTTTGGCCAACCAAGTTGAATACTGTCCATCAGTTGTGTGCACATCTAATTCTATCTAGCATTTGATTGTTAATTCCATTTGCCCAGGACTGCAACATCCTATCTTATGTGGTAGAAGTTGGATCACCTATTGGGCTAATTTTGGATACAATATAGATGAGGACAGCACTAACCAAGCCTCAGTCGATTGATGTTGTCAGCAAAGATGATGCGGAACCAGCCAGGCTCATTGCACTCAAAAAAGATACCAGGAGAGAGTAAAACCTTTTTGTCCAGGAAGCGTCTCCACAATAGCATCTCCTCTTCTAATGTTCTTTTTTTTAAATACTGGAATCAGTTAAGAAGAGAGTAAATGAGTAAAAGAGCCAATATTTTAATCCTATAAGAAGTAATTGCATCATTCTCTTTCAAACTGCAGAAAATTTAACCCACGCAGGATGGGTAGATGACCTGCATCATCAGATGTGGCATAATTGTAACTCCTAGCAGCCCCAGCCAATAATGAGAGATGATGAGGTCTGTAGTTCAGCAGTCTTTGGAGACCACAGATTCCCTATCTCTGCCCTAGAGAATAAGGGCAGACTGAGAACCAAACAAAAAAGGAAAACCTCTTATCCAAACAGCAACAAAAAAAGAGAAGCATTTTTCTCTTTTTGCAAATATGCAAATATGTATGTAATGCATGTACACATAAAACACACTCACATTGATGAGTATATTTCAGCCATCCCAAACTTGGGGCTCTCCAAATGTGTCAGATACTTAAATCCCACATTTTTAAATATGTGTATTTCAGCTACTACTAGTTTTTCCCATTTTTAATTTTTTTTTAAGATATTGACTTGATTTCTGTCAGTCCTTTCTTGAGACCAGAAAGAAAATTTCTGGTCTATACAATTTACTCATTCTGTTTCCCATAAAGACCAATCAAACTAGATTATAAAGACATT